>NC_134568.1:262870814-263193314 GCF_050947875.1 Dermacentor variabilis | reverse complement strand
TCGTTAAGCGAGCTCTTTCCTACAAAAAAGAAAAAAAGATATGACACCCCAGCTGGCCCTTGAAGAAAAAGGGTGTATTTCAAAGCGCTTACAACCTTTTTTTTTTTTTACACATACTGTCGGTTCAAATCAGGGCCAAGACAGGAGTGGGAAAACGATCGTTAAACATACAATACATAATCAACAGAACCTTTCAACGCACACACAGACATCGTTGATCGCTCATAAAATACCTACCACATCTTTATTTGACTTCTTACAAATAATTCTGCGCACTCCCTACATTGCCACTCAGTCATCACGTGAATCCGTTGCAGGCAACCACTTCTCGAGACTCGAAGAATCACCTTCCGCAACGAACTAAGCAGTCCAGACAGATCCCGCAGCTGTTAGCATCGGCTGTGAGGAGGAAAAACCTAAAGCTGGTACCACGTCGCGAGAGGTAACTTGAACGAATGCCAACTCCCGAGGTCTCAGGTGCAATATTTACGTTTTCCCTAGCTGCAGTGGTTCGCGGTTCGGGCAGCGTCCCATTCGTCGTTTTGCCTCAGTGCGTCTACGTACATGCATATGAATGCGCAAACGCGCCATCAAAGGGAGCGCGCGCAATTCCACCTTTTCGTTTTCGCATGCGCTCCGCCGCTACGGAACGAGAGGAGCTCGCCGGTAGCGAAACTAAAAGCGCACGCGAAAGTGAAAGCGAGGCGAGACTAATTGATTCCGCATTGAGTGCCTCGTGGCCCGCGTCTTACGAGCCACCACCCGTGTCACGCACGACCATAGTGCTGTCACAACGCTGGCCACGCAAGAGAACGCATTTGAATCTATGGCGCACCTGCTGCACATGTCTGTAAGTACCTAGCGTAGTTCGCTAGCGAAACTGCAGATGAAAGCTTGTGGTCAACAAACGCCAGGTTCAACGTTTACAGTATGCTTCCTAAACCTCCCTGAGCTTATCTGCAGCTTCACTTCGATTACTTCATCCGACTACAGGAAATAGTTGTTAAAGCTCTTCCACGACATACTCTCTCTCTCTCTCTCCCTATATATATATATATATATATATATATATATATATATATTAGCTATTTAGCATGCTTAATTGCTAAATTTGCGGCCCTGCCACAGCCGAAATGCAAGCAAGTAAATGTGCTTTTCGCGTAAATGTGCCCCCTTCTTTCTTAAAGGGACACTAAAGGTTACTATTAAGTCAACGTGGACTGTTGAAATACCATCCCAGAAACCTCTAAACGCTTGTTTCGTTTCAAGGAGAGACTTATTTTAAGAGAAAATGCGTTCTGAAGCGACCGCGTTCCTCTAGCGCAGTTCAAATCGCCCGCCCTCCGATCGAGGAGTACTGACATCATGGTCTCATAGTGACGTTGCGCCATCGGTGAGTAGAACGGCGTCCGCAGACGGCGCTACGGCTTTTCTGCGCAAAACGCAAACGCGCGGCCAGAAACAGAGCCAAGATAGAGCCGACAGCAGAGCGAAAGCGGGAGTATGGTGGCTAGCGGAAGGAGAAACGCGCGACCATAAGCTGGTACTTCATTCTATGACGCAAACTTCGACGCTCGTCGCAATGGGCCCTGACAATGACAGAGTGGCTCGCGATGGTGGGCTCAACTTCAGCGATTTGAGCACCGACGAGCGCGACCTGCTGCTGAGGGCTCGCGCTCCCGGCGTCGTTGCATACTACGACGGCGCCTCGACACCGGCTCTCCGGAGCGGGAAAGCAACGAGGGCTTCCCATGACATCACATGGACGTGGCATTCTCGCTGCTTCTTCCAAATGAAAGCTTCGCGAGCCAGCAGAACCCTCACAGCACGACGCGATAACGAAACTACTGAAACTCCAAAGCGTGAGCAGCGCAGAGTCGAGCGCGCAGAGTCGAGCGAAAACGAAACCTTTCGGCCACCCATATTACTGACGGGTAACGTCAAAATGTTATTTTTTCTTAGAATCGAATAGACGTAGACAAGTAGCATTTTTTCCCGTCTTATAATCGAATGAAATGATATTTTTAATACGAGTAGTTGAGTATTAGTAACACAAATTATGAGGAGTTCTTTCGTCATCGGGCTAGTACCGGAATGTCGCTGGGGGGTCTCAAATCGTGTCATGCATTTACCTCAATTTCTCGGTTACTAAAGCTCTGTTCACGATTATATTGACGCCTTAGACGTTCTAGAACATTGCTCTTCCACGTTAACTTGAGTTTCTGGTAACCTTTAGTGTCCCTTTAATTACGCTGTACTTACCGTGCCCACATAAATTTTTCTTAGATCACCACCGCACACACACACACACACACACACACACACACACACACACACACACACACACACACACACACACACACACACACGCGATATATATATATATATATATATATCTGTGTGTGTGTGTGGGTGAGGGGGTGATCTAAGAAAAATTTAGGTGGGCACGGTAATTATAGTGTGTAGAGTGAAGGAGGCATATTTATGCGAAAAGCACGTTTACTTGCTTGCATTTTGGCTGTGGCAAGACCGAAAATTTGGCGAGTAAATATGCTTCGTAAGTGTGCCCCTTCTTAAATTTAGCGCATTGCGTCAATTAAATTTAATGCATTGCGTCATATCAACAAGTTCTATTCTGCTGTTAAACTGGAATCAACGTACACGTCGTTGTTTTTTTTTTTGTTCCTCACGGCGCGGGTTGGGAAGTGTGAGAAATAAGCCTGTAGATAATAATATTTTCCAGATCACTAATGTAATGCTCCATTCGGAGTTTTAAGAATCCCTATGGCTAATGTGAAGTGTAACCAGTTGAATATACTATTCCAGCCTCAATTTCGAAAGCAATAACATTCCTTAGCTTGAATGCATGGATGACCACGCGTACGCGACCTGCGAGTGGGAAACGTGGAAACGAAACACAGTTGCTAAGGCCACCACAGCGTTCCGAACGCGACTCCTTTGGTGTTGGAAGCAAGCACTCGTACATGTATCATATACTACCAATTGACGCCAGACCACGTCCACTCCAATGAGCGCATGTCGAGATCTGCGATTTCTCCTTCTATCATTAATCTCTTCGAGAAGGAAGTTGTACCAAAATACATTCTGCTGACCACGCTGGAGAAGCCGAGAAAGGTGAAGTGGCGTAATAAATAACAAAAAAAAAAAAACAAGACAAAATTCCTCCAAGAGTCTCATTTTGAGGTGTCATTGCGCGAGCGAGGTGGACGAGGGGCGCAAATATTTCAACGGTATCGTGTCAAAGAAGTGAGAGCCAAGAAGGGAAAGGCGGCGAGGTCATCGATGTGCAAGCCCGGTCGCGAAAGAGAAATAAGGGAGCAAAATATTAACGCAGGCTTCGTATAGTTTCTTACGGTTCTTGGGCTCATTTACTGCGAGAGCTGTTTTGCAACGCATATTTGGTAAAAGCTAATGCTTTTTAATTCTTCGGCTTTGCCACGCCAATGGCACTTTGTAATGATCTTCCAGATACCATTGTTCCAATCTCTAACCGAGGACACGTCAGTGAGTGTTTGTGTGCATATTTCTTGTCCTAAAAATGTATAATGATGCCATTTTTGCTGCTAAGAGCTACTTCTCTTTGTTCTTGTTCATGTTCATTATGTATATTGTTGTATTATCCCGCCATCACTCAATGCACCGACCGGAGCCTGTGGTATACCTATAAATAAATAAATAAATAAATAAATAAATAAATAAATAAATAAATAAATAAATAGAAATGAACTACCCCCAATGTCATTAACTTGGCCACTTTCCCCTAGCTTTCGAAACTTCCGCATCACTAACACCAGCAGCTTTGCCTTGTGGCAGCATCCTGCACCGAGACACGTGCCTCTTCCTCGTGCCAAGCCTCCTTTCCTCCTTTCAGTAATACAGCGATCCGCGCCACGGCGTTTTCTTCCCCTCCCTCGGCCTCTGTACATCGTTCTGCGCAGCTCCGGCGTTCCTTCCCCCACCCCCCTTCCCCTACTCCGAGCAGCGGTTTCCCCGGGGCTCCGGCGGAACAGCTGAGGCAGTTTATGCACACGGACGAAGGGATGGGCAGGAAACATAGTCTCTACGTCCTAACCATAGCTGATATGTAGCAGTAAAAAAGGACGACGGTAGATGATCACCACTGCAGAATTTTATAAATAACTGAAACACGTAGCTTAGCGTAACCACAGAGTCGGGCCAGCGACACTGTGCATACGCAGAACTCAAACTCTGCTTGAGTTATTTCGTACGAGCATCTGACAAACTCAGACTATACTACTTGTAAGGCGCCCTACTAACACGCATGCCTGCGCAGGGGTCTGCATCAAGTGTAAAATAATCCACCTGGGGATAAGAGACTTAACTAACTGCAGCCAGTAGCTTTAAAGTGCCGAAGAGGTTACCACTTTTTGTTCCTCTGCTTTGTTTTTCTAAGAGTTTACCAGGATGCGAACATATAAAGGCATATAAAGTCGCCCCACTCGAACGATCCGGATTACTTTAGCTGAATTACTGCAAACAGCGATGGTGTAAGCATCGGACTCCTGCATACGTTTAGAGAATCACACGTGATCTACACGTGATACTCTAAATGCTTCTTTCTTGTCTTGACTGCTGACCAGTTAATGCTTCCATACGCTTTCTGGAAGGTGCACGTTTCCTACGGGTCTTGCTGGGTTAGTATCTTGGCATTTCCCGGCTTTCTTGCTGCATTTGTAAATCGCCATGGTGTTTTGTTTCCATCTTTTCCATCTATGTATCTGTAACTTTCTTTTTGATGACTCCGGGTTGCCTATTTGCACTTTCAATTACCATGTACTTGGTTGGGAACTTCTCTTACCACTTCCTCCATTCAATTTCCAAGCTTTTGAGGTACTCATATTTGTGCCCTTTAACCACTCATTTCTTTTCATCCATGTTCCTTAGTCGTTCTTCAAAACTAATTTTGCTTTGCGTTTCTCTGACTTCAACAGAGGCCTAATCCTTGTCACACCGACTGCCCCATTTGTGGCTTTACCGTGGGCTCGCAATGCCAATCGGCTCACCAGCCTTTGGTGAACTTCCAGCCCCGCGAAGACCTCTGCTTTAAAGCACAGCATATCGTTTGCGGACGTTAGCTACGGCACCATTAGTCGTTTCCGAATTCCTCACACCACCTCATCATTATTGTAGTGCCAAACTGCTCTATTGCTACGTGCTATCCGCAGCGCCGCCCTTTTAAAAGCAAGGCTTGCAAGAGACGAAGATAACGCTACTGCCGCGAGGTGGCCTTTATTAAGTACGCTTAGGCACACATAGACCAAAATGCTAGACTAATACCTATAGGTTACTTGATTAGCTCAAGCAGGCTAGGTGACTGCTTGTCGCCCCCCCATTTCGAAGGGGGATGCCAATAACTAATAATCATCAACATCTGCTCCTGACGCTCCTTCTGGCGCCGTGAGTCGCGCTCGTGTCGCATGTGGACACACACACACACACACACACACACACACACACACACACACACACACACACACACACACACACACACACACACACACACACACACACACACACACATATATATATATATATATATATATATATATATATATATATATATATATATATATATAAAGAGGGAGTCTGTCGGGGATTCGGCAGTTGAACAGGCACTTGTAGGTTGAAGACGCACGTACTAAAAACGATGTCTTATTTTCTACGTCTCGGCCGGGGTCGGGCCTTCGTCAGGAAATGCGTGGCGGCAATGCGCTTTGCTTAAATGCGTGCATGATATAGGGGGCCCCATATGCGCTTATCCGCTGGCAGATAATGACAGAGGACGGATTTCTGCTGTCACGTGCTTGCATATAGACAGGGTGATCATATTTAAGTTTCACGAAATTTTTAAAAATTGCGTGGCCGATAGCACGATTATTGTCAATTAGCTGCATTATCCGAAGAGCCATACATATTACTAGCATGAGAAATCGAAACATATATTCAACTAATGAACAAAAATTCAATAATTAAATTCTAAATTAATTACTTTACAGTACATATTGCAATTTACGAATTGCAGCCGGTCAGTTTGCAGGATGAATCCACTTCAAATTAATTTCCAGGATAGCACCAGTCTCGAGATATTATTTCCCAAAGTGTGAAGCGAGATTCACAGGCGTTCCAATTACCTATGTGCGTCAATGCATAAAAGAGCATTTCGTTAAAAAAATGTAAGTGGAACAAAGCCGCATATTTAAGGTAAGTTTGATGGCGCATATCTCCAAACTGGTGTCATTCTGGAAATTCATTGCAAGTGGATACGCCTTGCCGACGCACCTATTGCACTATATTGCAATACGTGCCGTAAAGTAATTCAAAAGATAATTAGTAGATTTTTGTTAATTTGTTGAATACGTGTTTCGATTTTTCATGTAAGTAATGTCTATCTCCCCCAATAATCCAACACAAGGACTAGAATTACATGATCTCCAACAGGCCATTTTTAAAAATTCCATACATAATTATTTTATTTATTTTTCATTTTTAATTCCATATATATATATATATATAAATTCTGCGGTTTTACGTGCCAAAACTATGATCTGATTATGAGGCGCGCTGTAGTGGGGACTCGATAATTTGGACCATCTAGGGTTCTTTAAGATGCACCCAAATATAAGTACACGGGTGTTTCCGAATTTAGCCCCCAACAAAATGCAGCCGCAGATATGTATATATCAACACACACAGGCTGTCAGCGTTTGTCAACGCCAAATGCATTAGAAGGTTCGGAACTTGAACTTCTTGTATTGGCTTCGTTACGAGGGAACTGTGCGAAAAAAACGAGACAAGAAAGTCATGTTCGTCTTTCTTGTCTCGCTTTTTCGATCTTTTTCTCTGTAATGAAGCCTAATGCCTGTATTAGGCACGTTCGCTAACGCAAAATACTCGGCTTGAGAACGCACGATTTTTGCTTATATTGCAGGTCAGTCGCATATCTTTTCATGCGTCACCTCTTGCCGTGCTTGAAGCAAAGCATGACAAAGGAACCATCAGGACTGACCGATTTCCTTGGTCACGACTGCCCTTAGCAGTAAAAACAAACAAACGAAGACGCAAACAAAATTTGCCTCCTCGTGCTGATAGGCATTTTGTGTCGCTTGGCGCAAAAGTGCTCCGCCCTCTTTCATGTTTGTTTAATCTGTGACAATTATACGGCAAGAGCTGAAGCTTGGCCGAGTAGGAAACGGTTCATTGGTGTTCACAGCGCACACATAGTGCCTGTCCTCTAATTTCTCAGCGTCGTCGCCGGGTGAAGTCACTGGAAGTGTATTTTTCGAGTTATCTGTATTATTAACTAAATTACGCCCGTCTGATTAAAACGCGCTAACAACAGTTTCTGCGGACTACAGACGCCCACCACACAAGGCGTCCGGACGACCCGCGTCCCCTTCTCTGCCGGGCGTGCGTCACATTTCTCGCTCTCGTACGCGGGCTGTAACGTGAAACGGCTCAGCAGGGGCCAGCGCTGTTCCGACTTCATGGTGCGCCACGTCTCTTTGGGATCCCCTGAGTTTTCTCTTTCACGCTGTTTTTGCGACCGAGCCGCTGTCGACAACATTAGTATACGTGCACTGTGAACAGTATCAAGATTCTGCGGTATCTCGTAACGGTGTGAAGCCGTTTATTATTTTATATTTTTGTTTTTAGCTATCAGCTCCGCACAAACGCTCCCCTGCGCACCATCGTATATCACAGGAGAGAAAACGCTAGTGCTATGGGACTTTCACGAGGGGGGGGGGGGGGGGGGGGGGGCACACGCGCATTCGGAACGTCAATAACGTGGACGCACACCGCCAACGTCAGAAACAGCTAATAACTCGATAACATTATCTTCGCTACACCATGTTCAACTCAAAAATACCTTACTTTTTCGTGCGTCTTCGTAACGTTCATTGGGTCGCGTAAGGCTCAAATATGAGCCGGTGGCCCTAGTGGCTGTTCTCATTGAGATGCCGATTCAAGAACTGGGAATTAAAGCTGTGACCTTGCAATCGGTGGCTGAAAGCCGCAAGAATTCTTAATTAATTCGTGTTTTATTTTTCTTTACTTTTCTCTAGGTTTCTTGCACACCTCTCTTGCGCGTAGAACTTCGAAGGTGTCGACCGATAAAGGCGAAAATTTCTGCGACAAATACGGGAGCATACGCTTGCTTCAAGAAGCTCCACAACATTTTGTGCCATATCAAAGGCAACGAAACCGGACTAAAATGGTATATAACGCGCCGTTCTGGACCATCATTTCGCGCTTTGTATGCTAGGCAAAAATCGTCGACGTCAACAAAGTGTGAGGCCGGCCATTACGTTTACAAAAACTGATACCGTATATCCCACCGGCTAGAAGTATATATTCCCTGCATACCATAAATGTCGCGATAGCAATAAGATGACCCGTCATCTTTGTATCGCTACTCATGTGTTCCTCCGGTTATGGTTAAAAGAAACGTATTTCAAAAGCTAATGACAAATTCTTCGTACTTTTTCGCAGCATTACAAGCCATGCGTTCAGTTAGGAAACGTAGCTGTTCGGGCAGTACGGGCAGCTCGCCAGGTATATATACACAAGAGGTCTTGTATCGGTGTTCGAGCCAAGTAGTTAGCTTCCGAGCATTAACTAGCTAACGGAGTAAGGTCATGCTTCCCTACACGCACAAGGCAAGCTTGAGAAGTGTCATAATTGTATAAATAGGATATCCGATAGATCCGCTGATCATCGTCGAATCGACTGCCTGCAAAACGGACACCCGTCGATGTTCTCTCCCTCGTCCCGCGCGCTGAACGGATGAATTGCCGAATGTCATCCTTCTGTCTGAATTTTTTCTGTCACCTCGATTACGCTCGTCTCTTCCCACTTGGGCACCAATACGGTGCACCAGTTATACGTACAGCGCGTACGAACAAAGATATTTTGTTCGTACGCGCTTTGTAACACACGTTATGACGTCAAAGGTAAGTGTGCGGCCCTACACCAGTTACTTTTTCCCCGTTGGTGATAATGACACTAAACAATGGCACATGCACGCAGAGGGGCATTGTCCTAAGGCGGGTATCCGCCGTGGTTGCTTAGTGGCTACGGCGTTGCGCTACTATAAGCACGAGGCCGCGGGATGGTATCCCGGCCACCGCGGCCGCATTTCGATAAGAACTAAATGCACAAACGCCCGTGTACCGTGCATGGGGTGCACGTTAAAGATCCCCAGCTGGTCAAAATTAATCCGAAGTTCCCCGCTACGACGTGCCTCATAATCAGATTGTGGTCTGATTTAAATTTTTAATTTTTTTTTTAATTGGGCTAAAGCGGGCAGTAAAGCGAAAAATTTAGAAGGAAACAGTGGGGGGGTGGGGGGAGGTGTATAATGGTGATAGCAATAATAAAAAATCAATCAGTCACTTAACGTGCTCAAGAACAATCCGAAAGTTTGAGTGCCGGCGCACGCATGCCTTAAAACAACAATAAAAAAAGTTACAAGAGAATATAAGCACTAAAAAGAGAGAGGGAAAGAGCAAAAGTATAAACAAAAAGTGAGAACAAGGCATAATACGAGAAAACAAAAATAATGAATCAAAACATGAAAATAAGAGTGCACATACAGCAAAACGCAAGGTAAATATACAAGAAAAAGGAGGCGAAAGGCATTTGAACAATGTGTGAAACTATGAAACTACACAAAGCTCGGAAAAGAATAATTGCAGTAGGCTATGAAATATATCGACATCATGAAAATAAGCGCGCTGGTCGCGGTGGCATGCGGCTATGGTGTTGGGCTGTTAAGCACGAGGTCGCGGGATCAAATCCTGGCCGCGGTAGCCGAATTTCGATAGGGGGAGAAATACAGAAAGGCCCATGTATTAGGTGCACGTTGAAGAATCGCCAGATGGACAAATTTAATCCGGAGTCTCCCACTACGGCGTGCCTCACAACCAAATTGTGGTTTTGGCATGTAATGCCCCAGAATTCAAAATTCATATAACAGTCTTAAAGATTGAGTATGTTGTGGACGGTTCAGTGTTGGTGATGAGAGGAGGGAACATGGAAAAGTCTGTGATCCCTGGTGGTCTTGCGCGGAATACATAGGAGTTCGGGGCAAGTGACGATAATGTAAAGGAGTTTCAAAATAAACAGGTGGGCGCGAGTACGTCGGCAGCGAAGAAAGAGCAGTAAAAATAATAATCACTCAATAAATTATCTAATGTGCCCAGGAAGAACACTGAGGTTTGAGTTCTGCATGCTGCAAAGAAAAAAAGAAAACAAGAAAGGTAAAAATATAAAACAACTGCGGCTAAAAGTTATGGTATAAAAAAATCGAATGAAAAAAAATAATGATAATCTAAAGTTAGAAATTTTGTGAATAATATTTTATAATTAGAGAAATAAGAAGCACTCGTAGTCCAGCAGTCAGTTAGTCATAGGAAGAACACAGCGAATAAAAGCAGGAAAAAAGGAGAAGAAAAAAGAATAAAAGGAAGGAACAAGCTAGAATTACTTGGAAAAGAATGGATGGAGCTCAGAATTGTCATTGGAATTTTAAATTCTCACGAGTGATCTCTGGTCATTAAGAATGTATACCGTCGGAAAAAACCTTAACTTCGCATGTGGTACATACGACAGCTTCAAGTTTACCTAGCTGTTTCCGAAATTGTGAGGCATACCGAACATTCTTCCCTGGTCATAAGCGGCTGACGATGCTATTACTGCACCAGAGATACCAAAACCACGTGAATTTTTATAGCGACGGTTCGACTACGCCTACCAGCTCAGCAACTGTTTTTGTGATTCCAGTGGAACAGGCCACAATTAAATTGGAGGTGTCAGACATAACATCTACGGCGGCAGAACTTGTAGCCCTCCGTGCTAGTTTGAAGTGTCACCAATGGACCGGCAAAGAAATAGGACGTGTTTCGTGACTCAAAGGTAGCTCTTCACAGCCTCCAGTTGGCCTTACGTTACAGATGGTATATATGGCATGACGAAAATTATCATTGTGCTCTTGAAGAAGGGCACGACATCATCATTCAGTGGCTTCTGGGTCTATGTAGCATCGCCGGCAACGACATCACTGACAAGGCTGGCCAGTTGTCTCACTGAATGCATCCACATTGTTCCAATTCCTTTGACAAGGACGGACGCTGCAAGGGAACGTCGTCTGCTTGCTCGTGCAGTGACGCAAGCCTTCGAGAACTCTCCGAGTGTCTCCAATTGCCGGCTGCATAACCTGGACCCTTCGCTACGGCCACAACTGCCAATAACGCTGCGAAGCAACCGAAGCAACCGAAGCAACATTGCTCTACCGCATATGACTGGTCGTGGTGTTCACGAACACTTATGCTTATTGTATTGGAATGCCCCATAGTAAGGCGACGTGCGACTCCTGTAAGTGTCGGGAAACCATCGAGCACATGTTAAGCACCTGTCCTCGGTACGACGTCAAACGCCTTTCTTTCCAGATAATTTTGAATCGGCTGAAGTTCACATCATTCTTTGAGCAAAACATACTGGCATCATGGCTACATCCGTCGCTGGCGCAAAAAAAAAAAATCTATTTGCGCACTAATGCGGTTCTTGAAGTGCACCCGCCTGAGTCACCGTTTACAGACCTCGTGCGCATCGTTCGTCGTGCGTGCAGTGCTTACACTGGCCTTGCCTTACTGCCTTACTTACAATGCACTTGCCTTCATTCCTCTTCATTTTGCCTTTCCCATTCCACCGGAGTAGGGTGGCAAACCGGACGCTCGCCTAGTTGACCTCTCTACATTTCATATCCCAGTTTCATCTCTGTCTCTTAAATAGAGAAATAAATTTATCAAATTATCGCAGCAGTCTTTTTTGTGTTACACATCGAACAAGGCGAGAAACCCTGTATATAGCTGAAGTCCAGAGCCGAGGCCACGAAAGAAAGGATTATTGGTGAAATTAGGGAATGCCCGAGGCTGTGGAAACGGAGCTTCGAGAAGTCGATTTCTTTGTGCTGAAAATCTACAGCAGAATTAAAAATGATCAATAATTCCAAGTTTGGCGCAAAAGTTGCATAAAGGAAAACGCTGAGCCAGATAAGAAATATGTAAATAAAAGTTTAACGGAGGAACAGGGCTATCTAAATCTTGTACATAAAACTTCTTACAGCCGTGTAGGACACTACTGAGAATACTAAGGGAATTGCAGGCGACTGTAAGTCAGAACGTAATAACACTGCGTGCTTTTCGGTATACCGAATTAGGCGAAATTTTCTGTACCTTTATAAGGAGACGTAAGCAATAAACGGCAGAACAGTAACTACACGTCTGTGAAAGTACAATCGGGAAAGAAGCCAGGCCATTTCAGTCAAATATGGCCCATAGTGGCATGGTATTCATATTAAGAAAACGAATCGTAGGTTTTTATTTTTATTTTTTATTTATTTATTTATTTATTTATTTATTTATTTATTTATTTTTCTTAAAGTGCCCAAGAACAGCTTTACGCCTTAATAGTTGTACATTTGTGTTACATAAAGAACATGAAACCGGAAAACAAAACAGAACATCTTAAACAACAGTAGTACAAAGTGCAACAAAAGATTGAATTATTCAGAGACAGAAGTCAGATAATGGACAAATAGTAGAACTGAATATAACGAGATCATCACGCAAGTTATTTTGTTGTGTTACAAGACGTGTTATGGCGTTAGAGGTGCAAGAGGAATTCACGTGGAAAATGCTAGGATTACGCAGGTTAGGGCGAGGCACGCAGAATGTGTGTCACACATCTGACAAGGCAAGCAACCCTGTATATAGCTGAAGTCAAGAGCCGAGGTCACGAAAGAAAGGATTATTGGTGAAATTAGTGAATTAGCTGACAGTAACTGCGGACAGGAGAAGTGGCTGTGGATTAGTTTATACAAAAATAAGTAATCAAGGTATTTCCGCCTTATTTGTAGGGGTCTAGGGTTGAGAGGGACCAACGAATGAAAAGTCCGAGAAACAATCGAATTTATCCTACTGAGCTGAGAGCACATTTATGGAAAACCTGTTGCGATAACAGATGTCAACACATCCTTTGGCAATTTGCAAAGGATGTACATCTTAAGGCGAAATAAACATTATTATTATTATTATTATTATTATTATTATTATTATTATTATTATTATTATTATTATTATTATTATTATTATTATTATTATTATTATTTACAGTCAATCAAAAAAGACAAAAATTATATGCTTCAAAAATCCCATAAAGATTGCAACCACGGTCATTCCAGTGTATCCTCATACCCAAGACTGCTTATCCTGTAAGTGTACTCCTGTCGAAAATACAAACTCAATTAAATATATCTCGGCATTCATTTCGATAGTGACTTGTCATGGCCTAATCATGGGGCGCATGTATGCTCCAAACTAAGATCAGTAGCATGCTTACTCTTTAACATTAAAAGTTTGGTGTCGTTCCAGACTAAAAAAATGATAGTACATTCCCTTGCATAAAGCACCTTAAGGTATGGTATAACGATTTTCGCTTTCTGCTCCCAACGTTGGCAGGACAGATTCGATAACCTCTTAAAAAATACATTAAAAAGTGTCGCGTATAATCGCGTGACACCATCAAACACAGATATTTTTCATGATCTCGGTTTCCCATCCTTTCAATCTTTATTCATTTCTACAGTTTTGCTGCGCCATTTCTGGAAGGATGAATTTAAGCAACCGCACGCCTCCCCGCGACCGCTGCGCAAAGAAAAGCGCTTCGTTGCACCGCGCGTATCTACTAGACACGGAGCAGCAAGACGCTGCGTGTATGTCCCCAAGATATTTAATAATTTGTCAGACGACTATTTTTCTGTGGACTCTCGGTCTAAATGGAAGAATCTATTACACATGTTGTAATACAGATGTATGTACTTATTTTCCTTTTGTTTATCGCAGTTGTGATTACTCTATGCTTTTGTTTCGATGCCTTGGAAACCTGATCTACGTTTATCACGCTCATTTGTTTCCCTTTTTCTTTGTTGCTTTTAAATTTGTGCATGTGCACTGCAACCACATCGCTTAGCTGACGATGCCGGGCCACGTCACACAAGTCACCATTGACTTAGATGGGCCCGTTTTGCTCTACTGATTTTCTTGGGCGCTTAATAAAGATTATTATTATTATTATTATTATTATTATTATTATTATTATTATTATTATTATTATTATTATTATTATTATTATTGCATAACGATCTTCGCCTTCTGTTCAGCGCGCTGGAAAAATTGGATTGGTAAATTACTCAAAATATATTTAAAAATGTTGCTTCTGCTACTACACTACATTACAATAATATTTTTCATGAATTAGAATTTGTACATTCGAGGATTTATTTACCAGGACGGTTAGTATGTGGCATAACTGGAGTGATGAATTCAAAGAGGCATACGTTCCACCTCGATTATTAAGCAACAAAAAACGTTTTCAAGTACATTATTCTGCTACTAAGTATGAAGAAACGAAAGTGTATAGATTCCAAAAATATTTAATGATTTGACTAATGAATTCATTTCCGCAACTTCAAAAAACAGTTGGAAAAATTAATGACGAAAGAGAAAATGTAACCTGAGGAACCACACATGTATGCTACAGATAACTACGTAGTATAATGGTCTCAAGTGGGCGTGAATCTGTGGCGTGTGTAACCTTGGTCCATTAAGCAAAAAAATATTCGCATAAGATGTTCAGCCAGCCCAAGTTCACTTCTTCCACTTAATTTTTGTTGATGAATGCACGTGCCCCCTCTAGTGATTTCATGAGCTCCTGTAATGATGTCTCGAGTGACAGCTGCAGCACGTCTGCAGGACAGACGCATACGCAAGAAGGCTGAGCGGCTGAATCGCGGTGAAGCATACAGCGGCAACGCGACGCGTTGCGCAGATCGACGCGCCCACACTTCGCGGATAAATTTCAAGTCGGTGGCCACATTTGCGCAGTGTCACAAATTCCGCCTGTCAGCACGATGAAGTTCGCTCTCTTATGTCACGTCATGCGTTTTCCCCCGAAGCGGAGGTGCGAAGTGGCACCCATAATGCACCCTTTTATCCCCGCTTCACCGCGCACGCCTTGTCATGAATGAGCTCTTTCCTCAGGGGGTTCTTTTTCGGAAGTCACGCGTTCGGGTCGTCGTCCCCACACGGAATGGCAGCACGCTCCGCATCCCGTCACCTCTGTCAACAGTGTTATGCAATATATATATATATATATATATATATATATATATATATATATATATATATATATATATATATATATATGTAAATGAAATTTCCACAGGCATCTTTTGGTACTGCCGGCCTTACTTCAACATTAAATAAATGTGAGTTAAAAATGCTGTTTTCAGCCGCTTTGGAATGAAAATTTGCGCGATGGTTGCTCTGCGTGACACATGATATTTAAGAAAAATCAGACGTACGCACTCAATGTGCGGCAGCTGAAGAAATAGCATGATCAATGTAAAAAACAGACGGAACGTACACAAACAGCAGTAAAAAGAAATAAATATGTGAAAGGGGAGGTATCGTTCAACGCATGTATATATATATACCCGAACTCACGCAGCGATAGCTGAGCATGTGCTTCTTATTAACTGCTATTATGCGCATGTTCAGCTATCATTGCTTTACGAATACGCTCGGCGCCTTCAGCCGATGTCAACACTTTTCACGGAGACATGACGAAAGCATCGATGGTGATTGTCACAGTGCTATGAAAGCCACCGTACGGGTTTCCGACTCTCCTAATCATTGCAGAGCACGCATCGAGTAAATATACGGATCCCTCAGTCGGGAAACCGGGCTATTCCAAAGCTAACAATGCATGGCACCTGGGTTGACGTGCGTGTTGGGCATCGCACGGCTATACTAGAAGGCTCACCAGTAAAGCAAGCTCTCTAAGGTCACGTCCTCTAATACAAAGGCGTTGCTTTTACAAATACCTACTTCCAGACGCCATAATAATCAGCCCGTATAGACCATCCTAACAATAACTTGCTAGCACTCACATAAGTCAGAGGCATCACTCTTCACACTTCGTACCTTTCTGCCCATGTACTCGGCGATACACGTTATGCATGAACCTAAGATAGCCGTCGCTCTAAAGAGTAAGTAAGAAGTAAGTAAATCCAAGCTAGGTGTAGCTTTTTTGTTTTAAAACTAAAGCAAATGATGCCTGATCATTCTTACCTTGAAATGTATGTTAGACCTCATGGCATTTAGGGCGAGGCGGTGAGTCGGCGAGTCCTAAGCAAACAGTGCACAAGCGCCAAGCTTGTGCAACCGGCGGCTTCCCGAAGCCGAGTGAGGTAAGTCCGCTTTCCTGCGGGCACTTAAACCGCGATGTGAATCGGCGAAGATCAGTCTGGAGTGCGGTCGACTGCAGCGCTTCTTATAGAAATCTCCAGGCCGCACCCTTTTATTAGGAGAGGGAGGTACCAGTGGCAATGCACGCCACCGGGAAAGGGTTCAAGAGAGAAGCGCGAAAGTAAATCAAGAAAGACATGTAGAATGTCGGGAGAGCCGGAGCGTCGCACTTCTTTTCGGAGGGCCGCCAGCGTGTGTACAAACTGCGCACAGGCGAGGTGCGCGAACTGTGCGCTCCCTCCCCTTTCCGAAATACTCAGCGGCGCGTGTACAGCTGGTCCGGCCACAATACGGGCGCGTGTACAGTGGTGGGGGGAAGCTCCGAGCGGTCGGGACATCTCCGAAGGCCTTCTCTCCACTGCTTCGGGAACATCCAGTTTACCGGTGGTCCCACTGGCATGTGCCCTACGCGTCGCAGAGGGGGGGCGAATCGTGCCATTTGGCGAGGAAGCGAGTGAAGTGTGGAGGCAAAAGAGAAAGAAAGAAAGAAAGAAAGAAAGAAAGAAAGAAAGAAAGAAAGAAAGAAAGGAAGAAAGAAAGAAAGAAAGAAAGAAAGAAAGAAAGAAAGAAAGAAAGGGTAACCTACACAGGAGAGGACGACCAGAAACGAGAGTCACGACGGCTAAGCGGGCCTTCAAGCTTCGTCTTGGTTCGTCGGCACTCGTATTTAAATTTTCCTGAGCCTTTCTTAAAACTTGAAGAGACGCCGTGACGCGTGCTAGTAAAACACAAAGACGACCTTCGGTTGAACGCTCTCTCGTCGAAGTGACCCGAAGCGCAGCTCAAACCAATAAAGCCTCCTGTGGTCGTCTTCATCACTTTTTTCTCTTTACGTGCGGCAGCTCGTGCACCTCGAGAGAAGCGCCTGTACTGCATGTATTTTTTTTAGCGAAAGACAGTGCAAGTTCTGTAACACTAGCTGCTTAGTACGGGAGATAATGACCATTAACAACCATTTGCCTATGCTATTCAGGCAATATTAAAAAAAAAATCAAATTGTGGGGTTTAGCGTCCCGAAACTGTACAGTGAGTTGCGACTCATGAGGGACGCCGTACAGTGAACGACTGTTCCGGATTAATTTCTACCACCTTGAGGTTCTCTATTTGTCTCCCGAAGCACGTTACACGAGCGCTTTTGCATCCCACCCTATCGGAATGCGGCCGCATCGGGCGGTATCGAACCTGCGACCTCGTGCTTATAAGAGCAACGTCATAGCCACTGAACTACCACAGCGGCTTTTTGAATTAATCCTCCGCCTAGACGCCGCAACGCACTTCCTTCAATACACCCGCGTACTTAGATTTAGCTGCACGTTAAAGAACCCCAGGTGGTCGAAATTTCCGGAGTCCCCCACTATGGCGTGCCTCATAATGAAATAGTGGTTTTGGCACGTAAAACCCCTAACTAATTAACTAATTAACTTCCTTCAAATGCAGTCGGAAATATTTCAGCAAGTTGTCTCACCTTCGCTCTCTCTAACATTCTCTCTTCGTCGGTCTTGTGCTTTTCGTAGAATTTCAATGCCCTCATTCGAAACATCTGTCTTCAAAAGAAAAACAAGGAGGGTATCTTCACAAAACCTTACGCAGGGGAAAAAAAAAGAACGACCGCCTTATGGCTGAAAGAAACACCACTAAGCAAAAAGTTCCGCTTTAATACACTGCAACGCCTCTTGCGCTACGTGAACTGATGCGTTTTCTACTGCGATAAACTCAACGTTTTTATCTCGTTGTGCGTCTGTGCGTTTCAGTGAGTAACAATGAGGGTTATTGCTCTGCGACATATCTATCGCCTTACGGCACCAGCAACCGCTTTGCTGTACGCTACAAATATTGCAAAATTTTTCCTAGAAGCTTAGCGGCGATGACCTCAGGCTACTCTCAGCGTATACCAAACACGTGCACGCTCATAACTTGTTGCTAGTAACGTGCGTGCAAACGTCTGTGCGTTTCATTCTCGGATCGACCGCGAAGAAATGCCTGCAATAGAGCCGCGGCATCAGTAGTGCCTGATGCATGGCCGCCTGTCACTGAATCGGACGCATGCAGCCCATTAGCTTTCATATATGTATCACTTGCAGCCTCTTTCTGGCCGGGGTAGAAGCAACATACAACATAAAGCGTGGGAGCCCCCAATAAAATATATCCCGGTGTGACCCTTCACGCCTATAGTGCCTCTTTCAAGTTTATGTTGTTACTATTTTCGCTTTTATTGCGTGGCTGCGCAATTAACGATCCCATTAATCCTATCCTTGGACCGGCCGTCGGTATTATAGTGTGGAGTGTTTGCGATGCACTGCTTCTGTATTTCTTCCGATGCGTAAGCTAAACCAAACAAAAGAGAAGGTTAGCCGAATCTTGACATAATTGCACGTCTTCACTAATTATTTCTGCACCATCGAGTAATATCGAACCAATATTTAGCCGGATGTGTGACACAGGTATTACGGACGGTGACGCAAATCGTGCGCCTGCCACAAGAAGAGTATAAAAACCATACGCGCCCTTGAAAAATGAGCAGGCTTATCGTCCAAGTGTGGCTCATTCCGACACAGGGCGCGTCCACGTCTGGCAATATTTGCCAAACTCGTATCATTGGCGGCACATCGCCCGGTTCACGGTCGTCCGTGTAATCGGTGTGAGAGGTGTTGTAAAAAACGTTCTATACAAAAATAAGCAAGCGACAGAAAACGTCCAACTCGACTGTTGTTTTTCTTTGTCGTCCTGCGTATGTGCCTATATATGCTTGACCGAGGCACGTGACGCCTAATCCGCATCCTGGCGAGTGTGCGGACCACCGTGGTGCAGACTCCCGTTCTTTTTGAAAGATACGCAGCCGGACACCACTGGCGGGCGTTTCATGGCCTCGTAAAGTAAGGCAACTCCAGCATTCTACTGAGCAATAAAATAGTATACGTGAGCTGCAGCTCAGACCAAATAAGGATATGTAGCTTTAAGCTTCGCAGAAAAGCTTTTAAGGGCGTAAGCATTTCTATGCCTACCCAACGAGGAAGCCCGTCCGTCCGCCACGTGAGACGATCGCTTTCAATACAACGTCCGCACCGGCAAGTGAATTGACCTTCGTGCTGCCTCTCGCTTTAACGTTAACTCAGCGACCAGAACACAGCGCACAGGAAGCTGTCAGCACCCGGCGCACTCTGTCCCCAACGCAGATCGCTTTCAAGGCAGGGCCCGCGGCCGCGCCATACGCAGCCGCCGCCGGAGAACGGTTGATCACGGTAGGTAATAGTTCAACGCGCATGGATAAGGCGCTAAAGAGCGATAACGGTTCACAATGATCAGATCGTCATCAGTGCACCTGGCGCCGCCGCCTGCAGTAGTTTGCTTGCGTCGCCAATTCACCTTCCGCCGCCGTACGCAGCAGTTTGTGTCGCCGCAGCGCTGTCGTTTATACTGGTCGAGTCAAGTTCCATAACATTGATAATGAAAACGGGCTGCGTGAGATATGAACAAGTGACACGGTGCTTACGCCCACGTAGAGAACTCCCACAGGCGTCTCTGCGTGGATTCTTTTCTTGGATTCTCAACTTTTATGGTTTGGTCACAGAGCTTTATTAAAAAACAGCCCTTTAGAGTTTTTTTTTCTTTTTGTGTAGCAGGATATACGAATATTTTAAAAGGTTCTAACAATGATGATGTTGCACGGTTTCTTGTTCCCTAGTCGGCCCATCGACAATAACAGGACTTGATGATATCCCTGTTAGACACCGTTTAATGCAAAAGGAATTTCGCGTAGGTCTCCAGCCTGCTTCCTGTCGAGACCTGTAACCTAATTTATACTCCATCTCACAAGTCGTTTGCAGCATTGTAGAAACTGTAGGACTTCTTAGTCAAAAGGAAGGCCGAATGTCATGTGTTCATCCGAGTCGTGTCGTCTACTCACCGCCACAGTTATTCGCAGTATGCGACGCGTGCAAGTGCAACGGTCCTAACATGTCACGTGTCACTGTAACTTATCATGTACGAAGCAAAAATAAAACTCTCTAATTCCGCCAATAATTGGACAGTTGCGCCCAGAACTATACTCCGCTACGCAAGGATATTGCCTGTGTACGCCTCGCACCTTCGGCAGTGCTGCATATGACTTGTGAACTGGAGTTGAATGATTGGTAAACATTTGATTTACCGTTCTCTCGGCTTACTACGAAAGAGTACTGAAAATAATCATATAAGGCGCATTGCTTCAGCGTTAACTATACAGCATGTCCCAACTATCATGCACCGAGGTTTAAAATTACGAAAATACCACGTATACCTGAACAGAACCAAGGTAATGTTGTTTGCCGTCGCTTGTAGACACTCAGACTATTTTTTCCTTCTGCTTAACTACATAATTAGTCTTAAATATTTGATTAACTTCTCAAATATGACAATTAAATTAAGGGCGTCAATGAGAAAATTGGAGAGCAACATGAAAAACTCCCGATACTGGTTTCCGTTTCTCAATACGTGCTACATAAAAGCGTTTTTCCGAGCGTGAAAGAAGCCCGCGAATACACGCAAACTGACTGGAGCGGCCAGTCGTGCGGCAATTTTGCGTGCATTTGCAGGCTCCTTTCCCGCTCGGAAAAACTTTTATGTAGCACGTATTGAGAAACGCAAAGCAGCATCGGGAGCTTTTCATGTTGCTCTCCAATTTTCTCATTGACTCTTTTCATCTAATTACAATATTTGAAAAGTTTATTAATTAATCAAGACTAATTATATAATAAGACGGGATTTAAACAATAATATGAGTATCTCCAAGCGACGGCAAACATTACCTTCGTTTTGTCCAGCTACCCAGTATTTCCACATTTTTAAATCTCGGTGCATGATAGTCGGGAGACCCCGTATAGCGAGACCTAGCTGGTATGCAGTGAAGTAGTCATATAGGCTTTGTTCTTAGTGGCACAAGCATCGACTCACGCTCTTTTCTCTTGTGTAGTACTTCCGGTTCTCCTCCTGAGACGACCGCGGACGAAACTCAAAATAAATCAGAAAAAAAATAGAAAAAATAGTACAGTACAAAATTCATGGGTTTCATTATAGATATTATTACAGTGCGTCAAGGGTATTGGAGCAGCAGCTTCAGCAGCAACAACATTAGGAGAGCAGCGAGGAAGAGAAAGACGACGTGCACTACTAGGACCCACTTGCCCTACGGCTCCCTGAAATAAACGCCTTCTACACACCCCGTAACAGAGTGGTGGAGGTGCTGGATATCTAAGCATCCAACGACGGAATCGCTACCACCTGAACCTCGTCGCTGTCGTCGACTGGCGGTACTTCTACCATCCTCAACAGCAGGCATGTCCCAAGAAACTGAAGCTCCGAGGCCGACGGGCTCTTCGGAACTGTACGAGGAGCCACCAAGCTTTGTCGGGACTGGCGGTGAGGACGTGAACTAGTGGTTGAAGCAGTACTGACGGATGAGCAAACATAACGGCTGGAACTGCGCCGCTCAGCTGTCTAATTTTGTGTTCTCGCTCACGAATACTGCTCTCATGTGGTACGACAACCACGAGAACGCGCTTACGACCTGGGATACGTTTGTCCAATAACTTAAAAAGTGCTTTGGGGACTCCGCAGCGAGGAAGAAGCGAGCTGAACAGACCCTGTCCCAAAGGGCCCAACTCTCTGGCGAGACTTGTACCACGTACATAGAAGAGGTCCTCAAGCTATGTAGACTCGTGGATTCTAGTATGTCCTATGAAGCTAAGGTGGGTCATCTTCTTAAGGGCATAGCTGAAGATGTATACCAGTTCTTGATAGCCAAAGAAAACCTGGCATCAGTGGCCGACGTAATGCAACATTTGCACACGTTTGAAGCACTGAAGATGCGTCATGTGGCACCAAAATTTGGTCGTTTGGTTAATGTGCCGACATTGGCCTGCGTTGACGCAAGCACACCATCCGATCTGTCGTCGGCGATACGATAGATAGTCCGGGAAGAGCTCCTCCGGTGCCACGAAATCGGCCTTGTGGTAGCAGCGACCCCCGAAGCAACCAACCCGGACTATCACCTGCGTCGTGGCAACCCTCTATTAATGCAGCGAATGTGGACGATTATAGAGCTGTGCTTCCGTCTGAACCCACGAACCGGCCTCGCTTCAACAACGAGCAGCAGCGCCGGACTTCTTATCCGGCGCAGCGGTACCCTACCCCTTATTCAGGGCACAGAGAATATGACGGTCATGACAGGTACCCCCTGCTCACTGGCGGAAATGAAGGCTTTGAGCAGCTCCGTGAATTTCAGCCTCCTCGTGTGTGTTATAGTTGCTGGCCACATCGCCAGGTTTTGCGACCGCTGCCGACCTTTCCGAGAAGAACCTCCACGAGCGACGTACCAGTCAAATTATTATTCGTAGCAGTTATATTATATAATTATTCCACGCCCACCAACCAATCGTGGACTTCGTCAAGGTAGCTTCCGGAACCCATCACCAGCCTCCGATCACAGCTTAACGCCACCGCCTGCTCCACACGTGCTTCGCGGTCTCCATCACCGCGGCGTCGCCTGCTATCCCCACCAACGAAAAACTAGGTAGTGCGGCCGATGGGGGTGAGGTCGCTGGATACCGTTCGCTGTAAACCGATATTCCGGCGCCTCCGCCAGTTTTTATGCTGAAGAACAAAGTTCACGTGCTTGTTGACGATATACCTACAATGGCTCTTGTGGATACTGGGGCAACAATTAAGCAGCTTTTAAAGCAACGTTTAAAGCCCCACTGGGACAAAAAGGGATGTTTTCTTGGAACAATATTTCTACTTTTCGTAGTGTTAGTGGTGACACGTTGTGCCCGGACGGTGTTTGTACTGCGGATGTGTGTTTGTGTGGCAAAGTATTTACCACTGAATTCGCCGTTATTCCTCGATCCACGCACGATGTTATTTTAGGCATCGATTTTTTGCAGGAGTGTGGTGCAACCGTTGACTGTCGAAGTGGGGCGCTTTCGGTACAACACGAGGTTATGACAGTACTCATGGAGAACTCGCTACGTCAAGACAGTGCCTTTTGCATTTGTGAGGACATCGTCATTCCCCCACTATGCGCGGTATGAGTTCCGGTCATTTGCTCTGGTGCCAGCCCCGCCACATTTGATGCCGCAACGGAGCCTCTTCATTCGGCCTGTGTAAAGAAGAACGTTTTAGTTCCGCATTGTTTAGTGTCGGTAGTTGAAGGACACTGAATTGTGGGCAATGAACTGCGCGTCCCAGCCCATACTTCTCCCTTCTGGCATGAAGCTCGCTCTCTTCAAAGAAGAGACACCGGCGTTACTGGCTGTACTTGAAGCTGCAGATCTATAAGGTGCTAAAGAGCGCTAATGACTTACAATGATCGAAACGCCATCAGAACACCTGGCACCGCCACCTGCAGTAGTTTGCTCGCGTAAATTCACCTTGCGCCGTCGTCCGCAGCAGTTCGTGTCGCCGCAGCGCTGTCGTTTATACTGGTCCGATCAAGTTTCATAACATTAATACTGACCCCGGCCTGCGTGGAGATGAGCAAGTGACACAATGCTTACGCATACTTAGACAACTGCCAAAGGAGTTTCTGCGTTAATTTTTTTTAACCTATGTCTGAAATCGCAGTGGCTTAGAATGTGAGACAAAACGGCTGATTACATTGTTTTGAGCCAAGTTCTCTTAATTTTTGTGCTTTTAAAAATCCGCACAGGATTCGAACTGGATACTTAGATTATATTAATTTTATCAACCTAAAGTGTTATAGGTACTTGATGCCTGAAGCTGAACTTTATGTGTCTGTTATAACAACGCTGCTTTCTCCGTCTCCTGTATTTACGCAAAACAAAGGGAAGAATCCTCTTCACCTCTCCGCAGCCAAGTGCGTCAACATAGCAGGACACCCATTGAACTTGTCAGCACGCTGTAGTACTTGTACGCTTGTTTCTGTTTTATGGGACTCCTCAGCCCCGGGGGCAGTGTTTACCTAGTGGCCTGTAACTTGAACAGTTAGACTAGCTGAGAGGGCAGGAAACAAAGTGACATTGGCCAAAAATAAGACGCTTATGTACATCGTTACATAAACAGCGGTCAACTTCAAGAGCTCCTCGAGACCGAAATGCGAAAGCGAAGGATCGTTGCTTTTATACCTTCCTGGGAACGTCTTCGCCGAAAAGAGGGAGCGAACCGTCGGCCGCAGCACCCGCGCGTGCGCAGCACGCGAGGTCGGTCGTCATGTCTGAGCTTGCTAGAACGTAACTGCCCTGCTGGCGCTGGCCCTCGCTCGCTCCACGCAGCGTGCGCTAATGGAGGTATTGTTATGCCTGGCATCAGTACATGCCAATTACTGGCTTACTTTGCCTCCTCATAGAGGGCGCGGGAGTTTTAAAGCACGGACATTGAAAAATATATGGGAGGGCAGGCATATACAGCTCCTCTAAAATGCTCCTCTTTTGATGGGCTGTGATAGTGTAAACATTACAATTGTCCATGGCCTGAAGAGAGCACTTGGAACTGGCGTCTCTGACGGTAGCCGTGGCGGTGAAGCACGGTGCACTGCCACGTTTGTATGTCAATAGTCATCACGCTCCTTTCTATCAGCCGAACACGAAAAAGAAATCCCCTACTGACTAGCCGTTACTGAGACAATGTTCTTGGGACCTTGCCTTGTTCACTGTGAGTTGATCATGTGCAGAGGAAACCGGAAGCTGGAAGAGCCGCTAAGGAAATTAGGGGTGATCAGGTGCTTTAGGAATTTAGATGACGTCCTTCTCTGTCTACCTGCCGCAAAATTTACTGAGAGCTGTAAGGACGAGGTGCTTAGGCTGTTCCACAATGAACACAGAGGGCTACAGTTTACGTTCGAACTGCCGCGTGAGGGTTGCCTGCAATTTCTAGACCTGAATATAACTTTTGGTAACCAGCATACATGACGGACCTACAAGACAAGCTGTGCAAAAATAACTTTGCTATATGACTCGGGGTACTTAAAAATTGTGAAGAGAAGCATTGCCACCGCTTGCCTAATCTGCATCCGCTCGATCTGCATCCGAACGGATGCAGATCAAGCGCTTGAAGAGTGGGGATCGTTCCCCATCCGCATCATTTCATAGCTTCCATCATGTGGTCCTCACAGCACCACAAAAGCTAAAGGGATTGTTCTCAAAAGTAAATGAAATGACCAGAGAAAGGAACACCCAGAATGCATGCACTACAAACCACGACAAAAAAATTTATTGACTGCGCGACGGGAGTGGTCTACAGGATACCTTTCTCATCCGGGGCTGATTACGTGGGTCAAACCCACAGGTGCGTAAATGACAGACTGCGCGAACATCGATACAACTGTAGTCTGATACAAGCACCGGGGCACCTAGCCACACATTGCGCTTCATGCGAATGCAAGCCTATCTTCCACAAGACGGTGGTTCTGCTGAGAAGTAGAAACGAAAGAAAAAGAGAAGTCGTGGAAGCATACAACATAAAGATGGATCCACATGGCTCATGGGTCAGTGCGTCGTCTATCTCGCTCAGCAAAAAATAGATTAGCATAATCACTGACAATAGAGGGCGTAGGTAGACTGGGAAGAGCATCTCTGCGCATGCGAGTAGGATATATGTATGCCTTGTTCTCTCAAAAATAAACCAGTTTATAGCTTGCACCCAGGTGTCGTGTGTTGTTTTCTCGCTGCAGTCCTGTCCCTTCGTCGCTTTGCGCAACTGTGTTAATTAGAAGCAGAGAGGGGATACGAGAGCTTATAAGAGCGTGTGTACGTGTATAGGATGCACACACACACAATATATATATATATATATATATATATATATATATATATATATATATATATATATATATATATATATATATATATTTACACATACTGCAGCCCCTGATGGGGCTATAGCAGGAGTGGATAATACAATACAAGAAAGAAATACAAAAGGCAACAAAGAAAGTTTGGGCGCAGTGTTGAGGGAGTACAGACAAGAATTAATTTAATGGGAGAGAACGGTTGGTTCCTGGTAGCGAATTCCATGTTTCAATTGTTTTAGGGAAGAAGCTATACTTAAAAGTATTAGTGCGTGCAAAAATGGTGTAATGTTAAGCGCGTGATGTCTCCTACTAGAAGAGATTTTTGCAAAGGTGCGAAATATATATATATATATATATATATATATATATATATATATATATATATATATATATATATATGGCCAACAAACAAGGACACCAAAGACAACCTAGGGGAATTTTACAGATGAATTGAATTCAAGATAAATTAATCGAAATGAAAGTGGATGAAAAAAACAACTGCATTTTCTTGTAAGCTCTGGTGCATGCTTCTTTATAAGAAAGAAGCTACATATTTTAACTTCACGCATAACTCGTACTCACCTATTGATCTGGCTATTGGCTCCACTTCATTAATTCCTTACCTGAAATGGGAGGTAATCAAAAATCAACTAGGGAGTGACCATTTTCTTATATTACTCAAGCTAGCAGAGAAATAGGACCGTTCACCACAAATGCCTCGATGGAAACTAGAAACGGCTGATTGGAAGCAGTTTATTGAATCAACTTATTTAACAGAAGATTTTATCAATGATTTTACTATAGATGACGCAGTACAGTATTTTACAGCTTTTATTATCGGCGCAGCAAAAAAATGCATCCCTCAAACAAATGGTCGTTCATGTAAACGATGCGTTCCATGGTGGAATGACGATTGCAGAGTGGCACGGAAGAAGCAAAATAAGGCAGGGAATATACAGCGTCGAACACCAACTGCGGAAAATCGCGTGGAATTTAAGCCCATCAAATCGCAGGGAAGGCGGACAAAGCGACAGGCAAGGAGAATGAGTTGGGATTTTAAGCATAAACTCCTATACGTACACAAGAGGCAAAAGTTTGGAATGCACTTAGGAGGCTAAACGGACAGCAGACCCAGCCATTACCCTTAGTCGATGATCAAGGGAATACCTTGGAGGAGCAGGCAGACGCACTTGGGGAGCACTTCGAGGGTGTCTCTAGCTCAATTAATTATTCTAGGTCGTTCCTTAGATATAAAGAAATAGCGGAACGTAAGACATTAGATCGGAACTGCAGACCGAATGAAACCTATAACCGTCCTTTCAGCGTTGCCGAGCTGAAATATTCTCTAAACGCATGTCAGAGCTCAGCACCCGGAGCTGACAGGATTGTATATGACATGATCAAAAACTTACACAAAGATACACAAATAACACTTCTCGCACTTTTTAACACCATTTGGGCTTTTGGATACCTGCCTTCCACATGGAGGGAAGCTATTGCAATTCTGATATTAAAACAAGGTAAAGATACATCCTCTGTGAATAGTTATCGTCCGATAGCACTTACAAGTTGTCTTTGCAAGTTATTTGAGAAAGTGATAAATCGCCGTTTGTTACATTTCCTCGAAATGCTTGACCCTTATCAGTTAGGCTTCAGGGAAGGTCGCTCTACAACCGACCATCTAGTACGCATAGAGTCACACATACGTGATGCCTATATACACAAACAGTACTTCTTGTCCATATTTCTTTATATGGAAAAGGCGTACGACAGGACGTGGCGCTATGGGATATTGCGAGATTTGTCGGAGATCGTCGTTCGCGGAAACATGCTTAACGTTATAACAAGCTATTTGTCAAAGCGCGTATCCCGTGTTAGAGTTGGAAGTGCTCTTTCTAGGCCATTTCTGCAAGAAACTGAGGTGCCACAGGGTGGCGCACTAAGCTGCACTCTTTTTATCGTAAAAATGGATTCTTTACACTCATCAATTCCTCGTACCATGTTCTACTCGGTATATGTTGATGACGTTCAAATAGGTTTTAAATCGTGCAATCTCGCAATTTGTGAGCGACAAGTTCAGCTTGGCCTGAACAGGGTGTCGAAATGAGCAAGTGAAAATGGGTTCAAGTTAAATCAGCAGAAAAGCTCCTGCGTCCTTTTTACAAGGAGGAGAGGCGTTCGTGTTGTCCACTTCTCTACTATTGTGTCCTGTCTGCACGCCTCACCTCTTTTTTTTTTTTTTGCATAATGAATCCTTACCAACTAGCTCAGCTTTCTGTCGTTCTAAGCGGAGAGGTCTAGTCTCAGATGTTGATATTAAACTCGATGGACAACGCATCCCTCTGCACACAGGGCACACATTTTTGGGTGTCATAATTGATTCAAAACTATCCTTCATATCCTACATCAAATATATTAAGAATAAATGCTTAAAAACAATGAATCTTCTTAAAGTTTTGTCGCATACAACATGGGGTAGCGATAGGAAGTGCCTCATTTACAAGACCCTCATACTATCCCGTTTGGATTATAATGCTATAGTCTATCACTCTGCCGCACCGAGTGCGTTAAAAATACTGGATGCCGTTCATCATTTAGGGATCCGCCTGGTTACAGGCGCTTTCAGCACGAGCCCTGTACCAAGTCTGTACGTGGAGTCAAATGAGTGGTCACTAAACCTGTAAAGGTCGTACTCTAATTTTACGTATTTCCTCAAAGTGCTTTCGAACCCTGAGCATCCTTGTTACGCAACTGTAAGTGACATGACGTGCCCTACACTGTTTCATAATCGCCCAACATTCAGAGAACCCTTCTACCTCGAGAGAACCTCGCTTCTAGAACACCGTCTAAAGACCCCAGCAAGGCCATTACCACCGTGGCACTGGGTAATTGTAGAATGTGACACGCCATTTGTACAAGTCTCGAAGCACGCTCCACAGGAACACATTCGAATGCACTTTCCAGAACTGCGAGCGAAATACTCATGCGCTGAATTTTACACGGATGGATCAAAGTCGCTTGCGGGCGTGTCCATATGCAGCAACTGGACCATCTTTTTCGGAATCAGACGTTCTGCACCCACTAACGAGCATCTTTACGGCGGAGGCCCATGCATTATTGTCGGCTGTAAAACATGTTATGCATATAAAATCAAAGAAGGCAATTATATTTACAGATTCGATAAGCGTAGTCAAGGCTTTAATGTCGCCACAAAAGTACAGAAATTCTGTAGTAACAGAACTCTATTCACTTTTGTGCACTGTTTATGCTGCTGAACAACGTATCGTAATATGCTGGATTCCTGGCCACAGAAGCATTCAGGGGAATGTGCTTGCCGACGAACTCGCTACATCTACAGCAACGAAACCTCGCAACACTCCTATACTTGACACAGACATAGACCTGAAACCTTTCTTGCGAAGAAAACTGAGAAGGTATTGGCAACACCTTTGGGATGCTGAAACCTCTAACAAGCTTCACTTAATAAAACCTCAATTAGGCGCTTGGCCATCAGCACCAAAATCACGGGCAGCCGATGTCCTCTTAACAAGGTTGAGAATAGGACACACGTATGGCACGCACAACTACTTGTTGACTGGTGATGAACTTCCCATTTGTGCTAAATGTAGCGAGAAGTTGACTGTCATCCATGTCCTTCTGGAGTGCCGGGATGTAGATGTTCAAAGGAAAAAACACTTTCCTCTAGCGTACACACAATCTATCCCTCTTCATCCAGCAATGTTTTTGGGTAATGAACCGCTATTCAACATGAAATCAATAATAGATTTTTTTTTCAATGAAGTCCGCTTGTTGCACGTTATCAGCCCCAAAAGCTCGCAAGGCGGCTTCTCTTGTGAAGTCGCTGTTGCGATATTAGCGTTTTGTATAGCGCACGCCTCCAGGGCCTTACTTCCAAGAAAGGCCCCGATGAGGCAATAGCTACTGACAACCACACATTTTAGTATACCATCTCTTCACAGCATATATTTTATTTTTGACCAAACTGTCACTGTACACCCATATGTCATTGTCATAATTTTACCTCAACATATATTTCACACACTCCACAGATAATGATTTTAGGCCTCTATACAGCCATGCACATATACATTCTAAACTCGACTACATTAAACCATTGTCTGGCGCTTTTTGGCCTTCTCTGGCCCTTGCGCCATAAAACCCCATTAATCATCATCATCATCATTTTAAGCTCGGGAAACGAGTAGTAAAAGTGTAGTGTACATGTAAACCAACGCAAAAGCCATGCATAGCTGCTCTTTCTTCTTTTGTCCCTTGCAATGAAGCTAAAAACCAGACGACGCGCAGCGTTGTAGAAGGCACGGGGTTATTTTTCTCTCGCGATCCGACGTGCTGTAGCATTCAAATCACGAGAGCTCTACCCAAGCAGTCATCAAAATAGGAAAGTCTTTGTTCATACCCAGAATTGCGCGTTTTAGAAGCACGGTTTTTTGAGCGGGACTATTTTAGTCGCGGAGGCAATCGGCTGTCGCGCTTCGGTCATCTGGACGGGGCCTCTCCTTTTTCTCTACTGCGCTTGCCTTCTACTGATACCCATTCTCTAACCCTAATGGTCCAACGGTTATCTAATCTGCGCATTACATGAACTGCCCAGCGCCATTTTTTGCTTTTAATGTCAATTAGAATATCGTCTATACCCGTTTGCTCTGCGATACAAACCGCTCTCTTTCTGTCTAAAGTTATGCCTAGCATTCTTAGTTTCATCGCTCTTTGCGCGGTCCTTAACTTGTTCTCAAGCTTCTTTGTCAGTCTCCAACTATCTGCCCCATATATCAGCACCGGTAAACTGCACTGATTGTATACCTTCCTTTTCGATGATAACGGTAAGCTTCCGGTCAGGAACTCACGATTTCTGCCTTATGCGATCCAACCCATTTTTATTCTTTTGGGAATTTCCTTCTCATGGTCAGGGTTCCCAGCGATTGCTTGACCTAGGTAAACGTACTCTTTCACAGACACTACAGGCTGACTTGCGATCCTGAACTCTTGTTCCCTTGCCGGGTTATTCATCATTATCTTTGTGTTCTGCATATTAAACTTCAACCCCACCCTTACACTCTCCCCTGCTAAGGTCCTCAATCATTTGTTGTAACTCGTCTGCAGTGTTGCTGAGTAGAACAATGTCATCGGCAAACCGAAGGTTGCTGAGGTATTCGCCGTCGACGCTTACTCCTAAACCTCCCCAGTTTAAAGCTTGAATACTTCTTCTAAGCACGCAGTGAATAGCATTGGAGAGATTGTGTCTCCATGTCTGACCTTTCTTTATAGGTATCTTCCTACTTTTCTTGTGTAGAATTAAGGTGGCTGTGGAATTGCTCTAGATATTTTCCAGGGTATTTACGTAAGCGGTCTGTACTCCTTGATTATGTAATGCCTCTATGACTGCTGGTATCTCTACTGAATCAAATGCTTTTTCGTAATCTATGAAAGCCATATAGAGGCTTATTGTACTCTGCGGATTTCTCGATAACCTGATTAATGACATGGATGTGATCCATTGTACAGTATCCCTTCCTGCCGCCGCCTACCGCTCTGTTGCGTACACGGTTTGTTCGTGCTCGTCTCTATTCCTATCTCCCCCTTCCGCTCTCTTTCTCTTTTTATCCCCCTTCACCCTTCCCCCCGTGCAGAGCAGCCAACCGGAACTGCCCCTGGTTAACCTCCCTTTCTATGCCTTTCTATTAGCCTTTCTATGCACCCTTTTCTCTTTCTCTGAAGCCAGCCTGTTCCCTTGGTTGACTAAAGTCCAGTGTTTTCATTATTATATTGGAGATTATTTTGGTGAATATTTTATATAATGCTGGGAGTAAGCTAATGGGCCTATAATTTTTCGGTTCTTTAACATCTCCCTTTTTGTGGATTAGTATAATGTTTGCATTCTTCCAGTTTTCTGGGACCCTTGCAGTCTATAGACACTTCGTATAGAGAGCCGCCAGTTTTTCTAGCATTATGTCTCCTCCATCTTTCATGAAATCGACTGTTATCCCATCTTTTCCTGCCGCTTTTCCCCGTTTCATGTCTTGCAAGGTCCATCTGACTTCATCTTTAGTTATAAGAGGAGTTTCTGTATCCTGTTCATTATTGTTTCGAATGGAGTACTCCTGAGTCAGTATAGAATTATTCCGCTGCATTTATTATAGCTTCGAGATTGCTGATGATACTACCCTGCTCTTCTTTCAGTGCATACATCTTGGTTTGTCCTATGCCAAGTTTCCTTCCCACTGATTTCAGGCTGCGTCCATTTTTTACGGCTTCTTCAGTCTTTCTCACGTTATAATTTCGATTATCACTTATTTTCGTCTTGTTGATCAGTTCTGACAGTTCCGAGAATTCTATCTTATCTCTTGAGTTGGACACTTCAATTCTTTGTCGTTTCCTTATTAGGTCCGTTGTTACTTGGGAGAGCCTGCCTACTGGTTGCCTTCGTGCCTTGCCTCCCACTTCAATTGCTGCCTCTGAAGCCAGCCTCGTTACGTTTTCATTCATTACCTCTATGTCATCATCATCATCATATCTCTGTTCCAAGGCTGCATATTTGTTTGCAAGTACCAGCCTAAATTTGTCTGCTTTTACCCTTGCTGCCTCTAAGTTGACCTCTTTCTTATTGACCAATTTTACTCTTTCTCTGTTCAAATTGAGGTTAATCCTAGCCCTCACTAACCTATGATCATTGCACTTTACCCGACCAATCACTTCTACATCCTGCACTATGCTGGAATCGGCAGAAAGTATGAAATCAATTTCATTTCTTGTTTCACCATTAGGGCTTTTGCAGGTCGACTTTGTGTTGCTACGTTTCCTGAAAAAGGTGTTTATTATTCTCAGCTTATTCCTTTCTGCGAATTCTACAAGTATCTCACCTCTAGTGTTTCTAGAATCAACACCGTAGTTGTCAATTGCCTGTTCACCCGCCTACTTTTGGGCTAGGAAGCTGACAACCTTCCTAGCCCACCGCATTTCCCCCATTTTTCAATACAATACTTTCAAGCAGCGCCGCGCCGGATCGCACAAGCCAAAGAGGAGGAAAGGCTCGAGGAAAGATGCAGGGGCTTTAGTCGCCTAGAGGGTGTTGGCAAAAGCCCCAAGATTTTCTCGCTTGCACCCGCTCTTACTCGCGCCTGCTCACAAACGGCTAGCGGTCCCTCAAATGAACCTCCTCTAAGAAACCTCCTCCGTAGTGCATAGTCATACATTCAAGGAGCAAAACCCCCCAGATTTAGCAACAGTACTACTAATAGTAATAGTACTATAGTAATGTTTGCCTCTTCGAATAATACAGGTCAAAGACAAGAATTATGCTATCTGCCACAGGCAATTTTTAAAATTCCGTAACATTTAAAAATCACCCAGCAGAATACTTCTACAGGGTCCTGAATATTTCGCTGCGCCTGTTCGAAAAAATATATTGCGCTCACCGCTGCACTGTTCTTGATCAAATTTTCTAGAAAGATCGCATTTTGGAGTCTATGTCCTGTAGTATAACAATTGGCACAGTTAATTGCCTGGTTCTTAAGAAAAAAGTGCAAATTTCCCTGCTCATGGGGACGCGAGCTGCTGCCGTGACGGCGCAAGCATAAACTTGCGTCACCGCCTACCTTCAGCTGCAGAAAGCAGCGTTTCAGGGAGGGCAGTCGCGCCTGTTCCAGGAGCGGGCAACACACAGCAGCCTGTATGTCAGGCACTGTGAAAAGTTTTCCCAATCGACCTTGGTGTCCCCATGTCCCCCAAGGAGGTCATAAAAAGTCAAACCACGGTCAAACCTCCTTGGTGCCCCGACGTTCTCCGCTTGGCAACTTTGGGAAGGAAGTATGCAACGTAGCCAAGTCAGGCGCAAGTCGAGGTCAGTGGCAGTCACGCTGGTAAAGTTTGCTCTTTATTCTATGCGCTCGAGCCATGTGTGATGCTTCGTTCATCTTTATTTCAGTTCAGTACTTCCTGCATTAATGACGTACCGCGTAATAAGTGCTGGAGAGCTCTGGAAGTACTGGCCAAAGCCCCGTTGTGTACAGCTAAAAGATTTTGCTGCGCAGTGTCGACGCACAAACTCGTCGGTGAAGAGGGACAAAATGACGAGAGTAAGGAAATCACCTGTGTGTACCGAACTGGCGACTTTCCCGACCTGGCGCATGACAGGAAATCGAAGGAACGATTGCGGCTACTGCTGCGGCAGCATACACTAAGGCTTGAACATGGACTACGAGCACCACAGGAATTGTCCCCCCAGGATGTGCTTGATTTGCTTGCATTGAGCTCGTTTCGTAAGAGATGCCGCCTGTTTGAATATCTATTCTACAAAGAACAAAAGCGTTTGCGCCAGCACCGACAAGAAGTGAACTGTTTAGCATCAGTGACGGAGGACATACGATCTTTCAAAAGGGAATTTTTGCCGCACACAGCTGATCGTATTGAAGACTATGGCCTTTTCAGGAATAGTTTTCTCATCCGTATCCGAGGGAGCACCATAAACAGATATTACGAGTCAAGGCAAATACCAGCAATACTGTTTGGCCAGAGTGTTGTGTTCGATCTGGGTTACGACGGCGTAATGTCTCCGAGAGAATGCAACAAAGCCGCCAGAGACCTGCTTGAGGCGTACGGGTGGAACAGATGCAGTCGCGATCCGTTTCACCTGCATTTTTGTAATGCATCTCCAAACGGAGCTACTGCGCGAATCTTGCAGGACGAGCTGTTCGCAGCATCTGAACATACAGTGTTGTCGGAGATTACACCAAGCAGCTATTTGGACATGTTTCCAAAAGAAAAGCTTGTGTATCTAACCCCGGACAGCGAAAACACATTGGATGCCTTTGATTACGCTGCAGTGTACGTAATCGGAGCGCTCGTAGATAAAGAGACTAAGGAAGGTGCTACTCGCGCCAAGGCAACTTCTGAAGGCTTGAAGACTGCACGGTTTCCACAGACGTTTACTTGGCACTGGGAGAAAGAAATATCAAAACCGCTGCACATGACGGATGTTTTCAAGGTCTTGCTTGCTCTAAAGCGAACAAACAGCTGGAAATATGCGTTAAAGTACTTGAACTCTAAGGTGACTGTTCTGCAAGAATCGAGTAGCATTTGTGTTCCAACTACTCCACAGTGCCAAACCCAAGGGATTGCATAGTTTCTAGCTGCAATATTGAAGTGACGTTTTAAGCAGTGTTCTGAGCAGTGCAGTGTTGCCCTTGTGCAGAGTTCGTTTTGAAACTGAAATGCGAAAGCAAAGCTGCAATTGTCAGTAGCTGTGTCAGGCAAACAGAATTTGAATCAAACTTCATGAATAACTTGTATAATTTTTTTCTTGACAATTTTGGGAACCAAAGTGTTTTTTCCCCAAATATAGCGTTCTGCTAACTGTGTGGCATTGGTTCATTTCAACTTGCTTTTAATTCAACCTTGTACAAAAGTTCCCAAGATGTGCGCAAGCATTTTGGAGACTGCTCTTTCAATCTGAACCAATTCTGCATCTGCTATTGGAGTTTGTATGCAATTTTGCATTTGCTATAATAGTACATATTGGAGTTGAATGCAAAGAGGTTGACTGTATCTCCTTTGAGCATAGGACTGCATTATTTTTGGCAGGCTGCAAGATGTAATACATCATGCTGGCAGAGTTTACATGAGCCTTCTTAATCATGATGCTCATTAGCCTGCTCTAGCTGGACTATTCCATGACAGTGTTTCAACTACCTAGCATTTGGAGTGCAGAGCAACTTGGAGCCATTAACTGAATGAACCTGATGTGCTTGATTTGAGACTGTAATGTATTGCTGGCTGAGTGACCAAAACAGTCAACTGCCAATGTAGCTCCTTCAGTAGTACACTCATTACAGCTTGCATAGCTATTCTGACATCAATGCACATTTGCTTTCCATTTCATTTCAGTGCCAAATTTCAGCATTCGAAAATGAAATATTTAATTAGCATGAGCTGCTACTTACTGTGCAATCATTCTGATGAATTGCAAAAGGCCAACATATGAATGTTACATGCATGCATAAAAAAAATAAAAAAGAAGAAGTACAGTGATTTTAATTGACAGTAGGTCAATTGTGACTGTTTCAAGCCTACAAACATAGCTTTGATACATGGCTAGCTCAACACTGTTGTATAGCTAAACTTGCAACATTGGAAAGCTTCCTGAGCAATATTTGCTGAACAGTAGTGAATAAGCAGCTGCTGTGCAACTAGATGAAGTCACTTCTAAAATCTGCATAATAAGACTGCAGTGTTTATGTGTAGCATTCCAGCTGCATGTGCAGCTCGTATGTTTTAGACGTCGAATTCCAGAGCAGCTGATGTGCGCAGTGTGTAAGCAGTTGTGCTCTCTTTGTTTTTATCATGTTCTCTTGCTCATACCTCGAGTGTCCTGCCAAAATAGCTGCCACACTGATTTAGAGGCTATGGTGTTCTACTGCTGACCATAAGCCCGTGGGTTCGACTCAGCCACATTCCAAGGGGAATGTTATGCAGCAAGGCTTGTGTACTGTGCTGTGGACATACTTAAAAGAACTGCAGGTCATCAAAATTAATCCCGAGTCCTCCACTATGGCAACTTTTGTAGCCCGTTTGATTCTTCGAGACATTCACTCTTAAAACAGTTGCACTCTTTGGGGTGTATATTTGTCCCGCAACAATGATTGTCATCTGCCTTGCTTGCGTACCTTTCTTGAAAACGCTGTGCTCGCTACTTTCCTGTCGAGAATGCTGTCACACTGATAACATGTATGCCGTTTGCGACTTGGAGCACATCGCCGCATTAAAGAAAGGAAATGCGAGCAATACGGATGACGATTATTTTTGTGGGACAAGATGTGCCTGAAAGGGTGCAAACTTTTTAAGTGTTAAGTGGAACAAATGAATTAGTCAGAATCCTGGCTGCTCATGTGAGTTGCATTCTTAGCTGTGTGAATGCCATGAGTAAAGTGAAAACAGATGGTCTAGAGATGCAGTGCTTTGCCTATTAGCTGTTTGACTGCACAGTTTTTTTCCCGACTGCTCCTCAGCCCCTGCCATTTTTCTTTGCATGTTAGTTTAGTCACATTTGTTCTACATAGAAGCTAGTTTTTTGTTGTTGCTTTCTTTCGTTTCAGTATCTGAGAACAGAATATAATTTCCTTCATTTATTATAGCCTGGTTGGACAGGCCTGTCACAGTGGCCATGGACATGGCTGCCCTTACAATATTCAGTCCCGGCTGTTCCTTTCTCTATGTTAGTTTAGCGGGCATTTCATGCTACATAGAAACTGGTTCTCTGTCATTGGCTTTTCCCGAGTCATATTTCATCAACATTTTCTCATTTCTTCGCCTGTCATAGTGCGAAATGACCTGACAACACTACTATTTCGCTACTTCTTCAGTACTGAGACAAAGTGACAGAGCACCAAGACATTTGTGCCACTTGCTGTGAGAAATTTACCTTTCAAGTGTTATATGTGTTTAGATGACCTCCCATAGACAGCCGAACATGTATGCAGTGTTCTTTTTTTTATAAGAGCTGCTTCTGGAAAGGCAGGGAGATCACTGAAATCACAAAACGAGTATACTCATAGTGGCAGGGACTGTGCATAAGTGGGTACCCGAGTTATCTCGGGATTGACAGTGAAAGGGTTAACGTAATGCTGAGAATCCAGGAGAAAGCATCTAACATGGTTTGTACAACAACCTTTTACAGGTCACTCTGAAAAGAGATTTCAAGTAAAAAAATATACAGCTTACTTGACATTGTGAATGTGACCACTACTTTGGTCTTTACAAAACTCGGAACTCCAATTCCACATTCTGCTCAGGCTGAATTCAAAGTTAACTTACATAGGGGGGCCTCGGTGCAAGAAATGTTTTGAAGCACTGGCCAGATTTTAGCAAAATTTAAGACATATTTACACCATTACTATAAGCCTCTGTGCCAAATTTCTTTATTTTGGTTCAATTTATAACTGGTACAAATGTTAGTCATAGTGCTTGCTTGGAAAAACTATCAAATTAATGGAGTGCGTGCGAAGTTGCAGTGCCTTAAGTTGTCTAAGGACAGCCCACATTGTGTTCAACGTGGAGGCTTTTTTTATACTGTATCCTTTTTATCACTCCTTCAATGACACCGATTTTTTTCTCCTTCCACTCTGCTTAAAAAATTATTCAGAAAAAGCTATAAAGAGATCTGAGCCGGCAGTTGCCTTCCCAAATAAATTGTGGCCCATAAGCCATCTTAACATAGGTAAATATTGTGTAATAGAAATTATAGTTCTTTTAAATTCGTACTTGGATGGCAAGATGCAAAATGAGAAAAACGAGTTTAAGTTTTGTTTCACTTGCAGCAGTGTTTCTTGAAAAATACCATTAGCACATTTTAGGTCATTGTCGTAAACTGCATTTCTGCTGAGCAATATCTTCGAGCTTTGTGTATTTCAAGGCATGTACTGTATTCAACTTGCAGAGGTGGCGCATGAGGACATCCACCAACTTTATCTGATGATGCACAAGGAAGTTGTCCTTGCAGCATTACATTTGCCATTACAGCCAAAAAGTAATGCTGATATCGTGACAAAATTAAATTCTGGCAACAGTCTCTGGCATGTCCAGAGTTGAGAATTTTGTGTTTTTACATATGTTATAAACAAAATGGTAAGCATACAGTCGGCCATTGCTGCTTGCAGGTACATTCAAGTCACTATAGCTGGGCGGGCTTTTCATTAGGCTCGGCAAGTGTTTGTCACCTCACATTTGGTGTAGCAGAAAATTGTGTTTCGAGATCCCTCTCTAGCAACATTGAAAAGATTTGGCGTTTCCAATGGCAGGCTCGAATAGTGTCCAAGGCACACCTAGTGACTCATTGTTGCTTGATATTGTGAAATGGTGTGGCCTTCCAGTCAAAATGTTGGTATCGCTTATGGCTACCTCTTTTGTCAGCCACTTGACAGTTCTCATGTCTTTGTTAGTCTCTTGGCAAGTTTGAAGGTTGTGACACAAGCTATTAATAGTTGATATGCACTGCTATAGTCATTTCTCACTGTGCAAGTTGAACATATCAATTATTTTGACTGGTGCCATTCAAGTGATGCCAGTGAGTGAGTGAAAGTTGCTGGTTTTCTAAAACAGCAATGCAAATAATATTTTGCTAACGTAATTTTGACTGTTAACTGAAAACCACAGAAATCTGACAAGGTGTCTTTTAATCCACTGTCTCCCTCCTCCTAAGTCTATCCCAGCAGAGATATTTTTCTTATGACTAGGTGCAAGATGCTGTCAGTATCCAGTTCCCCAAATACTGCCTTTATACCTAGTAGCACCAGCTGATGGTTGGTTCAAGTGACACTGCAAAAGATGGATCATGGGTGAACACAAACATTTACCTACTCAATACAAATTTACTACTGCATTTACTTAGCTTTAGGCTAAGTAAATTAAGGATTGACTGCAATATGGATTGAACATTTCCTCGCTAACAGAACAAAGTTTGTTACCGCTAACAATTGCAATTCAGATTTTCCTGTAACTTCTTGTGTGCCTCGGGGCTCTGTATTCCACCCTATTTTGTTACTCATTTACATAAATGGCCTGCCTAATACTATTTTATTCTCGGAATATCTCATTAATGGCAGTGTTTTAGAAAATGTTTCATGCTATAAATATCTTGGCATTAAATTTACCTCCGACCTTTCATGGTAGACTTTTGTCAATTACATAAACAACAATGCCAATCGCATGCTTGGCTATCTGCGCAGAAACTTTTCCAAGGCACATTCCCCTCTAAAGCTCCTTTGCGAAACTCTTGTTGGTTATAAGCTCGAGCAGGCCAATTCTGTGTGGGCATTGACATTCTTATTCATACTTTGGAATGTGCCCAAAATTGGAGCGCATGTTTCATTCCTTCAGACTATGCACGCATATCTATCTAGTGTACCGTTTATAAAAACTGCTTTAGGCCTTCCACCTCTTTGTTCACACGGAAGCTGTCTCGCTTATTTATTTTTCATAAAGTCTATCGCAATCTGCAATTAAAACATGATCTTCTTTCAAAGCCATCCTACATATCCAACAGATTTGATTACCAACACAAAGTACATGTTGCTTTCTCTCGTGCAAAGTTATCTTACGATTCTTTTATTCCAAGTACCTCAAATGACTGGGACCACCTCCCCACATCTATTGCTGAACTGGCTGATGTAATTGCATTTAAAACTGTAGCTGAATGTTATTTATACTCTTAGCAGCCGCATTATTTTTGTTTTTTTTCTCTGTGCATAATTGTTCCCCACTTCCTTTAACCCCTTCGGGCCTTGAAGGTATTGAAATGAATAAATAAGTCAACACCGCAGGAGCTTGAATGTTGCTGTCACTCGCCTCTTTGCCATGTACAGCACCAGGTACAGCTGGTTCCTTCATTGGTACAATACACAACCCTCGTAAATGCTTTTAAACCCTGACCCTGCGGCTCATGCTGTACTGTTCGAGTCATTTGCCAATACCCCTCACCTCATCTGCCTTCATTACATGGTGTAATTTGCAATTTCCCAACTTGTGCACTGGCAGATTAGTAAATTTCCAGTCACTAGTTGATTTACCTTTTTCAGTGACTTCATTCACTAATAATGTGTTCAAACAGTGTACCTGCATATACAAGTAATAAAATCACGGTTATGGTTCCACTTGCTGTACCTTTCGGTCCAACGTACAAGGTCCTCTTACTTAGGTTTATACGCATGGACAGCAAAGCGGTTACTGTTTGGAGGCAATATTGTTCATAAGTTTTCAGTCCATAAAATTGAGGCTATGGTTATCAGTTGGCAGATGGTTTCAGATCAGCTGGTTTACAGTTGGAGTGATTTCATTTCATTATGAAGGCCTTGAACAGATGTACATTCACAATAATATGGCTCTGTAGTGGAATGTTATGACTAGTGTCAGCCAATAAGGAACGCATTCATTTGAATGCATGTGTCCCAGAATATTCCTTGCTCTCTCTGGAGCACAGCCTTGAGTGCAGTCTTGAATGCTCGAAGCACGGCTTGTAGTTTCAACTCTAGTGCGAAATTATAGTGAAACAAGTGTCCGACACATGCATGGAGGTGAGTAATGCTTTTTTAAAGCGAAGCTTTTCATGCCTCTTCCATCAACTTTTCCACTGCTGCTGCTGCTGCCTGGCACACCACGTCAGGGGGTGGTTCAAAGCATGTGTATACATGACAGGAGTGCGGCAAAGAGGAAAGGCGACATGAGCAACTCGTTTGGACCCTTGCACCATGTCAAATGTGCACAATGCCCTTTGGAGCTCTCTGGGAGTAACCACATTAGCCTCCTGACAGCTGCAATTATCCATGACCCCCCACAAAAGCACTGTAGAAATTGCAGTGCTTACCTTTCTACTAACATGCAAGTCCAGAGGGGAGGTAGATAGAATAGTAGAGAAGAGGGGGAGAGGAAGCAGAGAACGGGTAGAACCGATGCTGTCGCGGAATGAGTGAACAGCCTTGCCACTCTTCGCTCGCAGTTCCCATACATGGGGGGAGGTGAGCTAGGAAACGCTACGACTAAAGACATGATAGCGGCCGCAGGCAAGCAGGATTAATTTAAGTTCAAGGTACAGTACGGTACATTTCTGCTATTTCTGAAAAATAAGTACCATGTAAATATGTCAAGTGAACAACTTACACAGGGCAGCAGAAGCAGAGCCACATTAAAGCACACTGTAGGTTCTAGGAGACACTATAGAAGCGGTCACACGTCAAATCAAGACTTCTGTGCCTGCCGCGATAGCTTTGCGGCAATGGCATTGCTCGAGGTCGTGGGTTTGATTCCGACCGCAGCAGCCGTATTTCAATGGCGGGGAGATAAGAAACCCTCGTGCACTTAGATTTAGGGAATGTTAAGGAACACTACAAATTCAGAATTAATCCAGAGTCCGCCACTACGGTGTGCCTCATAATCCGATTGTGGTTTTGGAATGTACAGCCCCATAATAAAGTTTAATATTTCTGCCATGATGCGACGTGCCATGTGAGGCAATGAATGAGACATTATGAAGTATGGCGCACAATAACGCCTCTAGCAAACACCTCCCCCTGTGAGTTCTGTGTATTACACAGACAAACAGCAGTGGTGCATGCAAGGTAACATTTAACATGAGCTCACCACTCTTGTGTTGGACTAAACGTTGAAGAAATTAAACATTTGCCATCAAGATCACTTCTAATTATTGTCAATCAAAGCAAACACCACAGAAAGCTTTGCTTGCATCGATTCCCACAGTGCATGGCATCTGCATAATATTATGCTCCATCAATGCCATGCACACATATTATTGCATTCCCCACGATATTGTGCTGTGAAAAGATGGGTACAAGATGTTAAGCTGACCAGACCCAATTGTGTGCACTGGAGCTCGCTGTAACAACTTGCCTAGCAATTGTTTTTTCCTTATTGCATTAATGGTGCCTTATTAAAGTATTAACTTCTATTAGATCTGCTAGACCTATCCTTGATGAGCTCTAAATGCACAGTTAGACCAGCTTGTTTACAGAGAAGCTGACCCAGAAGATTTTTACTCATCACAAATGTTGTGCATATTTTTCTGTCATTAAATGACAAGCCTGAACATACTTTTTCCAAAACAAACTGAAGGCTCTGTTACAAGAACAAGGTAATAACCACAAAAGCGTTTGCCAAGTGATTTTTTAAATGCACTTTATTGAGGCCATTGTCTCTCCATAAGGCACAGGAAGCACACAGGGCGGACTGAAAAGCAGATGATTTCTCTTATTAACGCGCTTGCAGAGAAGAGACAAACGACAGCAGTTTTGAAGTATGTCATGGTAGTGCTTAGTGATGCAGTAGGGTGGAGCTCCATTAGCCACGCTAGTGTAAGTGTAGTTCTTGTTTGTGTCTGCATTATTCAGCTTGTGATCAATCTTTTTGCATTACAATTTGTTATAGTCAGCCATACTAACAAGCTTTACTACCTGTTGTTTTAAATTTCATTCCACAAGTGACGACAGTTTCTTTTTTAACGTCTTAAGTTGAGACTTGCTTTCAAAGTCAAAGTTTATATAGCATGCCTTCATCACCAATAACAATTTGTTTAAAGGAAACACATTTGCCATCAATATTTTAGCACTGGCTGCAAAGGCGTGCATGTGGTGCTTTGTCTCCTGGTCCCAAATTGCTCGAGGAGCCATTTTGGAATTAAGTTTGCCAAAACAAAGTTTATCAAGAAAATATGTTATGAGGCCTCTACGCCAAAAATTTCATTTGTCTTGTCCTGCATTACTATCTATCTCAACTGCATATATTCGCAATCACCACATCTCCACAGGGATGTCATCATTTCATGGATGCCATCTTCAAGAGAAATATCGGCACATTAGCAACAATCTGCCAAGCAGCAGTTTAGGTGATGAGGGCTTCACTTTGCATCGTACCTTCAACTTTATGAAACTGCTCCACAGGCTATGGAAAATGCCATAAGGCAAGTATTAACTGCACATTTTATATTACAAAATTTTATATAAAATTAGAGCACTGCTGCTTGAGGATGAAAATTTTTTTTCTAAGCTAATAATCCTTCACAACAATGAAGATGTTTGTGTACGCAAAATGAATCTGTTTTACAGATTTGTAAAGACTCGCATGGATAACACTACTAGGTACAAGAAAAACCAACTATGAGAATGACTACAACTTGACATGGCTAGGCTGGGTTTGTCGCCCTCTCCACAAGAAAATTACTTTATTTAGCTCTTAATGTAAGGGCGCAATTTTGTCCTCTTTGCCAACAGCAGCCTAATTAAGTTCATTGCAGATGAGATTGGGTTATAATATTCATAAATCTGAAAATACATAGCGTTTGGTACACACAGGATAGAATGAAATTTATCTCCTAATCAATTTTATCTTTTCAAGCCATACAGTATACACCCATTAAAACAAATTTAGTTAAGCCAAATCTCTGCATACGCTAAACAATGTGCAAGTGCTTGGTTGGTTTCCACTTAACACGAACTGCCCATTTGGTTAAGCTAAGCCTTCACAGCAGTCCCCTACTTTGCACACTAGATGGCAGCCAGTGATTAAGACAGAAAATCTTCCAGGAGGTTTTCGGGAAAATGAACTGAATTGAATTAAATAGTGTCGTCTTCTGCCTGAAACGGAAGAAGAAGTCGCCAGTGGGAGCGGAAGCTTCTCGGCTCCATTGATTTATGAGTGTTTCCGCAGTTTTTTTTAGTCCTACACCCGAAAGCGGCATATCACCTGAAAGATCAAGTCATCGCGAACCCAAGGATACCAACTTTTTGGGTGAGCGTGAACTTTGCGAGGTTTTAAGGCACGAAAATCGCACGAGTCCCGTGTGAGCGCGGCCAGGCCTAAGGATGGTTGGGCTTGGCGCATCCTTCGTTGGACTCGGTGATTGAACGAAATACCACCGAGATGGAGATAGACGAGGCAGAAACTGGGGAGACCCCGGAGAACGGACCCAACGATGCAAAACGCGTTTCCGTGGGAGAAGACGCTGAAGGCATTGCGGACGGTTGGATCAAAGTTACACACAGAAGAAGGCACCGCACGAACGCTACCCAGATGGCTACCCAAAGGACGACACCCGCTCGCGAAGCCCGATGCCCCGAGGCGGCCGAAGCATAGTGAAGAAAGTTCTACGAGCAAGTAGGATGCCCAGACTACCCAGGGATGATATCAAGGTAATTGTTAGACCGAAAGACGGGTTGAATATAAGGAACACGTGCGGAATGAGTCTCGATGAGGCGATACGCAAAGAAGCGGTAGTGGGCGACGACGAGATGATCACGATCTGTCCCAATCCCATGCAAAACATCCTGGTGATAAGCACACCGGACGAAACAACTGCGACGAAAATCGCTAAGATCAAGGTTTTGACGATCAATGGGAAGAGGCACGAGACCAACGCGTACGTTTCGGCACTCGAGCAAATGGCAAAAGGGATTATCCGCAACATTCCCCTGAAGTATACGCAAGACCAGCTCATGCATGCCCTGGTGAACTCGAGAAATCTCTTTTGAACATACGCCAAGCGGCTCGGCAGTACGACCACTGTGATATTGCTGTATGAGGGAAACAGAGTCCCCACATGGGCTTACTTCAATAGCATCATGATAAGAGTATCATTGTATCGGAAACGGATTGACTTTTGCAAAGAGTGCGGCAGGCTCGGCCACCGACCCGACGTATGCTCAAGACCGGAGATCAAACTATGCCCGGCCTGCGGATCAAAGAACCTCAGCATCGAACACGAGTGCACGACCAAGTGCCGGATCTGCGGCGAGGCGCACCCCATAAAATAAAGAACCAACTTGCGCACCCCACGGCCGACCGAATGTGCAAGGCAAAATATAAGTTTCCACACATAGTGAAGGAGAGAAGGTGGCGGGCGAGAAGCAGAGAAGAAAGGGAACACACATTGGAAGAAGGAAAGACGACCCCTCAGCGGACCCCATGGAGGAAGCAAACTGAGGAGAGGCCCTACCCCCTCCATGTGCTAGGAGAAAAGTGTGGAGGAAATGACATAGTAGCTTCTTTTTTTTTGCTGTTTTTTATGTCTTTGCTGCTGTGGCCACGCCTTTCGGGCCACAATGGCGGCTTTGTTATTGTTCTGTGCGCTCACACGTGTTGCTACGGAGCAACACGGAGGTTTTGTACCGTGGCAAAGGCGCCGTGCGGGCAGGTTCGCGTTTGTATTTGTGTTTTGTTGCGCTGCGTTATCTGGACCGTGCTCTACCGGATGTTGCTATGGCCAGGTGGGACAGGAGGAACTAAAGTTCGTGAAATGAACGCGCATGCAACGCTGTACGCAATGTACCGCGCCACGGCAATGGCAACGGACGAAGGAATATCCGCGGGAAATTTTGCCCTCTTTGGCGGAATCATACTAACGTGCTAACGATTGTTTAATATTGCTGTGGAGCGCACACGTCCGAGCTGCCCGGTTGCGCGCAGCGCGGCGTGGTTTCACGAGAAATGTAAACAAGAGAGGAGAGCTGGCCCAATAGGCAGAGCAACGCCATGAGCAACTCCAACTTCCTCTTCACTTTAGGCTTCACAAAGAGTGACGTCAGGGCCTCTCCCGAGTTTCCTTCCTCCGTGGCGACCCCATTGGCAACTACTGCTCCTCGCGCGTGCGCAGAAAGAGCGGTGAAATCCAATTTCGATGTGCTCGTCATGCTCGTCATCACCATCGGGGTACAGTATGGCGCAGGGAAAAAGCCAAAGTCGCTCGAGATCCGGATCCCTCTCGCCGATAAGAAGACGTAGCCGAAGTTGTAACAGCCCTAACAACGGAAGTCGAAGCCGGAGTCGGAGTGGAAGCTGCATCCGAAACCGAAACTATGGTCCGAAACCGCCCCTTGCCAGAAGGCGTGCGGGCCACACATGGAGAGATACAGACAGGGCCGGGCAAGGTCACCAGGTCTGACATAGTCGCGGAAAGAAATGGGTACTCTGTAGAGAGCACCCTCTTTTTCTGGCAGCACGAGGGAAGCCCCCAACTCCCTCCTGGCCGCGAGGATGGTGAAAATGGAGCGAGAGAATAAGGAACTTCGAAAAGAGCTGGGCAGGGCCAGAAAGCAGAACGAACAATCAGCGAGGAAAATCGACGAGCTGCAACAGACGCTCAACAAAATCTTCAAGGGCATGAGAGAATCCCCTCATGAGAGGATCTCCTCCTTCACTTCCCGCGAGGCCGCCGAGCGAGGCGATGCGACCACGACAGGAGGCGAAGTAGGCCAGATGGACATGTGTTGCGGCGAAGAAGAAGCGCCGGCGGGCTCCAAGCGCAAGGGCACAAGCGATACGCCACCTACGGAGGACGCTTTGGACCACGCACAAGCACTGAAGAGACCCAGGTCAGGAGCCAGAAAGATCGACACGATCAAAGAGATGGTGAACAAACTGACGGAAAAGACGGAGCGAATGTCTGACATACTCCTGACAAGGCTGAACGAATCCGACGCGGGACGGAACGCGCAGTACGCACCGGTTAACACCCAACTCGCGGCCATGAATAAGCGAATCGAAGATCTGGAACACGCGACGATGCTGCTGAAGCAACAGCAACATCACCACCACCTGCCTGGAAGGGCCGGGGTACCATCGTCACAAGCGGTAAATGCACCGGCCATCCTCGCCAGCGACAACAACGCCAACACCACCCACACCGGGGCAGAGGGGACGCACGGACAGTTGTGTCCCCCCAACACCTCTGCATAATAATCATGGCTGTGTCCCGCAAGTCCGACAAACGCATAGCTTGGCAGTGGAATTGCAGGGGCTTCAAAAACAAGAAAGCAACGATGGTGCAATACATGAAAACGCTTGCCAATAACAAACTTCCTGTCGCGATTGCCTTGTAAGAACCTTTCGACCGGGCCCAGCTCCCGGATTATGCGCCGTGCGGTCCCCCCTAGGAATCCATAGGGAGGGACATCAGGGTGTGCACCCTGGTTAAGCGCGGGATGGCCTTCATCGAACACGAACTCGTGTTCCACGAAGAGTGGGACATAGACCACATACTGATCGAAGTCGTGCCGAGTATTGGAAGTAGGAAAACCGGCCTTTTCGTGCTCAACATATATAGCTCCCCCTCGCAAAGATACCGCACTCACACTTTTGACTCCTTCTTTCGCGAAGCGATGGCCAAGGCCGCCTCCAGTCCCTTGCTGATATGCGGAGACTTCAATGCGCCGCACACGCAATGGGGATACGGAGCCGACTCGCCGAAAGGGAAGAGGCTAGCCGGACTGATGGACGAGCTCGGCCTGACTGTACTCAACGAACCTGCTTCGCACACCAGGATCGGACAGGGAGTGCGCCGCAACACATCCCCTGACCTCTCCGGCTGGTCAGGCACGGGCGTGGTCACTTGGTCAAACTCCTTCAAGGACCTGGGGAGTGACCACAGGATCCTGTGCGTGACCGTGGGAGAGGATGAAAGCGAGGAGGACGTCTGCCGAAAGGCGAGAATCGTAGACTGGGACAGATTCCGGAAAAATAGAGAGCAAGACAAGGAGGAGGACCCGATCGAAGACATCAGCAAATGGTGCAGAGTACTACTCGCGGACATAGAGAAAGCCACCGATGAGATCGAACGGACGGACTGGCGACAAGAACCACCCAAAGAAGAGGCAGACAGATCCCGCGGAGCCGTAGACAACGGCGCTCCCCAACCGTCCAGAGTGGACAGCCGGCTGGCACATCTTGTTGTGGCCAAGAAATCCATGCGACGGAGAGCGAGTATGCAAAAACTCAACAGGAAGATACGAAAGAAGATTGCCGAAATCAACCGGGAGATCGAGAGGCATTGTGCCCGCCTGTGCGAGCAAGAATGGCAGGAGCTGTGCGACACGAACGGGAACATGAGCGCTAGATGCACCTGGAAGATTCTCAGGCACCTGCTCGACCCGGCAAGCACCAGAACGGCGACCTGTACAGAGATGGCCAAGCTGCAACACAAGTACAAGGACGGCCCTGAGGCCTTTGCGGAAGGGATCGCGCAGACGCACCTCGCACGCCCGGAAGGGCGGAGTCACCCAGAGTACCGCGGGGCTCCCAACGAGGAACTGGAAGCGGACTTTTCCGTACAGGAAATTAGAACAATCCTCCAGCTGCTGAAGACCAACTCGGCGCCCGGTCCTGACAGGATCATCCACCAACAAAATCCTCAGGAACCTGAACGACGACGCCATCGAGAAGCTCAGCGAGTACATCAACGCGTGCTGGAAGGAGGGCCGAATTCCGCAAGAGTAGAAGACCGCAGACGTTATGCTGATACCAAAGCCGGGCAAACCGCTGGACGTCCGAAACATGAGGCCGATTTCCCTCACGTCCTGCGTCGGGAAGGTGATGGAGCATGCCTGCCTCAACAGGGTGACGACACTGCTTGAGAAGGACGCCTTCGGCCCCCACATCATCGGTTTCCGGAAGGGACTTTCAACGCAGAACGCCATGCTGCAGATCAAGGAACAGGTCGTGAACGCTCTGAGCACACACGTGCGCGCCCTACTAAGGCTAGACCTCAAGAGTGCCTTCGACACTGTGAAGCACATGGCCATACTGGACAAGATCAGCCGAATCGATCTCGGGGCAAGGTTCCACCGATATGTCAGCAGCTCCTTGAATGGGCGCGAGGCAACAGTCAAGATCGATGGGGCCCCGCCACGAACAGTCCGAATGGGTGATGCGGGAACGCCGCAGGGCTCCGTACTCTCCCCCATGCTTTTCAACCTCGTCATGATTGGCCTGCCGGAGCGTCTTGACGTGATAGAGGGCATCAATCATACGATATACGCAGATGACGTGACGGTGTGGACCACGGAGAACACAAGCGTCGGCGAAATGAAAGACCGACTGCAGCGGGCCGTCTGAGAGGTGGAGCGGCACCTCGAAGACACGGGACTCGTCTGCTCACCCGACAAGTCGGAGATCCTGCTCCACAGGCCGCGCAAGAAAGGACTCCTTCCACAGGCCGTGCTAGACACCCGTCGTTTGGGCGTCTGCGCCACGACGAGGGAGGGGACCCGAATACCGACGGTGTCCAAGTTGCGAGTGCTCGGCCTGTGGCTGGAAGAGAACGGTGCCAACCGCGAGCTGGTTGCCTGGCTGCAGAAGAAAGTGGCCACCGCCACACACCTCGTGCGGCGGGTCACGAACAAGAGGAAAGGAATGAAGGAACACAACGTCACGAGGCTGATACAGGCGTACGCGCTGAGCCACATGGCGTACGTCGCCGTGTACGCCGACTGGAACAGGAGCGAAACCAACAAGCTGAACGTGGCGATCCACAGGGCGTTCAAGACCGCCCTGGGAGTACCCCAGTACACGCCAACCCACAGGGTCCCCGAGTTGGGCGTACACAACACGCTTGAGGAGATCGCCGAGGCTCAGAGAATCGCGCAGATGGAGAGGCTGTCGAGCACCATAACGGGAAGACGAATCCTAGACTTGCTCGGGGTTTGATATCACGAGGCACGTGGACTGAAGGAATCACTGCTACCGGAAGTCAGGGACGCCATACAGACAGAAAACATGCCAAAGAATATGCACCCGGTGCATGTAGTGCAAAGACGTATACGCAGGGCGGTAGCAATCCTCGAGAAGCATGGAAGACAAGAAGGCGTCCTCTTCGTCGATGCAGCCAGGTACCCACGGTCGCTCGGTGACTCTGATGGCGACGAGGAACGTCGACCACCATTGCCGCTACAAGGGAATGTGCGAGATGAACCGCAGTTACCAGCACCACCATCACTACTGCTACTATGACAAAAACGGCAGCAGCAACAACGGCAACATAGACAAGGCCGGCCGACGGCGGCGGCGGCCGCCTTCTCCATGGCAGTCGTAGATACAAAAGGAACGATCCGAGTCATGGCATCAGCGAGGCTGCCGTTGGCCGAAGCAGCGGAAGAGATGGCCATAGCCCTTGCGGTACTCTACGGAGGTGCGGAGGATAACCTGATCATCAGCGACTCCAAATCAGCGATTCGGAACTACACCAAAGGTTGGGTGTACGCGGATGTGGCGCGCATGCTAAACGCCTGGGCCGGGGACTTTGGATCCAGCACGATTACAAACAAGTTCCTCAAGTGGTTCCCCGCGCACATCGGGGAGCTTGGCAGTAACAACAACAGCCATGACAATAATGACAGCAACAATGCTAACGGCCGAAGACGCACCGACACTCCACCCATCCACAACGAGCGCGCCCACCTTGTCGCGAGGCAGCTTACCCGCCACGATGCGGTCACCCAGAGGGTAGCCGCTGACGTTGTGCGGGACCCCAGCGGAGGAGTGACGGCGACGGCGGCGACCACCCCGTCTGGTGCGGCCGCTGTCATTACCAATACAACACAAATCGCGGCGGACGCCGACTGCGATGTCAAGGAGTTTCCGGCAACGTACAGAGAGGTGCTTGGTCACTATAGGGAAGAACGAAGAAAATATCCACAACCCCACGGGCGCCTAGACAGGTCCCAGACGGTCGACTTGAGACGGTTGCGGACGGGCACTTTCACCAACCCCTACCACCTGCACCACCTGTGGCCCGCGCTGCACCCGTCGCCCGGCTGCCCATGGTGCGAGCACGAACGGGCCGATATGGCCCATGTGCTTTGGGAATGCCAACGCCACGTGGAACAAGGACAAGGAGGAAGGGGGAATACAACAGCAGAACCTTCTGAAGCGGGGCGCCTCGCTGAGAGATGGCAAGCCGCCCTCCTCAACGAGGCACCTGAAGACCAGGAGTGGGCCGTCCAGCGGGCCAGGGCCGTTGCCGAGGATCTCGAAAGATTTTCCTCGGGCGATGGACCCCTGGCAGCCTAGCCCCGGGCACCAACATCAATAACCGTTGGACAAATAAAGTTTATTCCTATCCTATCCTGCCTGAAACAGGACAGCAATGGGAAGAACATTTGCAAGGAAACCAGGATCTGGTATAAGTGGTTGAAGTTGAAGTCTATTGTAGTCTTTTTTGAGTACATTGCATTTTTACACTTTTCGGGACCCCAAAAAATTGTTAAAGGGTGTTAAAGTGTTGCAAGAAAGCTTTGTGTGGAGTGCCATATTTTGAGCGCTATCATAGCGGCAGTAGACTGCTGCAGTAGTTTGCATAGCATCAGCGGAGGAACAGTACTATCTAAGAGGACTATAATCTAAACAATCTTTTTTACAAAGTTCCAAGGAGTGAAATGAGCAGCTTCATAATAGTACATAAACAATTATTCCTTGCCATACAAGGTTCCCTGAGATCTCTGTTTTAAACGTGTTTTTGGGTATTTCAGGTCATAAAATAAAATACTGGTACTGCTACAAAAATATATGCAGCAGCAGGACATATTTCGAATCCTGAATTTTTCATCAGTTTTGTTGGATATACAAATGTAGACTCCATGCTGGAAATCTAAAAAAAAATGTGTGAAGCACAGGAGCCATGTTGAATATTTCATTCACAAATGTGTTTACGAAACAGATAGCTACTTCAGAAATTTGCCTAGTGCAAATGATTACTGTCAAAAATTAAATGAAACCCGTCACACGATGACACTGCACTGCAGCAAAGATGTGGACATCTATCTTAACTTCTTTTATAGACTGATTCATGGGGTTTAATGTCTTGGAGAAACACTAGGGTTATGAGAGATGACGCAGTGGAGAATTCCAGATTAATTTTGACCACGTGGGGTTCTATAATGTGAAACTATATGAGCATTTTTGCATTTCACCTTCGTTGAAATGCTGCCGACATAGCCAGTGATCAAACCCACAGCCTGCTTAACAGCACAATGCCATGGCCACTAAGCCGCTGTGGTAGGTGTGGCATTTTTGACTAACGTACTTGGCACATAACCAAATTTAGAGCACAGGTTTAGCCTTACGATGGTTGCAATGCATTTAAGGCATCATTTTTGTGAGCTTCTAATATTGAGGTGGTTTCTTAGCCTGTACAATTGCATGTACAGTGCTTGAAGGGCTTATGCATAAAAGTAAGAAAATTTTCTTGTATAATCTTTTTGCTCAAATTTGTGTGTGGCTATTGCATCAGTGTATACAGTAATATGAAAAAAAAAAAATGCTCACAAAATTCCTCTGTCAAATGCGCTTTTTATCCAGCATGAAGCACTCAATCTAAATCTATCGTGAACTTTTTTTTTTCCAGGAAGAAAATGGCTTATATTAGTAAAAGAAGAAAATTTACTACCGAGTGACTGCACCCACAAGTATGGTTCTGTAGAGCTTTCTTTCAGGAGACCGACTACAATAAGAACCAGTCAGGATTGGCATAATCGCTGTTTTGTAGGAAGGGAAGTTCCATGATGAAATAAAACAAGACACCGACCACAAAAGGTTAATTACGATTAACGTTTCAGTTTCCACATGGGAGCCTTATTCACAAACATGTATACAAACACTAAAGGCAAATCATGAAGTTCTATTATTTATCTTCACTGGATTGTCACCAAATATGGTCTTACATTTCACATGTGCAATATGATAATATGGAGTTTGAATGTCTTCCAAAGTCATGCAGTTGAGTAAATCAGATAAGGTACTAAACACACCGAAATATAAAGAAACAATGTTGAAACAGGACATTGATGAAGAACTAAAAGCCAAATGAAGTCTGATGCTTCTGTTATGTCGCGCCACCACTTATTCAAATTCGTGGTGTGCACCAGCCAGCACAATTTTTCTCACTACGAATTTTCATTATGCACATGCTTTCAGGTATCTTAACTTTTTGATAGCTGTGCTATATGTTTTATGGTTTGCAATTTTAATATGCTTCAATTCCATCTTACCTGAAACAACACTTGCTAATGTGGTTGTGGACTCTTTCGTTTCTCTTTTTGTAAAAAAAAGTTCGGAGTGATGTCACTAAACATTCATCAAGACATTGATTAGACCAGCATAGGACAGTAGCACATCTTTATTGTTGGTGGCATACATTACTAGCTACAGCAGTTATATGTTAACTGCATAGTATGTATTATGCACTTGAAACACTAATCTGCATGGTGTCCTGATATATTCACTTGCAGCTTTCATTCACAATGGTTCAGGAAATAAAGGAGGTATATGCAGTGATAAAATGAATTGTATATTGATAATGGAGAAAGTTCAGTTGTGCTTGGGCTTCTAGTAGCTGTGAATACTGAGAAAATAAATGATATGCTCTGTAGTTACATAATGCAACTACTGAAAACTGCTTCTCTTGGGCTGGCAAAGACTTGAAAAAAAAAAAAAAAAAGGCTGGCTGTCACTATAGATAAGAAATAAATGACTACAAGCAGGGTGCGGTGCTCTAGTTTTGAAATACAGAAATGTAGAAAAAGGACTGATAAAGGCACTTTAAAATGTGCTTCACAGATGCTAGGATCCAGCTTTATCATGGCAGTATACCGGTACTATATCCACCTATAAAATGTTGAAAATTCATAACAAAGACTAGGCTGCAGAGTTTATATGTAAAGGCACCAATACAGTATGTATTCTTGAAAGCCCTTGGAATGTATTGTTTTGTCTTGAGCTGTTTGTCTTGAGCTACAAAAATGAATAAAAGATTACAAAAGTATGGGCACTGGAAGGCCGCTTCTCTGTATAACTGTACAACAAAGCCACTAAGTAGTCACTATGTACATGGACCTAATGCACAGATGCAAAGGGAACTTCTATGTTGCTTTCATTGATGCTTAGTCTCAAACCAGTCATGTCAACTTCCACCATGTGTACAGTAACCTTTGACATTCCCTGCAAAATGAAGAAAAGGAGGACGCAAAGAAAAAGAATGTCCCACAAGCAACCCGCTATTACGATGCTATGATTTAAAACGACCACTAAAATGGAGCACATGATAACATTTCTAGCAGAGCTACTGCATGCCAAACACGTTTCTGGTGCAAACAACATGTTCAAAAAGCATAGACAACAACTAGCCCAAAACAAGCTCTCCTGGAGCGACTACAGTTCATTTTCCCCTACTAAACACTGAAGTGCAAGCATGTACAGTTGAGCCCACGTTTAACAGCCATATGAAAACAAACTACGAGTTATTGTTCATAAAAAAAATGGCTTACCCATCAAAATAGTATGCACTAGGACAATGGGATAATGTCTCAAGCACTGTGAAGCCTGATTACATGTGCCAAGAAGTGACACAGGCATGCAAGACAATTAACTGCCTTGCTGAACACAAAGGCACTGTGCTAGGTGCCTAGAGTATGTTAGGAAAACAAATGGAAAAGAAACATTCAAGGACATACATAAAGGCTGAGTGAACAATGGAATTCCAAACAGAAAGGTAGGGAGAAAAAAAAAAGCATAAACTGTTCAGTCCACCCACCAAGCTACAGCAACAGCACATCAGCTGTTGATGTCTAAAGGTATCATGCATTGAGTAAGCAGATATGGCATATTACATGGCCACAACATTGTCTAGCAAGACTTAGTTCCTGTAGATACAATCACTGGTGTTGCAGAATGATGCCATGAATGAAAGGATCATCCATTAAATTCTAGGCTTGAATACTGCCGAAGGAATATTGGCATCAATAAAGATTTGCAACCAGAAACCCCGAGTATAACAGAAATGAGGTGTTATTCTACCTCAAGAGCTTAGTGTTTTGTTGACCACCACAAATCCTACTGGAAAAAATAAATTAATGGATTTTTGCATTGGTGTCTTTATTACATCCATCTCTCCACACATATTTATGCTCTGAGCACTGTATTTCGTGTGAACGCTGAATACAGTGGTGGAAAAAAGTGTGTTTAGGCACTCCCCCCCCCCCCCCCCCCATTGTGAAACGTATGCCCTATAACTTAAAGAACATTATTTTATGATTCACGCAGTTTATTAAATTCTTGCATCTTATATAGCTTTTTGAGTAGGAAACAAAACCGTGAAATGTAACACAAGAAAACTAATTCTTTTGACATCACAAAAATGTTCTCTGCAATTTTGCAGCGTAGACTAGCTGTTACTAATGTTTTCAGATCAAATGAAAACATGCCCAGCTAAAGCATAGAGTTTCCTACAATAATTACAATAATTAGGGAACTCTGGCACTGCAATCGTTCAGCCACCAGGGGAATGATGGGAAGCACATGTGTTTGTCTTATCTTCACGCTTGTGGATTCAGACATTCTTGTGGCTTTGCTTATTATGCTTTATGCGCCTTCATTGTCGTAAATTTCAGAGCAATTTATACCTTTCAAAGTGCACAAGACACTGAAAACGTGCACAATCGCTGCTAAGTACAACGGTTCAGCTTCTCGAGGTGGTCAAATCGAAATGTGCCAAGCGTCTGAAGGCACTGGCTTGCCAGCGATAAATTCATAAGGGCGTTTTATGTCACTTGTCGATGAATGTCTCCGTGGCGTAATGGTTCCAATGTCGGGCTTCTGTGCTAGAGGTCCTGTGTTCGAATCCTACCGTCGGAAAATTTTAATAATGTTTATTTAATTATTTATTATGCAGTAGTCTGTCGAAAGTGATGATTTTACAAAGTCACGAAGCCGTTTGAAGCCAAATGGAAGAAGTTTAGGCAAATCCATGTACTTCCCATAATTACCGTGCTTTGGTGTTTCAAGTTCCCATTGCAGCTCCCGCAGACACTAGCGCCAGAGCTCCCTATAGAAATTATTGTATGAAATTCTGTGCAGAAACCATCTTTACACCCTATGAGACAAAGCCATGTGAAACACCAAAGTATTTGACGGCAGATCTTGGAAACAAATATTTGCAGATTAGTGCTACTCTCTGGACTCATTGGCTTTAATCCTGCAAATAAAATGTGTTAATAATATTAATTGTCATTAACAAGCTAATATCAACAGATTAATTACTTGTTAATGACAATTATCATACAACGCCAGACACTACCATGAGCAATGTGCTGCTGAAAAAACTAAAAGAACACAAAAAGAAAACTTTTAGCTCAGAACTTCTGCAGTGTTTTTACAAGTTACCTTATGCTGAAACATTTGGTCTATTACTCACTCTGTTGCTAATCATAACTTTGCAAGAAGTTATGTGAACATGCATGCGCACTATTACCAAGAGCGTAAGAGTGGTGTCGACGTGTGCTAGTTTGGTGGAGCTATAAGGTTGTCAGAAGAAAGCATAAGTTTCCTTGCCTGAGTCTCATTCAAAAGTCTCTGCATGAAGCCTGCCTGGTGAGGTTGTTTGGTGAGGGCACACAGGAAACCACCTCCGCCTGCACCTAGCAGGAGCTGGCCGTGAACATGCGGCCGCAGAAGCCCCATAAGGCGCCCAACAAACGTTGGCTCACATCCAGCAGCCAGCACTTTCTTTAGCTGCCAGTAGTGGTCCAGCCATTTTCCAATCGCCTCCAGATCCCCTGGTTGCAAAATACTCAATGAAGCACTGAAACTATAAGCTCTGTACAGGTATATAACCAACTTCACTGCGGCCAACTGCAATCAACTTCTGCAAGCTCAACATTTTCACCTAAGTTTATGATGCTTCCTCCAGTCACAGGCATCCACGACCAGTGAAAGCTGGTCATCAATTAGTGCAATTGCTTTTTATGCTCAGAAAGCAACATAGTAACCAGTAAGCACACATTCACGAATACTCAATTTGAAGGTAGAAGTAAAATTGAAGGAACATTGAAGACGTAGTAGCTACTGTGAGACCATAACTATGCAAACCATACCTATATGTCAGAAGAAAAAAAAAATCAAGCACATAGTAAGCTGCAATACTCGGGCATTCAGCTTAGATGACCAAATGTCACACCCCCAGCAACATTGTTCAATAGCAATATAGTTCAAATAAGGAGTGTTAGTTTCTTTTGCTGCTGGGTGTAGCACGGACACAAAGAGGTAAAAAACAAAAATAAACAGTGGCTTCATCCTGCTTTTGTAACTAATATCCTCAGTCCCATAGACAACCTCAATGCCTACTGAAGCCAACGGACATTAGAATTTTGAATGTCATACATGTGTGCCACTGCCATGTTGTGCGCTTTCACGATAATCGAGAAACTTTTGTGCAATACGATAGGTGATACTAGGTGCAGTAGGTTCTGAAAATTATACTTCACAGGAACATTTGGATGAAACAAACATTTATATTGTGAACCTATAAAAAAAAGCTGAGAAAATGCACAAGGCATATGTGCATGAACAGTTCATTGTAAAAAGAAGCAAAATGAGGCACATCTCTTTACACCTCACAATCAACAGAGCTAGCTTTTGTAAAGCTGAAGCCTATAATAAAAATATTATGCTTTAAATCTTTTGGAGTATAATATGTACAACAAAATTTGACAAATTATTTCAGCATTCGGAAACCAGATTTATATTTCTCCTATACTGTAGGAGGTACTGAGGTCATATCAAGGGCGGGGGGGGGGGGTAACTTGGCGCGTCGTGATTTCTGGCGCGCGTATCAGCCATGGCTGCGCATGGCTGTAAGCGCGGCTGAGCGCATACGCAGCCGCGCACCCTGCTTCAGACGTAATCTGCCGCGTGTGCAAAGAGTAGGCGTGCCGAGACGGCGTGACATGTAAGCTGTGTTCCCGCGCGTTTTGTATTCAAGGTTGCGTAATCTTGAGTTTCGGTGACCCATTGGAGCGAGAGGCAGACGAAACATTCGCTCTCCGCCGCCGGCGCTTTCATGACAGCGTCGTCCCAGTACAGGCGACCGCGGGGGCGGAGTGCACGCGAAAGCGTGGCTGGCTTCACTTAATTCGTACCGCCTATGTGAAGATATCGTCGACGTGGCACGAAACCTTATCACTCTTCGCAAAAAGAAATTATGGGGTTTTACATGCCAAAACCACGATCTGATTATAAGGCACGCCGTAGTGGGGGACTCCGGAAATTTCGACCATTTGGGGTTCTTTAACGTGCACCTAAATCTAAGTACACGGGTTTTCTCGCATTCTGCCCCCATCGAAATGCGACCGCCGTGGCCGGGATTCGATCCCACGACCTCGTGCTTAGCAGCCGAACACCACAGCCACTAAGTAACCGCGGCGGGTCGTCGCCGACTTTCCCATTCGAACTTGCTTTTTTTGATTTCTTGATAATACGGAAAATTCTGCGGCCCCTTTTTGTGTGAGAAAGATCGATCGGCAACTGTACTTATTTGCATTAAAGGTTGAATTTCAATACAACGAAATTTCGATATAACGAAACAAATGGCCGAGTTCACCTACTTCATTATATCGAGGTTTAACTGTACATCGAATTGCAAAATAAAAAAAATTATCTTTTATTCTTCAGCACAGAAAGTAATAAAGGACATGCAATGAATACCAGCAAGCATTACTTCTATACGACCACTGACTGCAACAATACATTGCCCATTATATTTTGAAAAAAAAATTCTTGTATTGTAACAGAAACTGCATGCCTAGGATTACTTGGACAGTTTCAATTACCAGTCCCTAAGCTTGTACTGCTGTAGAAATTGATTCCTGAAAGTTGTGCTCATTTAACCAGAACGACTCCCCTAGGCAATATTTGCTTAAAGTTTGCTCACAAAAATAGAAAAAATTTAAACTACTCTGAGCTTTCATAACTGCTTGAGCTGTTGTTAAAAGAAGACATGAGCATAATATGTGAAGCAGAGTATGATTTAATCATGATGATAACTCCACTTACTATCTTCAAAAGAGCTCAGATAAACAGCATGCTTACGACAATTGATGCACTATGTGTATAAAAAAAATAACCAATCCTTTTGTCAGCAACGAAGAAGCTTACATGGCCTAGAAACTAATAAAGAAAGGAATACCTTGCCAGCTGCACAAAAATTCTTTGTGTTAAACACTGCATAAAGTTGCTAAATTTAGTAAGAAAACTGCCAAGCTGGCCTCACTGCTGGCAAGCCTGCATTTGTTGTCTTCTGTTACAAATTTTTGTCGCTCAGAGTCATCAAGCAGCTTCGAATGGTGCAAACTCTACCCTTGCTGTCTACGCCACTTAGGGCCACAGTGAAGTGACGGGAGTGCCAGACAGTGACAATGCTGAAAAAAGCCATAACCACATGGACAGCAGAGAGCAGTTGAACTCAGTTTGAAGTTGACGAGGGAATGCATATTTGGTGCAACCATTGACCATAGTTCTATCTGCCAATAGTTTCGGCACAGCAAAGGTTAAAATAGAGACTGATCCGGATGCATGCAAGCATGCGTAGGTGCAGCAATATATTGCAGACAAGCTTTTCTAGCCACTTGCAAAATACAGCGAGACTGCCTTCAGGTGGCAGTGAAGTATCAGTGGAAGTAGGATTAAGGCTGACAGCACACAAATGTTCATAAACAACCAAAAATGTTTTCTTAGAACTGAAATTACTTCTCATATGGTAGCCTTACTGGAACAAGGAAGTAGTGGTTAGTGTGATAAGAAAAAAGTTGTTAGGACTCCAGTCACTGATCCTCCTAAACTCAATGTGAACAGCAATGATAAGTTTCCAACTTTTCAGTACATTTAGAGAATTCTATGCGATTTTAGGAGAAACACCTCAGTACTCATGAAAAACACGGAACTCCAGTGCCAGCAGAACTGGACAATGCTGAGAGGCTCCCCAACAATCTGATAAAGCATGCAGCAGCAGGCATGTGTTGTTCCCAGTACCACCTATTTGCAAGCAGGACATGTGAGACAGACCTGGTCAGCTAGCCTACTCTGTGTGATGACTTTTACCAAGTGTGCCTTTACTCTGGGCACATTTTGTTTTTGCACATTCACTTCAGAGGTCGTGAATCTTGCAGAAAGCAGCACAATGCAAAAGCCGATGGAGTGAGGGAAGAAAGCGCTACAGTGCATGTGCACCAGTGTTGCAGGCACTGTGTCTCAATGAATGCTGCGCATGGTCAGGAGCTGTGGTGTGGCCACAAGATGAGCCCAATGAAAAACTGTTGGCACATTCGTTGATGCACAATGCAAGACTTATTAATCTGCTTATTCAAGGCAACCCCCAAAGCATAGCAGTTAGAATGCTTAAAGATGCACAATCATTGGTTCAATTTCAAGTTGAATAGCATTTTTTAAAAATTGTGTTACGTTGTGCTTGAACCAAAGCATAATAAACACAAATGGCTCGTTTTTTAGTTTATAACTGCTGCCCAAAGTAAATGCAGTGCAAAAGTACCTAACTGACCTCTGAGCCGCAGTTTACAAACGCAAACTGCAGGTTTCTTTTTTTTTTTTATTCTCACAGATGTTTGATTGTACCAGTAGTAACAGCACTGTTGACAAGCAATGTACTGCAACATCTTATAAACATGACAAGCATATCACTGCAAACATGACATGCGAAAACAATTATTCAAAGTGACAGAAATTATGTGGTATATATACACTTGATATAGTATTAATGAAATGACTAGCATAATTTGACTTATTTACAAGGGTCCATTTATAATCTGAGATCTTTCATTCTTCAAGAAATTCTATATATGCACACACAGCATTATTTTGATATTGCCGAGCCATGCACCCAAGATTTTCTCCAATACAGTGCTGGCCACTTAATTGAGGCATATAATTTTCTTTCAATTTCATGACTTGTAGCAAAATGGCATGGCTAATAAGGTATCTACGCTCTGGAAGTTTGGCAGTAGTAAACAAAATTTTAAGGTGTAAATTTTATACAGTCTTATAAGTACTGAAATAATATTTAACAGTGAGTTTGAAAAAGAATTGATATACAATGAATTACTTGCCTTTTAGAAAGGACTCTCTAACACTTGTCCTGCACAGGTGAAGCAGCTCCTTGAAACACAACACCACCTTAGCATCTCTGGTGTACCAGTTTCGTATGACAGTCTGAAATGATGAAATTTAATTAGGAGCAGTGCACTATAAATATGAAAAACATTTTCCCAGCAATTACGATCAATTAATTAGTTCTTTTTTACAACACAAGCTTACAGTTTGGCTCTCAGGGTTACGTAGCAGGATGCATGTGGATTTATTTTTACCACCTACGGCTCTTTAGTGCACACACAAGTACTTTTGCATACTGCTCCTGTTGGAAAGCAGTTGGCGTGGCAACTACATTGAACTGGCAACCTTGTGTTCAAGAGCAAAAATTGCACAGCCAACAAGTCACCATTGCAGGCAATCAATGAAACGGTGGACTGTTAAAACATTTGAGCAGCACAATAAGCTTTCTTAGAGCAATTATTGCTTCCTCGAAGATTAAATGTTAAATCTACAAAGGGTGACTGAGAACTCAGCCTACCAATGAAAGATGGTCAGGACCTGAATCATTCATGGAATTTTTTAACATAGTCCCTTTTCAGTGCCACATATTTTTGCCAGTCGTGCTGCAGGCCCATTATCCTTTTTTTGTAGAATGTTTCACCCTGCATGTGATTAAATTCCTCCACAGCAGCCATGATATCGTCGACTGATGGATAGTAGGTCCCAACTAAGTGTTGGTTCAGCTTAGGGGAAAAAAAGTGAAAGTTTGAGGGAGCCACATTTCGAAAGTTGCTAGCGTGTTGAAGCAGTTTGAAGCCGCAGGGCTTGATGGCAGACATTGGAATACGTAGTGGACTTGTGTGAAGGTGCGTTGTCTTGGTGGAAAAGGAAATGATTCTTAAACATTACAAGCTGTTTCGCCTTGATGGCTTCCCTCAAGTAGCTGAGTTGGGAGCACAATATGCTCCTTTCACTTTCACTCTTTTTGACGAACTCAGTCAGGATGGCAACTCTCACATCCATAAAAACAGAGATCATGACCTTGCTGCTTAATGGGAATGACTTGAATATTTGGGGGCGGGGAGAGAGGGTGTTTCCACTGATCTGACTGTACCTTGGACTCTGGCTGAAAGTGGTGTACCATGGTTCTGTTATGGCCCCAAAATGTTTGAGAAAAGTCACACGATCTGCCTCAAGGAGAGTCAAGTTTGCGGGAGACATGACGTGCTTGTGGTGTTTGTTGCCAACAGTCAAAATTTTCTGGACCCACCAATTTGACGCCCTGTGCCCGTCTCGTAAAAGTGTTTGGATGTGTCCAACTCCTTCCTAGAACATCCCAACTTTCTATGTCAAGAAACGGACTGTTACATGCCTGTCTGCCATTATTATATCCTGGATTGCTGTGATGTATTCTACCGTAATAGCAATTGCTCGCCTTTTTCAGCTGGGGACATGTTGGACACAGCTGTCCCTCCTCTTGAATTCAGCCACCCCTTTTAAGGGTGATCTGGGACTGAAAATTAACTTTCGAGCCATTGCAGAAGTATTTATAAAAATTTATAGGTTTATGTACCTTCCTGCTTTAACTAGATATTATACATTTTATTAATACAGATTAAATAGAAAAGTAGTTATGGTTGTCATATAAACCAATCAGGCACGTCAACTTAGGAAAGCTATCATTTCAGAAATAATGAAGACACACTGATTGTTTTTGTTGATGCCTTCTACAGGAAAGCTACAAGCTGGATAAGGCCAGCCGCATGTTTTTGATTACATTCCTGTAACGATGTCATCACTTTAAGGCTAAGTTCAATTTCTTCCATTGTCATTATATGTCAGATATGTAAGAATTCTTTGTGCTAATAAAAATTTAGAGATATAAAAAGTACTTCATCTTGCTCCTGGCAAAATTTCATCCCAGAAACTACTTTGAAAGCAGGTTTTGGTGAGAGAGAGAGAGAGAGAAGAACTTTAGTGAAAATGCCTGCAGAGTCGGTTAGGCTCCTTCCACGCAGGGAGGACAAGCTTTTACCGTGACGCGGCCACTACGTCAGTCTTGTGCATTGTGCTCCTCGAGGTCTTGGTTCCTCGCTACTTTCGCGGGTCCGAGAGGGCCGCCGCCCCCTGTTTTGGTGAAGCAAAGCAAAAAAGATAGTTTTCCTAAAGGTTTTGCTCGGCAAAAAAAGTGCAAACTGAGGAAAATGAGCTCAAAGATTTCGGAACATGCTGCTTTATTTTAAGGCCAAGAACAATTAAACGTGCCCTGCTTCATAGATTGAACCCTCATCTTCAATTCAAACCTGCTCATCAGCTTCAAGTCATCTTCACTTTATTTCAGCTTTAGAGCAGCCTAGCACCCTTGTCTGTGCTTGCAGACAAGGGTGCCGCAGTTAGAATTAGGCCTTTCTTTTTTAGTTTTTACTCTGCGGTCTGCTGTAATGCCAATGGAAGGTCTCCCATGAGTAAAATGCGCAAAAAAAAAAAAAAAGGTGTTCCAACATGGGCATTCACTCCGTGTTCAGTTTCTTGCCCGCTCTGCGACTGCGCCTTGAATACAGCATTCATGGGCACTTTCGATGGTGAGTGTGCGCCACCGTCACGAGAACAGAATACATTTTCTTCTTTTCTATGGCACAGATTGCAACCAACCTTGGTGATAAGCTTCTTTATATGTCTAGGAACCCAAAATAAACAAAATTTGAAAATGCATTTTTTTCCGGCGAAAATCGCAATTTCAGCCCAGGATGCCCATTTAACACAGTGGGATAGAATGGGGCATCCTTCCGTTATGTTTCCATCATGTGCTTGTGAACGTCCTGGCCACTCATGCTTTTTTGCAGCAGGTATCGTATGCCTGCATGTCTGCTTACTTCTCTTGTTTTTCAAAAAGTGATCAAAAAGGGGGTGGCGGCGCTGGTGAAGCTGCAGATATGCAGCTTTTACCCTGCTATCCTCACCATAAATGGTACATTTTGTTGTGGTACAAATGTACTGATGTGGTGAAATAAAACAAATCTCAAATCTCAAAACCTTCTGCACTTCAGTCATCAATATTCGAAACATAGAATAAGTTATTAGTGAGAAATTTGATATGCAGCTTTCCAGAAACATTTGCTGATTTGCAAAACTAACATTCAGTTTAGAAATATGCATTGTGGCTAGGTCAAGTTTTCAGTCACCCCTCGTACACACAAAATATCCTGAAGCAAGGTGTGCTACACTAAGCGATGCATAAAAATCATTAAAGTAGTTGTATTGGCCCAAAATGAAATGAAAATTCACAAATGCAAATCTTGAGTGCTTCTCGCTATGTTCACAGAAAGAACTGAACATTTAAAATTTATAAAGCACTAAACATTTTCTGATTTCAGTAGTGAGCAAAGAATGTGTACGAGGTGTTGTGATCGACTGTTTGCCCAGCGACACCCTTCAGTCACGGCTTGCACGATTATGGGGAACGGGCCGACGGCCTTGTCAAAATGGTTCTTGACATGGATGATTTATGAACAGCGTGGGAGTACTTCGTTCAGAAGAAGTTTGAGCAATTAGCATGATACGGCTATCACTTGTCAGCCACACAAACTGGCATGTCTAAGCCGGAGACGTGGTCAGTGCAACGATACAGCCATCACCCGTCAGCCGCATATACATTGGCATGTCCAAGCCGGAGACGCGGTCAGCGCGATGATCAGCCATCACCTGTCAGAATACGATCGCAATCAGCGTACGTTCCGCTCCTTTCCCTGTGTGTGCCCAGTGATGTGCGTGCATTTCCAACCAAGTTTCCTTTTTGTGGGAAAGGGAAACCGACCTCCAGATTGGTGGGACCTGATGTCATCGGTCTCCTGACTCCGGATTGGGGGAAGTGACTGAACAATGATTACGTGAGGAGGCATAAAAGGAGCAACGGACGGCGGGAGTGATCGGCGACTACAACTTCCTCGTCAACTTTTCTGTATTACTTAGCATTTTCTTGTACATATGTAAATATAAATGTGTTTGTCAAACGTCCTGAATTTCGGACCCAGCCTCACGTTCACTAGCTCCTCCATGAGGAAAGAGGATCCCATGTCTTCGAACCCCCGATTCACCAACAGGGGTGAAAGGATAAACAAAACTAGTTTATATTGTCCAATACATACATTCTGTAATTGCAGTAATTGCACAAAGCAATTACAGATGGCTAAAGTGGCAAAGAACATTCAGCAGGTTACAGAGATTGGTTCATTATATAACAGTGAAAATCACTGCTAATATCAGGAAGAAAAAAAGAAGAAAAAAGCTCTGCAACACCCACACCACGTTTGTGAAGTGGATGTAATGAAGTACAACAATAGGACAAATATGTCTACAAAGTTACAAGCATGGGGATGCTAGACTCTTGCGCGTCCCGTGATGTTGTTTTCCCTGTGTGGCTCTCACATCTCCAGTAATCCGGCTTCTCCGTGTAGCTAAGCACCGCCGGCGGTCGGTGTGGTTGCAGCATATTATGAGAAATGGCGTGAGCGTTGCACTGCTAATGCCACCTAATAGAGGGGTTATTGGGGCAAGAAAGGAAGTAGACTCATCCTCTTTGGCTTGGGTCGGTGAGCTACGTAGTCATTTCATGTGCTCGCCCACCGTTCGTGGGACTGTCCTGCGAAAGGCTTCGGTGCAGGACATCGGAATGGATGAACACAATCATTCGAACATGCCACTGTTTGCGTGACCGTACACACGAACAATTAGGCATTGGTGTCCAGCATGGGGGCGAACATATTCACTGCCTATCAGGTTGTGGTGAGTCTGACGTCCTCGATTTGTCACACACCCATTGGCATGTTCTATGGGTTCAGCTAGTTCAGCTAATTCAGCTAGCAGGCGTTAGTGTATGAAAGGTGCAATAAATGCCCTTTCGATTGTTTGCACTACTATGTTGTCACTGCTTTGTCCCAAGAACACATTTCAGACCCCACATCATACACCAGCAGCACAAGTTTAAAATGTTTCTTACCACTGTAAGTATGCTCATTTTGAGTGGTTTCATACTTTACCACTTTATTTCAAGAAATTACTACTCACAACATATAGTACTGTGATATAGTATAGGTCACAGTATATGTATTGTGATATATGGTGATGTACCGGGTGATCATGTTGAAGTTTTAGAGAACTTTTAAAACTTACCTGTAGCAGATAGCATTATTCCATTCCTTGAGATGGAATATTCAAAGAGGCAGACATGCACAAGAGATCGAAACACATATTCAACTAATTAACAAAAAGTCACTAATTAACTTCACAAATAGTTACTTTACAGTACATATCACAATTTAAGAAATGTAGCCAGTGAGTTTTCAAGGCATACCCACTTAGAATGCATTTTCAGGATGACACTAGTTTCAAAATATTAATTGGCAAAAATGTGCGACAAAATACATGAGTGTTCCAGTTACTTTTATGCTTCAATGCATAAAAGAGCATTTTGTTAAAAAAGTAAGTGGAACAACAGTGCGCTTTTTTCACTGTGAGTTTCATGGTGCATATCTCGAAACCTATGCCATCCTTAAAATTTGTTCTTAGTGGATATACTTGCACACCATGTACAATTAGTAAATTAAAATATGTGCCACAAATTAATAAATGAAGAAGTTAATTAGTGAATTTTTATCAATTAGTTGATTGTGTGTTTCTATTTCTCTTGCAAGTAATGTCCACCTCTGAATATTCCAGCTCAAGAAATAGAATTTTGCTGTCTGCCACATGTGATTTCTTAAAATTCTGTCAAACTTAAACATGATCACGTTGTATACTGTGATACATCAAATTATAGCCTAATCATTGGCATTTTGAATGGAAGATAGAAGCAGCAATTCCACAAAATGCTTCTGAGAATCTTTGTGAAACTACACCGCATGGCAAAAAGTGCACAATAAATTATTTGTGATATTACTGAAATGTATTCGGTAAAAAAAATCTATAATGCAGGTTCTGTGCCTTGACCATGTTTTTTCCAGTTCTGTAACACGGCTGTTGCACAGTGCGCTTTCAATCGTTATCTGAGCCTGATTGGGATTGAATTTCTCTAACACGACTGGCTTTCTTTCACGGCTTTTTAAAGAAGCCAATCATGACAGAGTAATTCAATCTCGATTGGGCTGAATCCTCAATGTGAAGTATAAATAATACAGTACAAACCTGTATCTCTGAAGGTATTTTTCTCATTTTGCATTTTTTAAAGCAATGTTTTGAGTTATCAAAAACTATACTTTCTACATTACATTAGACATACTTAGTTTTAGAGAGTTTTCTGGGATTAGATTTTATGAAGAATGCTACTGGGTGGACCCAGATTTTAAAGCTGTAACTTTCTTCCAATACAAAAATTGAAATGTTGAACACAAAGTGGAAGTGCAATTCTAGTAGTGCCACATACATACCTTTTCTTTTAATGAAGACTACCATAACATAAAGAAATGGTTCCACAGTTTGGCCTCAACATATTATTCTATAAAACACACAAAATCTAAAGATTCTTGTAATTTCAAAATGATAGTTTTTCTGGCTAACCACAATCACTCAAACCACTGAAGAGCCATAACTTCTTGAAACATTATAGAATAATAAAATTTGGCACCTAGCTTTATACTGCTGCTTTGAACATGCCTTTTCATCTTTATTGAAATTAAGGAAGTGGTTCAAAAGTTCACTTTTATGGGTAGCGTTCCCCCTGAAAGCAAAGCAGCTGTCACAGTGAAGAATCAGGCAACCAGACATAGTTTGCCAAGTTTTCACTGCTGCTATTGTTTAAACATTGTGCAGCTGGCTCAACCAAAGTGCAAGTTTTGCATTGTTTGATTCAGAAATAATGACACCAACTGGAAGCCAATTTCCACAGTACTGCATATTGAATCAGCACGAGACGTTTGACTAGTTATACTTAGCATTGTATACCTTCTGAAATACGAGACAGCACAGCAAGATGACATTCCACTCTCCTGTGAGAAGACGTACATGGGCCAAACCGGACGCTGCCTCAACATTCACCTCGGCAACCACTCAAACAACCTTCGCAAGAAACAAAGGAACCAACGCATCTCTCCATTGTAGCAATGTGGATGCACACCAGACACATGCATGTGCATACACATGCATTGTAATCGGAAGATACTGAAAAATGTATGTGTGCTTGATAGCTGAAGCACATGTGTTTCGCAACTGCAGAACTGCGAGGGACATTTAGAAAGTAAGTTTCGTCGTTTTTATGAAAGAGAAGATGGCACACCAGGTGAAACGAACAACCGCCATAAGAATCCATGCCTGTGGCTGGCTCAGCGACGGAAAGAGCATCAGCGGAGGAGGAATGACGCATGCGCAGAGTGCCGAAGAAGAGAGAGTAGCAGCAAACTGTCGGTGCCGCCCGAGGTTATTCAAGAACAAATCACGAAGGCAGACAGACATGTGCTGACAATGTGGTCGCCAGTGGAAGTGCGTGCTGTTATCCGGTATGAATGGGCACCTGTTCCCTGCACTGAAAGCCGCACTTTCGGGACGTCACTTTTAAAACAATGCTGAGGTGGAGCAGGCCGTACGACAATTCCTTGCATCGGAGGGCACTGAGTTTTTTACAGAGTGGTTTCTTCAAACTGATTGCATGCTACAACGAACGTCTCAACATTGGTGGTGACTATGTGGAAAAATGATGCAAGATGTATAGTTCATGATGCCATGGTGTATGTTTTTTTTTTTTTGGAATTAAGTTTCTATGGGAAAATAAATGACAAAGCTTACTTTCGGAACATGTGCTTGCAGCTGTGCTCGCTCTATATTGCCTTGCCGTAATAAAGTCACAGTTAGTCATTGCTTGTTTTGTCTTCTCCCTATCTATCTTCATCTTACTGCACTGTTTCACACTTCAGAAGCCTGCCTATTAAAGTTTTATTTTTCAGGTCTCCCTAGCATGCCAAATACTCACAAATCTCACCAAAAATATAAGTGCAGTTCAATTCATATGGTGCATGGCATTGCTTGCAGGATGACTTCAAAGTCATTGTTTGGCATCATGTTAAAAGGTTCAAATGGATTGACCTCTATGTCCCAGAAAGGAGAGAGTTAACTAAAAGAGAAATAATTATGCAGGGGTCCAAGACATAAAAGGGCATTGTCAGCCTCATCAAAGAAAAAAAGAAGTTATACCATGCTATATGCAATACTAAATTTTAGCAGGAACGACAGCTTCAGAAATAAAAAATATACCTGAAGCAAGTTTTTGGCCAGCCTGACTTTGCCAGTGTAGAGAAGAAGAAAATGATTGCTCAGCTGACGGCAGAGTTCAACTGAAAATGGCAGCACTTCAATATCCACACAAAGTGGTAAGTGAGGCTGGGAGGAGCCTTGCACAAGTCCACCAGTAACTCCCCCAACTTGATCTTGCCAGCCTCCTCCTGTTGTTAAGAGTTGTTCTACAAGCAGAACCTGTAACAGAAGCATCTGTGCAATACCTGGTCAAAAGTAACACACGAACACATCTATGTGCTTTTACTCATGCTTACATGGTTGCTGTCTATAGGTGCTAGAGGTGAAAATCCCGCAATGAACTATACTGTGTACCAATTACACCGCCAAGAGAAGTCAGGCTCTGTTTGTGCACAGTGAAAATGCTAGGAATAATAACCTGCTGCAGGGCAAAGGATGTACACCCATGAGCAAAAGTATACGGACCACGGGAGCACGTGCCAAACTGCATCGACGCGCCTTCTACCGACGCGGTGCCTGCTGTCGAGAGGGCCGCTAGAGAAGCGGTGCGCATGAGCGTCCCATCATATCTGCTGGCCTGACATGTAGCTTTGCCTGACGTCGCTGTGGTGCTCGTAGACTAAACGCCCACTGGGCGTCGTTTTCGCTGCTCCGTCACATCTGGGCCATTGTTTTACGCAGCGGCTGCGGCTGGGCTGGCACGCGCGTCCTCCGCGCTTCGCTTTTATTCTTTCTTTGGGGGAATTATCGCACGCTGCACTGCCTTCTCTGACGCCTTTAAATGACACGCACAAAGCGGCCTTCTGCGGCTTTGTGTTATCTCGAACTGTTCCAATGCTTGCTGCCACAAGTAGAAGGAAGGTTTTGCAATCGGTGTCCGCCGTCGCGTTAAGAAGAAGAACTGAGCTGCAGGGGCTATTATGCTCCACAAGCAGCAGGATGCTAAAAGGAGAAATTAGCGGCACCGTACTGCCTTTATTTCTTCAAACCCTTCAACAAGGCTTGAACAAGAAATGCACGCGAGGGTGCCACTACAGACAGCAGCGACAACGCTGACACATGCGCGAGAATATACAATCAGGTGCAGCTGTGCGGTGCACGCTGACGTGAAGTTCCAATTACGGTTGCCTCCTTGCGAATCGGGTCCAAGTTACGGACCTGAATCACTGGTCGGGATCTCCTCATGGCATCGCGTTACGAGTGGATACCACGGCACCTTCGAGGCGACATCGCCGTCTATGGAAAATTGACAGCGTAGTGAAACCATGCATACAGTTGTGAAAATTATAATCTACGAAAATAACAGCAACACGTTGGCTCGTCCTAAGTGCCCTCAAGACCGCAGTCTGTCGATGGTCACCCCGCGACGGCGGACACCGATTGCAAAACCTTCCTTCTACCTGCGGCAGCAAGCATTGGAACAGTTCGAGATAACACAAGACCGCAGAAGGCCACTTTGTACGCATCACTTAAAAGCGTCAGAGAAGGCAGTGCGGCGTGCGATAATTCCCCCAAAGAAAGAATGAAAGCGAAGCGCGGAGGACGCGCGTGCCAGCCCAGCCGCAGCCGCTGCGTAAAACAATGGCCCAGATGCGACGTAGCAGTGAAAACGACGCCCAGTGGACGTTTAATCTACGAGCACCACAGCGATGTCAGGCAAAGCTACATGTCAGGCCAGCAGATATGATGGGACGCGCATGCGCACCGTTGCTCTTGCGGGCCTCTCGACAGCAGGCACCGCGTCGGTAGACGGCGTGTCGATGCAGTTTGGCACGCACTCCCGTGGTCCGCATACTTTTGCTCACGGGTGTACAAAACCTTGTTGTAGAAATTCTAGTGAAATAAATATTTGCTTCTTGATCGTTCCTGAAGATACAAGTATACTCCTCCTTTGTGCAACAACAATGCAAATAGTGCAACAGCAACTATTTAAATATGGCAACTTTATTTGTGATACTGCAACATACAAAGCTGCAATAGCATTCGAAAAAATCAAGTTCTGCTTACACAGTGAATGACAGCCAGCTTGTCAAATGTCCGTCCAACTGCAGTCCACAGAGCTGACACAATAGCTGCAGCCAAGATGCTACTTGTTCCCAGGCCTGCAACATTTAAAGGCATCTCAAATCGTAGCTCTTGCCAAAAAAGGAGCAGGCCTTACCTGATCCTTGAGGCAAGTTGGACCAGCTCTGTAGCTCAATGCCACCTCCATGCAGTGCTAGAAGCTGCTGTGACAGCTCATGTTCATGGTCAATCTTGACAACACCAGATCCAATAAGACAGGCTTTAAGGAGAGCACCTGCAGTTACAAGGGAAGGGGTCACACATCAAGAAATGTCACATATTTTAGAAAAACCTCTTCTTTGAGCAAAGGTTATGGCCCATGTTACCAGTTTCTGAAGTTATATGTGCTGTTACATGCACAACCATAAAGTTACAGTAGATATCATCCACTGCTAAACTTGGATGGCAAAGATAGATGATTTATTTGCACTCCAAGAAGACATTTATAAATGAGGCCACTAAAACAAAAGTTGCTGTCTTGTTTTCAAAGCTTTGACCTTTCTTGTATGGTGACTGACCTAACCAATTAAAACAATTGTGTCAGATGACTGAACACAATCCTCATAAAATAGTATTTTGGCTACAACTTCATGGCCAAATAACTAGGTATTAACTAGTGGTGTGCGAATATGTGAAACTTCGAATATGAATCAGGCAGTCTGCTACTAGATTTGTATTAGGTTTGAGAATTAGCTATTCGAAGTTGTCGAATATTCATTCTGTACGAATACTATAAGGGACATCAACAGTTGCAGTCTAAAGAGAGAAGGACCAAGTGGAGACCCTTCCAAATTATTCTGATGCAGAAGAACCATAGCTGCACAGACAAACCCATTCCTGAGAGAATGAATGAAGGAGATCTATTCTATACAATCGTTTCCAGTCGTTAATAAGCAGGTCTCACCTTGTGGGGCCTACGCGTTCGCAGACACAACTGAGGCAAAGCAAGTTACTAGTTGACCCATCTCACCATGTTTGTATTCCTTAAAAACGGTATGCAGTGCTGCAGTATTACACTTGGCTTCTTAAATGAACACTGCACTATACAGGGTGCTTTTTTCTAGCTGCACCAAATTTTTATGATTAGAAAAATATAATTCACGGTAACTTTATGTTTACCATTTGAGTGTACGAATAGGTGGCCTCTAGATACAGAGCAATTTCCGCAATTATATGCCTAATTAGTGAAGTTAGGGTAATTAGCTTTCTAAGGATCAACAACAGGTGGCTACAGCAAATGAGTACTTTGGGGCCCGTCCTTGAGAGTACCTATCCCAACGGTCAAATTTTGAATAGCGGATTTCATGTGGGAGATACGCAAACAATTAGTTTCCCTTGGCAGGCTCCTTGAAACCGAAACTGGCTCGAAAAACAGCATCTGTGAGGTCAATGTCGCCGCCCCCCTTACTTTTGTCACGTCTCCAAGGTCACCGCCAGTCCGGCCTGCGAGCAGCTTGCGTTATCTCATTGCTATCTACGGCGTTGGCCTAGCACTTCAGTGCTGGCAGTTCGCTAAATTTACCTTGTCATTCTGTTGGGCGCCACATGTCCACTTCCACCGACGAAATGCCATTTCAGGGGCCAAAAGAAATGATGAAGTAAATTTGGTGGCCCGCCGGCATTGAAGCAATAGGCCAATGCTGCAGACAGCAAGGAGATAATGCAAGCTGCTCGCGGGGCTGGGCCGGTGGTGACCTCGGAGACATGACGAAAGGCGGGGGGGGGGGGGGGGGGGGCAGCGACATTGACCACACAGATGCTCTTTCTCCAGCCAGTTTTGGTTTCAAGGAGCCTGCCAAAGGAAACTAATCGTTCGCATAGCTCCCACATGAAATCCACTATTTAAAATTTAATCGTTGGGGTATGTAGTGTCGAGGACGGGCCCCAAAGTACTCAATTGCTGTAGCCACTTATTGTTGATAATTAACAAGTTAATTACGGTAACTTTGCTAATTAGGCACATAATTGCAGTAATTGCTCTGTATCTAGAGGCCACCTATTCGTACACTCAAATGGTAAACATAAAGTTACCGTGATTTATATTTTTCTAACTTTAAAGATTTGGTGCAGCTAAAGGAAAAACGCCCTGTATATACGCATCTTGCAGTGTGCTATTCCTGTTTCCTATAGTCACTGGTTATGGTACACCAGGTACAGCCACCTTTCCTCTGTTTTTCACTTACAAGCTTTTCAGTTGACCTGACGTCCAGTCGTCAATGGGGCCCCTAAACACTTTTCTAAGTAATCATAGAATGGCCTCACTAATAAAGGACATTGTCTCACGAACCTCATGGCGCAAAATTTTTTTTAAATACTTCAAGTACGAGTGGAGTTATCGCATCGATATGCAGCTTTCTCTTTCTTTTCATATCTGCTAGTGCGTTGGAAGCTACACAGGAGAGAAGGCCAGAGGGAAATGTTGAGCGCCTCGGCAGTGAAACGGTTTATCGCAGCACCCTGTAGCGGCTGCAGCAGACTATGCTGGCAGCTGCGGCAGACTACACTATGTAGCACATGCTGTTGTGTGTAGACGAACAGTGTAAAGACGAAAGGACTTTCCTATTTTTTTCTTTTAGATCACAGACATTTCTGTTTCATTTATTTAACTCAAAATTAGCAACTATGCATTACTGAGACTGCTCTTGTGATGATGAAATCAGCCAGTAGCATTGGTGGATTTAGCTGCTTGCGATGACGCTGCATGATGAAGTTGCAGCTATGTCCTAGATTGCTGCAGCCATGTCTTTCTGCGTGGGTCTCAGCACTATGATTTTCAGAGGACAACAGTCTCACTTGCTTTTCTCGTAGCCTTGGCGGAGAGGCCTTTAATTTTCTTACTGATGTAACTCATTGCTCCTCAGCAGGCTTGAAAGCACTAAATTTTTAACAAAGAGTGAAAAAAAAAAAAAGCTGCATTGCACTAATGTCAATTAGTTCTTGTGTGGGTAAGGCCAGTCTGGCCCAAAAATGAGGGAAGCCAAAGAGTAAGGTTTTCAAGCTCATTTCTCTTAGCACTTCAGTAAAGCAAACAGGACAAAATCAACCCGCTAAACAGCACTGACACTCATGTACAAAGACCAGGTTTCCTCTACTCCACTTTTCCATCAAATTATGCTCATGAGATTGTGCAGGTGTGATACTGAAACACTGGAGAGTGGAGCACATGGAGATGAAAGGATATCATGATTCAAAAACACACGGAAACTGATACAGGCAAGTCAATGAGGATGTAACTGGGCATTATGCCCCTTATGGAAAAGTAACAGACACCCCCTGCAGTTTGAACTACAGTTTAGTGGCAGTCAGCAAACTTGTTGATTTTTCTTTAGGACGTTATTCAGGCACAGGACTACATCAGAAGCAACAAAGAACAACTGTGCCACCAGGTGGCACACAAAGTTAAGGACTTGACAGAGGGTTCTGTTACTTTTGTGCCTAGGTGTACAGTTACAGCATCTAGGAGGCCAGTGAACCAAGGACAAAGGCATAATTCACCCAAGGGGCCATTTATATGTAACATGTGCTTTCCTAGCAACACTTTATATTGCAGAAAGCATTCCTACAGCTTAATAAAAAAACAACATGGTCATATTCATGCACATGGCATCCTTACCTCTAGCACCAGGCTGACTATAGTCAAGAAGGTCTTCCATAGTAAATATTTCAACCTTCTCTGGAACATTTTGGTGCAGCAGTGTGATGACAATGTGTGGTCTATTAGACAGGAAAATCACAATAGAGTGTATTAATTATGAAATCAGCTGGAAAAGAAACAGTATGTCTCATAAGGCACAACTTACTCATGTATTCTTCGTGCCTTGGCTCCAATGGGTTTCTGTCAACAAAAATATTTAGCAGATCTATGCGATCTCTTGGTACATATTCATTAGGATCAGTGTCGGCTGTTAATAGTGAGCCCATTAAGATCAAAGACATTAACTAGCTTACACTGCTGTCTTTACAAAGGTCACTGAAATCTGAAGAAATTTACATAAAGACTATCAGAAATTTTTGAGAAGATGACCGCCTGCTCTACCAAGGTTCATTGCAACTTAGGTAATTATAGCTTTAGTCCTTTCCCAGACACTAAATGACTAACCACTATCTATGAGACTACTCACTAGTTATCTACATAGTTTAATGGTGATACTTTTACTCTGCTTCCTGTGAGGATTTTTGGAAAATGATCTATGCACCGAGGCCCAAGTGAACAGCACTGAGGATACTAGACAAATCAAAGCGTGGAAAGTTCTTAACAGCTGGCAGTGTAAAATGGCCAGAAGGTTTTAATATGCACATGCAGTTTTAGACATTTCTGCTGCTACAGGCCACGAAGTACAGAAGAACTGGCAGTAATGAGAAAAAAATGAATTATATTAACCCAGCTTCCATGTCTCAAACGCATAACAAAATCATAACAGGAAGAAATTTTAACATATTTTCTAGCTGAAGACATGGCTACAAATTGGAGCCAACTCAAAATAGGTACTGTAAGTATTATTGATACAATGTAGCATTAAGAGGCAATGAATGCATAGCACTACCATGCTCAACTTCTAAAATGAGTGTAGCATTATAAATAAAATTAAACATGCAAATTAAAATGGTTAACAGCTCACCTGGCCATCAACAAGCACAGCAATATTAATTACCGAGCCCCCAAGCTCATAGCAGATAGGTGGTGTGTCTGTCCACCCACCAAACAAATCCATTCTTGCAGGGCACTCTGCTACAGCCCACTCTCCAAAAGGGGGTGGGCAAGGAGCTGCAGCTGTTATGGTATACTGCAACCAAGAACACCACATCGGTCGAACACATGCACACACACATGCACACAGCTGTGTGGCATGTGGTAAAATAAACCACTGTAAATCAATATGAAGGATTAGTTCAAAAGAATAAAAAACCCAGCAGACTCATGCAACCTTGCAGAATCATTTTGCAGAATCACTACTGAATTCTCACTGAAGTTTCTGCTCTGAACTTTTTCCGATGGCGGCCTTTCAATTTGATCCTAACCTCTGGTCTTGGTCTTGCCTACCTCTATGTCCCAGCCTGAAAGTTTCATTACCATGCTTAAGTTGACAGTTTCAAAACTTACTCCATACTTTCTGCAGTTCTTGTGCCCTTTTGTTTTTTATTTCTTCTGGCTCCCGTAATTACCCCACAACTTTGAAGCTGCACCAGCACATATATCAAGGTGCATACTCCATTCCCAATCATTTCCAACTTTACCCTCCGTGGAGGCATAGTGGCTATGGTGTCACGCTGCTAAGCATGAGGTCGAGGCATCAAATCTCGGCTGCAGCGGATGCATTTTGATGTGGGTGAAATACAAAAATGCCTGCGTCCTGTGCATTGGGGGCACGTTAAAGAACCTCAGGTGTTAAAAATTCATCTGGAGTCCCCTACTACGGCGTGCCTCATAATCAGATAGTGGTTTTGGCACATTAAACCCCAGAATTTAATTTAATTTTAAAAAATTTCAATGTTACCCGCCTCGTAATTCTCTGGCTTTAGTCGTACTCATACTTCTGCTGGGAACATACAATTGATGTGACTTTGGTGAATTTCTTCCAACTTCCTAGTTGCCCTACAAATTTTCAACTTTACTAGCATGTTCTTAAAGGTACACGCTCCTTATAAAGCCTCTATCTGACTTGCCCAGTAGTTGCTTTGTGGTACTTCTGTGAAATAAAACTTACAACGTAGCTCCAACAAGGAATTACTGAACCTTTGATAATTTCACATGACGAACCTAATCAACTAAGATCAACATACATAATTCCAACTATGTGTACACATCATCCGCCACAACTATGACCCCTATTCCTCCAACATGTGCACATGACTTTATCCAGCAGTCAATGGAGACACTGGGCCATAAGTGCCGACTACGTGATGGGAGGGGGAACCCCCCTTCCCCCCCCCTGGCGATACCAAAGCCTACCCTCCCCCACACACACACAGACCTAAAATGTCATTACCAGAGTTTTCTCACCCACATCATTTGAGATTTCTTTTTACTTGCCTCAACCTTCTTACTTAAAATTTTATTGTGGCTAATAGCTTACTGCATCATTCTTGGTGCAGACGTGCACGACTTTTAATTCATACTTTTGCTTTATTTCTGCAAATCATGACACTAGGAAGACAAGCACATTAGAAGCACTAGCGGCAGCTGCCTCATCCGTATTTTCTCACTTCAGCATTGTTTTAAATTTTTGCTTTAAACACCTTGCACATACACAATATATTTAAATATACACAAAGGACAAAGTTTATTATATTTTTGAAAGAGAACGAGGTAGTCAATTATAAATTATTTCTAAAGGTATGAATAGCCTATGCCTGGAGAATTCATATGTTGCTTCAAATTGCTTTGCGTGCTTTTTTGACCCTGAAAAAAACCTGCAGACTTCAGTGACCCCTTCAGCAAAGTCTTTTTTATCAACGGCGTGTAAAATGCACGTGAATGATATGCGTCTCAGTATCGCTTCTCATTCCAGTAAGCAATGCTAATGACTCGTAAGAAAAAAAGAACTCTTCTAATAATTTACAATGTGTATTAGGGATGGAAACATCCTCACTTGCATGCAGATGTCATAAATATATAAAGGGTTTTGAAGTAACATGACCCAGACTTTAAAAAAAAAAAAGAAGAGCAATCGTGTTACATGTACTCGAAGAAAATCTAGTGCATATTGTTTCCAGTACAGTGAAGTAGCTGCCAGTAATTTTTTCATTGCTGAGATTTAATTAGGTAATTGTATCATTAGAAATTATGAAAACCTGAGAAAAACCGGCAGCTTCCAGAAACAGCGGCGGAGGAGTTCATCTTTGAGTCCTAGCCTATGCACGCATGATCTAGCATTTATGGCCTCAAACCGTCATGCTAGCGTTGGCGACGTGCTCGCCCAGGTACCAATTTCCAAGTAATCAGTTTAGAGGATTCTAAAAGACTCGGCTTTTCACCTGTACCACGTTAACCTGTACCGATGCTTGGAAGATATGCACCTGCAGAATCGACTAGATTTCTCAAAATCAGTCCTCATAAAAGCTGATGAGTCATCAGACCTTTTGAGCAACATCATGTGCACAGATGAAGCCAATTTTTGCAGAAAGTGGATGGGGAAACGGCGCCACAGTAGCTCAATTGGTACAGCATTGCACATGTAATTCGAAGACATGGGATCGTTCCCCACCTGTGGCAAGTTGTTTTTTCATCCACTTTCATTTCCATTAATTTATCATTTCTTTATTTTCATTTATTAAGCACAAGTAATTTCCCCTATGCTGTCCTTGGTGTCAGTGTTTGTTGGCTTCTTATGATATAATTAATAAAAATCGGGCCCCTCGGTTAACCCCTTTTATTCGTGTCTGATAATTTGTAACATTTATTTGCAAATTGCCTACAGAATCTAGGAAAGAGACTGCATGTGATGAATAGGCTGTCAGTGTGATAATACAAAGGCATGTTTTCAACAGTCCTAAGGAATTTTTTTTTTAATTTATGAACCTTATGCAAGTTTTCATGGGTCGTCGTTGCCCAAACTAAAAGGCAATATTTAACTCTAGAATAAAACAACGTGTTGTAGATTAGTATCTTAATGTTAGATGGCAGTATCTGGTGATTACAGTAAATAATACCAAAAATTTGTGCTAGCTTGGTCAGCATAAGATTGATGAGGGCTTTCTATGACATGTTTTCTTGAAATACAATGCCTAAAGTCTTAAAGTAGGGCACAATTTCAATGTGCATTGATCTTAACAAAATATATTTATTAGTCAATATGCTCTGGTTGTTGGATAGAAATGCTAGCTTTAGTTTTACTAGTATTAATCTGAAGGCAAGTGCATTGTGTCCATTCATGCAAGTTTAAAGCAAGTTTCCTGCATCAATAAAATCATCAATTGATTTACCCATTAAGAACATACTGGTATCGTCTGCGTACATGATGAATTTGGTGCTTGCATCGACTTTGACAATATTGTTAATGGACATATTAAATAAACACGGGCCTAAAATACTCCACTTGTGGTACTCCTAAGGATACAGGAAGTGAGTCGGAAAGTGAATCATTAAGTGAGGCAGCTTTGTGCGATGTTTTAGGCAGTAACGTACGAGATGCAGGCTCGCCACATATACCATACCGGTCAAGTTTTCTTATCAATAGGTCTTGATTAATGTTGTCAAGAGCTTTTGACAGGTCCACAAATATACTGAGTACAATATTTCCATCTTTTAATTAGGAAAGTATGTGTTCTTTTTGAGAGAGCAACGTTTGCTGGGCACTGAGGCCTTTACAAAAGCCATATTGGCAGTTTGATAACAGGTTATGTTTATGCTCCAACTCAGTGGAACGTTTTAAAATAACATTTACAAATGTTTCTGAACAAACAGGTAGTAAAGAGATTAACCCATAGTTTCCCATGTCATTTTTATTGCCTTTCCTGAACAAAATTTTTGTATGTTCACTCTGCATACTTTGGCGGAATACAGCTTTACTCAAACAAAGATTAATAATATGAGCAATGCATGGGGCTATGAGATCAATTACATGCTTTACTGGGTTTATTTGAAGGCCGCAAATATCTTTAGCACTGCTATTTGTTATATTGTAAATAACATTAATTACCTCACTTTCATGCACAGGATATAAGAACAAAGAACTATTACTTATTGATATCAATTCAAGGTTATTAGTACATGTGGTTTTGCAGTCTATATTAACAAAGTGCTTGTTGAAAGCATCTGCCTTTCCCTTCAGTTCAATGCCATCTATTTCCAAGGCAGATATTTTTCCTGCAGGTACTTTACAATTTATAACAAGAAGGTTAATCTTTATCACATTGTTTCTGTAGACTCAGCAGCAGAAGTGAATGAATTAGCGAAGTATTCATGCCTAGCTTTTTTCAAATCCTTATTTAGTTGATTGCAAAGTTTTTTATATGACTCAAAAGTTACTTGGAGTAGGTTCTTATAAATTCGTTGTACAAGGCATTTTTATTTCAACTGCAACTCAGTGCTTACGAATGTTTATCCTTTTTATTAAACATTTAAATGAAAACTAAACATAAACTGACTTGAAGATACTAAAAGAATGATTGTAAGCTCCATTTGAAGTGCTCCTTAATGAATAGAAATATTGGTAAAGGATTGCTTAAGTCTAATGTAAAGACACTTGATTTTGTGGCTTCTAAGTTTATGTTGGTAATGAAGAAGTCAATAAAAGTGGATGAGTTTTGTGTTACTCTTGTAGGGAGATTATTTACATTCCAACAGGCATTTAAATTTAATATGATGTCTAATCGTAGTTTAGGCAGATAATTTTTTATCATGTTAATATTAATGACACCACAAAAAATTATTTTTAGTTTTGGTATCATTAACAAAGCTAAGAAATCTATCCAGGTATTCTAGAAAACTGTGGCAGAACGATTAAGCACAATACAGTGTTATTTAGTTGAATTGTTAGAATTTCATAATTCTGTACGATTGCAGAATACTGGTTTAATATTTCACAAGTGTAGGTTTGTCGTACTAAAATTCACACTCCACCACCATGACCAGTTCAACGATTGAGATAGAAAGTGCTGCAAAACGGCAAGTGAAATACGCTGTCATCAGTGCACCATAGCTCTGTTAGCATGATTGTATAAATGAATCTTTAGTTTCCTCGATGAGGAGAGCAAAATCAGTTTCTTTATTCTTAATAGACCGTATGTTAGCACGCAAACATGTGAATGATTCAACAAGGGAACTTCCTAAAAACCAGCGAAAAGTGTGCGGCAGCACACACTGTTCATCACTTGAGTAAGTCATCGTAAATGGTGACTATAACAGTTGCGTTTGTCGCTACCTTATCCAAGCTTTTCATGATTGCAAGCATTGGTAATAACTATCACTCGTTCACCGTCACACTTGCCAACTAGAACCCTCTTGTTGCTATGCCAAACGTACTTCAAATCATTAGCTTTGGCCCAGTTTTTTGCCTCAAACAGCAATGTTCGCGCTCTTTTTGTCAGGCTTTCCAGAAGGAAAATGTTGCTCTTTGCATTGCGTAGTTCTCTTCTGTTTTGCCACCATTTGTCTCTGATTGCTTACTTTGTAAAGCGACAGACTATGCCAGGTATCTTATCTTTCGTTGAAGGCAAGCGATGAACTGCTACTACGTCACTTTCGAGAAGCTGCAGTAAATTCATCCGTGCTCTTAATTTATTGGACTCATGCAACAAATTTTTGTTTTTCTGTCTGCTCAAGTCCATGATATTTAAGGTTTAGCTTAAGACTTCAACATTTCATGTTGTGAACTTCGGTCTCCAACTGTGTAATTTTAGAGTTTTGAGCTTGAGCCTCAATTTTTGCCACCCTACTTTCAAGTCCTTCCCTTCCTGCTAATTTCTTTCTGAATGATATCTTCCATGCTTTCTCAACAGTTTCTTTCAGTGGTATTAGGTACTCTAGCTTTTGTTGATTAATTTGAGCCACACCTGAATGTCGTGCTTAGCTGCATCATCGACTGATTTTTCAGGTAGATGTGCACGCTTTTCATGCGTGTACAGGCTAACCAACACCAAGCATTTCGATAATGTTCTTCCTTTATCTTAATTGTTGTGTCCGAGACTCCTGCACTCTTTCCTGTGTGATATTTGAGATGAGAGTCAGTGCATTCTATTGTTGAATCAGAGTTCATGAAACACATTGCAAATCAGACACTGCCTGAGCAAAGGCATAGTCACGTACCATATTTACTCGATTCTAAGCACCCCCTTTTTTTTCACGATCGCGATGCCCAAAGTGAGGGGGGGTGCTCAGATTTGAAAATCTAGAATAACCCCCCCCCCCCCCCTTTCTCTTTTCGCTGCGACATCACGACGAGACGGGTGCGAGAAATAACATTTTATTTTGCAAACATTCAAAAGAAAAATCAGTGCAGACAGTGAACCAACTGCTTGTGTAGGATTCTCAGTCACTATCACTGCCACTCGAGTTCGTCACACCGCTTGAACCGCTGCTCTCGGTATCCCACCCCAGCAGGTTGTCTTCCGTTCCGTCGAAGTTGTTTGTGATCGAGACTTCTTAAATCATTTGACCACAACGTCCACTTGGACCCTCTTCTACGCGTCCAAAATCCACTTTGCGATTGTTGATGGGGACGCTTTCTGCAGCTTTCCCGTCGGCGTCTTCTTCCGGTCAGGGTTTCGCATCCACTCTTCATACTCCTGTCGGAGATTGGCTTTGAAGGGCTTGTTGACTGAAACGTCGAGGGGTTGCAGCACTGGCGTCATGCCACCCAGAATCACAACCAAGTCACTATTGATGTTCCGAAGCTTTGTCTTTACCTCCGGGGTCAGAGGGCCGCGAAACGCGTCCCACAGAAGCATCGACCGCGTGCCTGCAGGTCCATCGAGCAATGACTCCAGAGTGAGCAAGCTTGTTTGGTGGCCTTGGCTATGCGCTCTTCCTAACAAAAAGGGGGTGCTTAGATTCGCATGCAAACTTCTTCAAAAATTTTTCGCGAAAATAGAGGGGGGGTGCTTAGAATTGCGAAAATATGGTAGTATGTTTTGGCAGCAGCGGCAGTTAGGAAACTAAGAAAAAGAAGACAGGATAGGGACTAACCTGTAAAGCACAAGATTTTGCATAAGACGGTGCTCGTTCTGTGCTGCCGCTGCTGCCAATGTAACAATGCCTGCCTTGCCTGCTTCTTGCTTTATGGTGCTGTTCCAGATGGGCGTTCCCTTCATTGGCGACAAAGTGATATTGGTTGAAGATACTGTTTCAGAGAAGCTGGCATTGTGTGCAAACACAGGCCACAATGAACAGATCGATGTTTGTATATTCTGTAAAGTAGAAGATTTTGCAAAAGACGATGCTTGTTTCGTGTTGCCACTGCGGCCAATGTGACAGTGCCTGGCTTGCTTGCTTTATGGCACTGTTCTGGATGGGTGTTCCCTTCATTGGCCACAAAGTAATCTTGGTTGAAGATAACATTTCAGAGAAGCTGGCGTTGAGCACAGGCAGGCCACACGATGAACAGGCTGATGTCCATATCTTCTGTAAAGTAGAAGATTTTGCAAAAGACGATGCTTGTTTCGTGTTGCCACTGCGGCCAATGTGACAGTGCCTGGCTTGCTTGCTTGCTTTATGGCGCTGCTCCGGATGGGCGTTCCCTTCATTGGTGATGATGCAATCTTGGTTGAAGATACTGTTTCAGAAAAGCTGGCATTGTGTGCAAGCAAAACTCTTACTTTGGCTAGTTGGTTCATGTTTGAATGTGTAAAGAGCAGGGCGCAAAGAACAGGACCGAAGAACACAAACGACAGGACCGGCGCCAGTCCTGTCACTTGTGTTCTTCTTCTGTCCTGTTCCTTGTGCTTTGCTCTTTACACATTGTGTGCAAATGCAGGCCACACAATGAATAGGCCGATGTCCGTATGTTCTGTAAAGCACAAGATTTAGCATAAGACAATGCTCATTCCATGCTGCCACCACTGCGAATTCTTCCCACATATGAGGCCCAAAGTGAGCCTGCTGAGTGCAGTAAGCTAAATGACTGCTTATGAAAGCTACCAGTCAACATTTGCACACTTTCTGCCAGGCTCACCTTTTCTGTGGTCAGTACAGCTTTTCGTATAAGCACCTGAAGAGCACCTTCATAATGCCTTGCTGCTCGCATCATGCGGTCTGGCCGGTCCATCCACTTGAGACGTTCATGCTTCAAAGCTAGGGCACCCTTCTGAACTTGTCCTTCCTGTGATACGAAATGGTACTTATATATATGCGTGTAGGTGTACTACACAGCAGTTAAAGAAATCCTTGCGATCATGACTCCAACTGCTGACTCTATACGCTTTGATTTCAGGTTTGAATCAAGCAGCAAATAGTATTTTTATTTTTATTTTTTTCAAGCAAAGCTTTCTTTGCCTCTTCACCCAACTTTGCGGGTGCTGACTGCTGGCTGCTACTGTCTTGCCAATTATAAAAAAACTTGAATCACTGAGTATGCTCCTAATTGACTATCTTGGCTACAGGGTATGTGCAATTGGGAATGTGGCACTGGGCGTGTGAACATTCTTGGTGTAAAAAAAAAAAAAAAAAAAAAAACCCTCCAGAATGGGAGTGTAACACTGGGTAGGTGCCCAAATAGACACAAGAGTCAAGAAGTGAAGAAGTTAGCTGCAGAAGCTGCGAAGCATGGGAAAAAAATAAGTGAATAAAATTGGACCGTAGCATGCATTCAGAGAGGAGCACTAAGCTACATAGAAGTGAAAAAGTGAATACACTTCAGTAAACCTCAACAAAAGCTTTGCTGATGATCATTCACACATTTCGGGATCCCCCAATATTTTTTCATTACCCCACCCACTCCCCCAAATACGTAGATCCTAAAGTCAGTAATTTTAGAAGTAACAAGATAACTTTACTCAGTCAACTGACTACTACAATTCTTGTAACTAATGCCCGCCTGGCTATGCAAACGAGCTGCAACAAGTCTTGTTTAGCTGACAGAATTTTTCCCTGAATCTAAACAAAAATTGCATACAAGCACTGCAGATTGTCGCACTCAGTGTTGTGCAATAGTCATGGCTAGTTAAGACAAGCAGCACAGCAAATTTGACCAATGAAAGCAAAATGTAGCTATACTCTCACCTCCAGCAACTGGAAAGCACACATCCAGGTCTTGTTGCCTCCAGGACCGCTTCTCAAGCCGCCAAAATTTCCAGCCATTGCACCCAAAAAGTCAGCAATGCATGAAAATGCTCTTGATGCTATGGCTAGATCCTTGCTAGCCTCTTGTCCTTCAGCAACTACACAAAAATAAGCACTGCCTCATCACTTCTACAATCTATCAAATTAGTGAGTGTTTCTTGCATGATATGGAACTTCATTTCTAAATTACAGTAGACTCCCTTTAAGACGAACTCTAAGACACCATGAAAATTTGTTTGTCTTATCAAACGTTCATCTTATCAGAAATAACTGACAACTTGACCAGGTGTATCCAAATATCATACTTCAAAACAGTAAATGAAGTAGGCTTACAATGGCAGAAAAATGACAAAAAGCATTTATCATATTTACTCGTATAATGAACGCACTTGCGTAATGAACACAGCCCTACATTTCCAATCAAGTGCTTTTTTTTTCTTTTTCTCGCATACTGATCACACCCTGAACTTGCTGCTGTGAAGTAGGAGACACACGGTACGATTTGGAGTCTGATATGGCATCCGGCAGGAGCGATTGTGTCCGAACCCATGACGGACGCGGAATCCTACTGTGTCTCCTACTTTTATTGCAATAGCAATTATATGGATGCTCCAGGCGCATTTTTGCCACCGTCGTGGTTGCCGTCGCCGCATGCCGCATGGTGTAGGTGTGAGTGAAAACACGAGAGGGAAGCCGATGATCATGGCTCAATCTCGCGCACTGTCTTTCACCGCGCAAGAGGCCCAGGTGGGGGAGGGGGGGCAGGGAGGGGCGGTGGCATTGTACTCTAGCAGCAACTACGTATTGCACAACTGCACTAAAGGGGCGCTGACGATTGCGGCTCAATCTCTTATGTACAAGGGAGGAAAGCGGGAAGGAAACATGCAGTCTTCCATTGCGCGCATGGCGCCAGGCGGTGGTGTGGCATTTTACTCTGGCAGCAACTGTGCATTGCACAGCCGTGGCACACCCTATCTTCAAAGCGATCTGCGTCGGGGGCTGAGGCGATGGCGGTTCATACCTTTCTGCGTGCTGCATTCTTGCTGCTCAGGTTGCGCTGAAGCGAATGTTTGCAAGTTTATACGACCGATAAAACTACTATCCTTACTTCGTGTAGCTGTCTACACATTTGCTATCACAATTGATGGTTTGCATTTCGGGCGAAACTGACTTTCTTAGAGGTGGCCGCGGGAAAAAAGAAATCGCTCGAAATTTTACCCTGTATAATGAATGCACCCCCCAACTTTGCGCATATTTTTCGGGAAAAAAAGTGCGTTCATTGTGCAAGTCAATACGGTATTTAGCTGAACTTAACAGAAAATTGTTTTCAAGTCATAGTCTTACTTGGTTTCATCCAGTCCATGATGGATGTTTGTCGCTGCTGTGCAAATCGGCGAGCAGCCACAAATGACATCATCTCACCTAATGACCTTAAAAATTCTTGTGTGCTTTCGTGCTGCTGGAAAAAGTTCACTAGGGAGTTCAAGCAAGCACATACCGCCTCACAAGTCATTGGTGCAGGCTCCGAGCTAGCAAAAATACAAATGAGCGCGCTGAGCACACGGAAAAACAACACCACCTAGAGAAAAGTCCAGGTGATGTTGAGCGAAATGGGAAACAAGAAACGAGGCGAAGCGTTGTGGAGGAGGAAGGTAGGTGGAGGCGCGCTGTGTTGACTTCCTCTAGCAGTTGCTACAGGTTTTGTTTGCGATATGGACGTACCGGGTTCGTCTCGTCATAGCATCGTCCTCATGTGCTGTATGCTGTATGTGTGAGTGAAAGCATGCGACAGTGAGCCGGCGATGGCGGCTCAATCTCGCGTGCACAAGGGAGGAAAGTGGGGAGGAAGCACGCCGCCTTCTGTTGCATGCATGGTACCAGGGGGGGGGGGAAGGAAGGGGGGCATTGTACGTCGGCTGCGCACGGTCGTGCGTTATTTGAAAGCAATCTTCTTAGGGGGCACCATCTAGGTGAGCTGATGGCTCTAGGCTTTGCGTACGTAGTGTTCTCACTGCTCAGTTTGTGTTGAAGCGATAGACAGCACGAATGCCACTTCGCTTGCTGCTGCTGCCGCAATTCCTCACCGCAGCATTTTGACAGAGACCGTCCGCAGTCATTGAGTTTGATGTGTCTATGCTTGCTAATTTCATTAGTAAGCAAATGTTTACAAGGGGGCGTTCCATTCCGGCGGCTGCTGCATATGGCACGGCCGTGCGAACCCTGTCTTGAATATGATATGAAATGTGGACAGTGTAGGTGTCTAGGCGCACCGAGGGCTGATAGCTTCGTATGCGCTACAGCACCCATATGCTTGCGTGTCACCCGCATTCACGAAATGAAACATCATTGTAACTTTTTTTGTTTCCTCCTCTTGTTTTCACCACTGTCCAAGGATGATGTGCACCACAGGCCTCCAGTAGAGTGCCTCGATGTGGGCCCCCACGTGTGGCGCATCAAGGCACCTTAGCCTCCAGGATCGGTAGTGGCGGCGATCACTCCGAATGTTCATCTTAACCGAAGAATATGTCTGAGACGGTTCATCTTAAGCGGATTTTTTTTTTTGCATTGAGTCTATGGAAAACCAAACATACATTCCCATGTTGTTCATTATATGCAAGAATTCGGCTTTAACCGAGTGTCTTAATGAACGTTCACTGTACACTGCCCAGAATATACACATACGCAGGAAAAAATGTATGCATTGTGCACTAACCATTGTTTATACTTTCACAAATGTTTTTTATACATATATATGCAACTACCAAATTTAAACAAAAAAATTCACAGTACTGCACTGCAAACAAACAAAAGAATGAGAACACCATGAAAATGGTGCCATGAAATATTATATGCAAGAACTCGGCTTAACTGAGCTTGTCTTAATGAGCATTGGCTGCACACTGCTTAGGACATACACATACACAGAAAAAAATGTAAGCATTGTGCACTAACCATTGTTTATACTTTCACAAACGCTTGTCATACATATACATGCAATTACCAAATTTAAACATAAAAAGAAAATCAATGCTGCACTGCAAACAAACAAAAGAATCAGAAGAGAATCAAAATAGTGCCACCAAATAAGCGAAAACAGAGCTAATGGATCAAAGCTAGTAAACCCCATTCTTTAGAAGTATGGTGCCAATCATCTGCCCTCTAGATTCCCTAATGGCGTAATCACACATGTGCAATGCCTGTTTCAAGATTTAAAAAGAAGAAGACATTATTACTCCTTTCTCTTTCCTTCTGAGCCACCACATGGAAAGTTTCTTTGTTTCCTATCAACCTCTGAACATAATAAGCTGTTTTGCACTAACTTCTTTCATGATATGCATGAGCACAAGATGATTTCATTATGAAGTGTAACTTCACCAGAAAACTAAGAACAAGCTTTGCAACAATTTCAGCCCAAACATGACACAAATGCTTTTAAAACACCTTGGCAGGTGTGTAGGAATATTTTTTTAAGTATTACATGTAGAGTTTTGAGTAGGGTGTAATGTTAGGGCGACCCTGAATGAGTACAGCACCCACACTGGTAATAAAATGTTAGTTTATGCTTAAGGATTTTGGCAGAATCATTTAGAATATTGCCAATGTCAATTTAACATGAAACCTGGCGACAATCCTTTGTTTTATTTTTTACATGCACTGCATTTCTGCAATGCCAGAGTTCTGCCATTATTACCATCAGCAGGCTATAAATGACTCAACAGTGACATAGGTAGTCATCGCCAGAGTTAGGCTTTAGCCCATCTCTATAACCTGGAGCCCAAGCAAGAATTTTATACCATCACTGAGTCAGAAGACGGTGTACTCTAGTAATTCCTAGATGATTACAGAAGTGAGAGCATGAATTTGTTCTTGAGGGCCCGACATTCAAAGCCTCGCTTAAAGCACTGCTTTGAGGCTTCCAAGTCATGACATTCAAAGCAAAAGAAAAAGAATTAACTTAATTCTACAGCAGGGGCCCTTTGGTGCTTCATCACAACACTGTGCCAAGTCAAACAATGCTAGTAAACACTTCTTTTTTTCTGCAAACTGCAGTTATCAGCTGGGAAATTAATAGATTGTGTTTTTTCGCCATGCTTTGGCAAAGCATCTGCATTGACTGCTGGAGACCTAAAATATTGTTACATGGTTAAATACAGTTACAGTTAAATACAGTTAAATACAGTTATTAGATACAGTTAAATACAGTTATTGTTACATGGTTAAATACAACCTTCGCATTTCGCGCGAAATGCGAAGGTTGTGGGTTCGGCTCCCACCTGCGGCAAGTTGTTTTTTCATCCACTTTAATTTCCACTAATTTATCGTTTCTTTATTTCATTTATTCAGCACAAGTAATTTCCCCTATGTTGTCCTTGGTGTCAGTGTTTGTTGGCTTCTCATGATATGGTCTTTTACTAGTAATTCTGCAACTTGCATATGTCTGCTATGAAGGCTCATAATTAGGGGAATCAAATAACCATTCAAGTCTGGGGCTTTTTTTTTTTCGGCACCACAGCAATACGATGGTCCTTTCCCTCACTCCGATTTCCTAAACAGACATTCTGACAATTGAGAAAAGTGCAGCCTCCACTTTATCTTGACATGGCTCTTTTTTTCATGGTGTCATGACACGCATGTCATCAAGGGGTGCAGTATCAGACTTTCAAAACTTTTCACTTTTTTTATTGGTCAACAGTAAAGAGCCTGATGCCCATGGCACCTTGCAACTAAGAATGAATGAATGAATGAATGAATGAATGAATGAATGAATGAATGAATGAATGAATGAATGAATGAATTTGTTTATTTATTTATTCTCCTGTCTTCATGCAGAAGAGAAGCAGATGCTAAAGACCGTATAGCCTAAAGGAGACTTCTCCTCCTACAACAATTTGGTATGCAGACCATATGCAGGACACACATCACACCAATTTGTACTGAAATGAGAGTGAGTGTCACAATACAGAGCACTTCAAAAATAAACTGAAACTCACGTCAACATGCAACTCATTTAACAAGCCTGGTGTCCACAGCACTGTCGAAAGGCTGCCTTTTGTACAGTGAATTTTACTGTGTGTCATGTCATGCATTACCAAATCATAACAGGCTAGTTTAAGTGCCAAAAGTTCTAAAGCAAATTCCATATGATTTACCTGAATCCAGCACAGCCATCAAGCTTGCCTCACGATCACAAGCGCAAGCTGCATACATAAAGGGGGTGATAAGCACATCTGACTTCTCCATCAGAGTCCTTTTAATGATTGAGCTCGTTACACGAAAAAAAGTGTCCCTGCAATAGAGGTCATCATGACAAAAATTAGTTTTGTGTTCACCAAGATGTACACATTTGCTCATTCTTGCGAGAATAGTAACAGAAATATTACATAGCTATGAAAACTATAAAAAGCTAATCAATTTTAGAACATTAATTTATGAAGGCCATCAAAACTTGTGATGAGGCTAAAGTTGAAAAATGAAAGCTTGCAATGCAGTGCACTAATGAGTGATTGAAAATTAGCCATTGCCTTGCCTTCTCACATAGTGCCCTCTACCAGACAAGTCAGGCCCATTTTAAACACACAAATAAAAAAGTGGGCAATGTCACTAGTGCTGCAGAGCAGTTATACTGAATAAAATATAAATTGTACATTTAGAAGCAGGTTTGTACACTGTACTGTATTACCCAAAGCCTGAAAGCCCCCGTATCCCCGAGTTATGTGGGTACCGCAACTGTACTAAATAAAGATGTGCTGTCGTGATAAATCTTAGGTACCTTCAAATCTTGCAACAGAGGAACAAAAATATTTGGCCCTTGATTTTGAAGAGGTCAGGAAAGCACATAATCAAGCTGGGGCGCTTGTGCTAGATATTGCATGAGAAAATTTTGACTCTGTTACAGATTCCAGCTTTGCCAAAGAACTCATCCAATTTTTTATTTGAACAAACATTAAGCACACTCCTGTTACAGTTACCTAATCCTACTCAGAATGATGAACAAGATAAACGAAAGTTCAGTTAAAACATCATATACAAGATGCAACATACCAAGATTTACAAAACTGGTCTTTGAGGCTCTGATGTGTCAACACATCCACTAGGGAAAGCCTGTTACAGTGTTTCCACCTATGAGGAAACAAAATAGAATATACTCACATAATTTGTATGTATGCCAACTTTCAGTAAGACATGACCAATGTAAGCAGAAAAGAATACTGTGCACAAAATGTGAATATTGTATACACTTAAGTGCAACACTTGTGTAAGAGACACACCCTCAGCTTAGCATCCCAAAATAACAATAAAGAAAGAATTGAAAAAAAAAATTAGAAGACACTGACGAGACAATTGAAGAGTGTCAGTGCAGCTTGTCTGCAATTGGATTCTAAGCACATAGTGTGCCATATCTACAGACACTACTATGAAAAGCTTTAAAGTCACAGGCACATCCAACGCCATGGATGGCATGGACAACAACTATATCCAAGAGTGTGCTCTGAACCAAACACGAGCAGCAACAAAAGCGACAGTGGTGACTGGTGTGCATGTGCACGATGTGCATGTGTGAAGAAACAAATGCCTCATGAAAACAATCGCGTTCACTCTTTTGGCACAAATGGATCACAGAGATTAAGCACAGACAAAATAAATGGAGCAAAATGACCCACCCATGTAAGGGTTGCACCTGCTCAAAGATCACAAAAAGGAAGTGTGGCCCTTACCTGAGCATATATGGTACAAACTGATCGATGACATGAGAAAACAGCATCTGACAGCTGCACAGTGTTTAAGGAGTTCCGATATTCTGATCCTGTCTTCTTCTTAACTTATGATCTCTACTTCTACCCACCTTTTCCCGATGCTACCACCTCCCTACTCTTTCTTTTTTTGCCTATTTAGTCTTCTACATTCTAATTTCAACATGGCAAGCTAATGATTAAACACTACTTTATTCATCACGACCACATACACCCCTTCTCTCTGCTCTGCTACCCTCTCTCCAGCTGCTCCGCCTTTGTCCTACCCCATGTGACTTGAGATACTCCTTAACCATGTCATTCCTTGCCTCTCTTCTGCTCTTGGTTCTGCCCAAGCTACCTCTCCCGTCAATAGTTTTGTGTTATCAACCACAAAAGCAGTCGAGTCACCTTTTACCACAAAAAAAAAAAAAAAAACCTACACCTAGTAGCAGGTGAAAAAACTATATCTAGTATCATGTGTCTGAGTTGCAGTGATGGCCACTAGCTATGTATTACAGAACAGACATTCAAACATGATCAAATCTGCAGCCTCTTCAACCACCATGACTGTGTTAGAAGAGTTTCTCAGTGATCTGTAGATATAATTTTGACATAAAAGTAGAATGGCCAAGCATAAATATTCTTTCAAACAAAGAACCAGAAGTGACATTTTCTGAGAAAGAAGCTGCCTTTTGCCTCACATCTTCCATTAAGATTAATTTTCTGACAAGCCTAAGAGGAACATCAATTTCCCATAGATTCAGTGCCTTTCCATTATGTTCCAACTTCTCATGGATGAATAGATTTACAAGGGTTCTTCGTATTTGTCTTAAAGTCTACTTGCGTTCACCACCAAAAAACTGGTCACAAATCAAATTGTAGAAAATAAAAAAAATAAGACAGGCCTGCCTTACTTATTCAAGCACTTTTGATCTTGAGTGGGGTTCAGAAGGCGAAGTGCATCTTGTAAGCTCTCTTCACTGCATGTGAACAGCTTTGCAGTCATCAGGCAATTCTGATGCCATCCCAGCTGCAAAAGTTTAACATACTGTTGAGAACTGAGCCTACTTAAAGCACAAACTTATGTCCGTCACTCATTAGTCAAGCAGCAAATGTATAGGGGGGTACCAACCCAAGGGTAACAGGTGAGTGTGTTGCTACAGCACTGTACCATGATGGATGCAGGTACCAGCCTATGGGTGCACAGAGCAGGCACTAAGAGTGTGGGGCAAGCTGCCTCAGGTGCATTGTCTGCTAGCACGCCATATGTTATATGGTTTCAGGGGCAAAGAAACTTGATTGTGCCTGCCAAGAGCAGCATGAATGATATGTTCCTGATCAATGATCACTAACTTTACAGACTGCACATGACCTTCTGGAGGACCGGAGCAGGTAAGCCAAGCAGTTATGACACACATGAGTCAATGTGCCTTCACATCAAGTCAGACAGTGCTGAACTTTATAGCAGAAGACTCAGTGGATGCAGCACCCACAATGCTCGTCTCACCAGTAATATGCGTACGCAGTGCTGCTGGTAGCAGCATTGTGTGGGACCTTTAGTTGCGTTCTCTTGCATGTAACATCACCTAGGGGACACCACTGCCACATCGCATGCATTATCACTATGTGAAGGCAGTTTGACGTGGCTGATCAGCATTTGCAGCTCGAGTTTTCGAAACTGTGTGAATTGGCAAGCTTGTACTAGAGTGTACTGAATATTATGGTACACTATAGGTCACATATGTGTGATCCATTAAGGTAGATAAAGCTGATGATGGCTGTTGCTCCTACCATGCAAAGGCAACTTTTCTATGCCATAAAATTAATTGCATCATAAAGCACACTCAAAGGCCACGTTGATGTGTTATACCACTTTATAACTTGGACTCCAAAATTTGTTATCAAATTCCTGTTTACAACTGCATCAGAACTCTAGCTAGGAGAGCTAAGCTTGCTTGGAGCATATTTGCTATGAATGAATCTGTGAATGCAATATCATTCCACAATATAACAGATTATTGGCAGCTATGACATGTCTATGACCTTAGCTAAATGCCTTATGAAAAGCAGTGTACAAAACAGACTAAGTTATGCTGTCACATACCTGCCAACCAGAAGATTTGGAAATTTGTAAAACTATTGCGGCAGTGGGGAGGGCCAGGCACTTTTCTTTTCTTTTTTTAAGGGCGATTTAGCTTTTGCGACAAGCTTACTCACGTTTTCACAACCACAAGTGAAATCCGTGTCTCGGAGAGTAAAGAGCGAAAAATCCACTGGGGCACAATTTATTTTTGCAATAATTTTGCTGTTGCTACTTTGCCTGTTTCAGAAACTTTTTCGTGAAGGTCTGCTCAAAGCAAGTACCCCTCTGGTGCCCCTTGACCGTCAGCTGACTTTCGAGTGTTTTCTCACAAACAGATGAGTGAAACTCCGAGTTTTGTTCACATTCTCGAACATTCAGTATTGCTTTGGGGAATGGAGAGATTACCCAGCACAACCAGTAAAATTCTGTGGAACCTGACCGTTCCATCGACACTTCGAACACTTCCTAATTGCGACCACTCCATGTCGCCCCTTGGCTCATTCAATATGTCAGCTGGAACCTGATATGCTTGCAAGTTGGCAAACTCGACTTCAAGTGCGTCGATTGCTTCTTCTTTTGATTCGCCACTCTAGTGGGGTAGGAGGATAGCAGGGAATGCCATAATAACATATGTATGTTGTTGAATGAAGCAGTTTCCAGAGCTTGTACTTGAGCAACTTCAGCCATCTTGAGATTGACGTCTTTTAGCGGGAATTTGTGGAGAATGTAATCACATGCTGCCTTAAGTACAGACGTACAGCAGAGAAGAACTGCTCTCTCTCAATGCAGCTCAGTGTCTCAACCACAGAGTAGGTTGTGCTGCCAATGACTATGTCTTCATCACCTTTCTGGTTCTCTGCAGCTCCATAGTCAACTTCCAGCAATGAATGACATGCCTTGACAACAGCTGGGTGCACAAATCTAGTCAGAAGATCTTCGAAAAGGCATTTCAAGAGGCCCCTCAGTACATTAATCTGAGAAGCCTGTGCCTGAAGAAAGCAGTTTGCCTTCTCAAAAACTGGTCTAACATTTTGGAGAAAAAGACAGCATGCCCTGCTTAGCTCCGATGACAAAAAAATAAAACAGGCGCTCCTCACGGGTCACGTGGCTGGCTTTCCCAGAATACTTGGCATGAAGTTTCAGTTTTTTTGCTTGAGGTCCAGAATGAGCTCCTTTCCTCTTTAGCGAGAGTTCATCGCCCTCGGTGCTTTTTTTTCCGAGGCCTACAGCAGTCTTGTGAAGAAGTGTAGCAGACTTTGGGGTAGGTGCAGGGTTCTTGGGGGTTTGGGAGGAAGTCTTCGGAATTTGGTATAGCTCCAAAAACAAGCTCTGCTAGTTGCAATGCTTCGTTTCAGATAAAAAAAAAAAAAGCTGAGTAGTGGTTTCCACTGGTTGAGCAGCCTCTTCAAACACTTTCCCAACGACAGCCAACATGTCAGCGAATGCTTCAACATCTTTTTGACCTCGGCGTCATGCCCATTTTTCGGAACTCTTTAATTCGATCTTTCAGTTTCGAGGTTTTCTCTAGGTAAAAAAAAATGTCAACCAAAGCCTCATCAGCCTTTGCAGGAAGACATGACGCTCCTTTTTTGGGCGGCCAAGCTGATGAGATGGCAGGGGCAACCAAACCCTATCAAACCTGGTTTAGCCTCTCTCACTACACTAGAAACACTTTTTTTCTCGCCGGTCATGACATTGGCATTGTCCGAACACATAGTCAACATGTTTCCAACAGGCTAATTCCGAGACTTCATCTCCTCCAGAACCAGATTTGCAATCTTGTGACCCGTTGCTTTTCCTTGGATTGTCTCGAGGCACAGAAGGCGGCTTTTGACTCTACTCGTTTCTTTAACATATATGTCGCAACATTAGGGTAAAGCTGCATATCCCTATTGTTACTGCCATCCACAGTGATCGAAAATACTTGATGTTTTAGGGCACCCAGCAAAGGAGTCTGCGTGTTGACGGCCATTTCCCGAACAATTGATGTCGTCTTTGTTCGTCCACAGGCGTAGCGTTTTGCTTCTTCGCACTTGGGGAACATCTTCCAGAAAAGTGGTCCGGCATGATCACTAACACTCAGCGGGATGTTGTGTTCAACTAGAAACACCGTGAAGAGGCATTCTGCATGAATCACAGCAAGGTCGTTGTCGCTGCGTACAAAACTTGCTAGGCTTGGCTGGCTGTCCGCGGCTCGCACATATCCCTGATGTTTTTTGAAGTGATGTGGACCTTGGATGTCAGACTTGCCGCCATGCATGATGTTCACATCACAGGCACACGTGGTGCAGAATCCGAACATTTCCGCTTTCTTCGATGGCACGAAGCACAGAAATTCTGCCATGTATGATTTCAAAAACACTTCGAAGTACTGTCCGGGCTTCAAGCCTGCCATTACACTGTGAAGCCGCTACAGGCCGGAGTCGCACTGCGTTCGAGGCGGCAGCTAGTCACATAAAAAGCGAGGCCAACACTGCAGTGAATGAAGCTGACTGAAGTCCAAAGCCGCGCGCCTGCGTGAACAAAGGCAACAGCATGACAACAGGTTTGCAGAGGCGCTAGAGGTGCTATCGGCACTATCTAGCTTTGGATATGGATTTGTGACCCCTCTAGTAGACGACAGTCGAATTCACCAATTCAGTCAGAACCTCAGCAGTCATGGAGGCATTACGGAATTAGGGTGTAGACGAGCCGTATGTAAAAATACTAAAAGATATCTATAGCGGCTCCACAGCCACTGTAGTCCTCCATACAGAAAGCAACAAAATCCCAATAAAGAAAGGCGCCAGGCAGGGAGATACGATCTCTCCAATTCACAGCGTGTTCACAGGAGGTATTCAGAGACCTGGATTGAGAAGAATTGGGGATAAGAGTTAATGGAGGATACCTTAGTAACCTGCGATTCGCTGATGATATTGCCTTGCTTAGTAACTCAGGGGACCAACTGCAATGCAAGCTCACTGACCTGGAGAGGCAAAGCAGAAGGGTGGGTCTGAAAATTAATCTGCAGAAAACTAAAGTAATGTTTAACAGTCTCGGAAGAGAACAGCAGTTTACGATAGGTAGCGAGGCACTGGAAGTGGTAAGGGAATACATCTACTTAGGACAGGTAATGACCGCAGATCCGGATCATGAGACTGAAATAATCAGAAGAATAAGAATGGGCTGGGGTGCATTTGGCAGGCATTCTCAGATCATGAACAGCAGGTTGCCGTTATCCCTCAAGAGAAAAGTGTATAACAGCTGTGTCTTACCAGTACTCACGTACAGGGCAGAAACCTGGAGGCTTACGAAAAGGGTTCTACTTAAATTGAGGACGACGCAACGAGTTATGGAAAGAAGAATGATAGGTGTAACGTTACGGGATAAGAGCAGATTGGGGCGAGGGAACAAACGCGAGTTAATGACATCTTAGTTGAAATCAAGAAAAAAAATGGGCATGGGCAGGACATGTAATGAGGAGGGAAGATAACCGATGGTCATTAAGGGTTACGGACTGGATTCCAAGGGAAGCGTAGCAGGGGGCGGTAGAAAGTTAGGTGGGCGGATGAGACTAAGAAGGTTGCAGGGACAACATAGCCACAATTAGTAGATGATCGGTGTAGTTGGAGAGGTATTGGAGAGGCCTTTGCCCTGCAGTGGGCGTAACCAGGCTGGTGATGATGATGATGATAGTAGACAGAAGTCACTACAACCTTGCAGCTGCTGATGATAATACCAAGCATATGTACTGCCCTCTTGTGGCGGTGCAAGGTACCAGTGTGTAGTTTTACTACATCTAACTTCTTTTTCCACAAATAAAATGTTTTCCGTAAAATTTCAAGCAAGATTCATAAAATCGCAAGACTGCTTGAAATTCGTACATTTTACAGAATAATTCGGAAGAGTTGGCAGGCATGCTGTCATCTACAGCAGTGCTGGCATAGCTGCACAGGAAAATTAAACTTAATTATTTCCACTAGCTATGAGCAACACATCATGAAGGACTGAGTTTGGCTGCTGTATATTAGCTGACTCAGCATTCGTGCCAGAAACAAAGAATACAAGCCACTAATCTGGCTCTTGACACTAACGTCTTTCTTTGCACCTGCCATTAGTAGTATGCACAGTCCATGGGTAAGATTTGTCGAATGGTGCAAATAAGTTCCCCCATGCTATTATATGAGGCGACTGACTACCTTGGCCACATAGAGATGCGCGTAACACATTGTCTTGAACATATCTTTCTCTAAGCAAATCATATGGACGTAAAACTTAAGCTATTAGGAAGTATAGTTAGCACCAATGCTACCTTAAAACCAGGCTTCTGTGAATATATTTTCAACTAATATAATATTTTTTTCTTTCACTGACAACAATAGTGCTTTGTGACTGGATTGAAATTTCCAAAAAGCCCACTGTAAACTGTTATATCATGTTAACACAAATTCACATTAATATCCTCAATAAAAGTGATTATGAGATTATTTTATGGATTGTAAAATGAATGCCTGAAGATTTCAAAACATGGTAATGCCCAATATAGCTACTGCTCGAGAACAGTTGCTTGTAAAATTTTTTAAACTGAGAATACTTTTATAATATAGTACCAAACAAGTTGAATAATGAGAAAAATATGTCTTATTGCATTTAACTACACAGCGACTTAGTCAACACATCATTTCGTGACTGAGGCGCAAGATTCTGTTTTGTTTTGAAAGTTGCGTAGGCTCTATTTTAACTCATTCGGCATGACGTTTTGTGACCCGAGTCACAGGACCAAGGTTGGGTTCCTTGGTCGCAACTGTAGTTTTATGGAAGGAAAATAATAAAAAAATACAACAATCTTTGCCTAATCATACTAACTTAGAAAATTAATAATTTAAAAAAAAATATATGTATATATATAAGGAGCAACCTCAAAGCACCAACTACCCCACAAAGTCTGCATGAATGTAGCAAAATCTGCTAGTAGGTGAAACAAATGATCTGAGGTGCAATAATGAACCCTGTTAACTAACCACAATAATTTTGTTTATTTATTTTACCCTCAGGGCCAAACGGAATTACAGAGGGGAGCGGTTACAGCCAGTAAGAAGAGGAACACTCAAAAAAAAAAGCAGTAAAAAGAATTGTATACAGTAAAATGGCTCCATTATGCAGTGTTAACTATTACATTATTTTTTTATTTACATTACTTGGTGTCCATTTTCTGTCATTTTATGATTACTGGAAAACTAATTAAGAGGTCATTTGTAGAAACCTACTATGATTTTCAACTTTGCGTCACTGTTGCACTCTTGTTTGAGGTTGAGCTTTTGCTTATATAGTTATAAGGAAATGCTTAACCCAACCTTAGGTATTGTGATTGGCCATAAGTCATCTTCTGTAACTGAAGCAAAAGACAAGAATTCCTTGAGTGCACTTTGGCCCACTTGACCGTCTTCGTTAGTGTAAGGCACCTGAAAAAGAGCAAATAAGAATTTCACCACATGATTAAAGAAGAATCTTGGTAAATGGAAATCGCTTAAACGGAACAACAGCCTTATGGATGGTTGGTTGGTTTTGCATTAAGGCAAAGTTAAAAAAAAAAGTTTGTTATACGGAACCAGATTTTTTCTAACTCCGAGTAAACAGAACTAAAAGTATTACCGAAAATGAAGCTCAACAGCCAATCCCAGTGGCATAGCAACATGAATCACTGTTTGCACATTTCCTTTTCAGGTTTTCTTGCTATTTTTCTATATTATCACCAAGGCAGTAAATACCATGTAATGAACATGACTGTTATGAGGAATCAGCTTATATCCAAGCAACTGCAGTCAGTGGACTTCCATAATGAGGTAAAAGTGTTTAAAAATTTTGTTCTGAAATGCAAAGAAATAATGCAAATTTGCTTTTCCAGTGCAAAAAGTTAGCAATGTTTCACTCCGTGAACGCGGGTGACGTGCAACTATATAGGTGCTATAGTGCGCATGATGCTATCAGCCCTCTGTCTGCTTTGACGCCTACACTGTCTGCATCGCAGATCGTATTCAAGACAATGTTCGCATGGCCGTGCCATATGCAGCAGCAGCCAGAGTAGAACACCCCGTTGTAAACATTCACTTAAATATTCGCTTACTACCTAAATTACCTAGCATGGTGTCAGCGTGCACAGGCAAACATGAACACTTCACACTCGATGACTGCGGACACTCGCGGTCAAAACGCTGGCATGAGGAATCGTGGCAGCAGCAGCGAGTGAACTGACCTTCATGCTGTCTATCGCTTCAATGCAAACTGAGTGGTGAGAACACAGTGCATGCAAAGCTGGGAGCCGTTGGCCCACCTAGACTGAGCCCCCTTTATCGCTGTCAAGATAAAGCCTGCGTGACCGAAGTACAACACCCTCCCCCAGTTCCATGATGTCATGCGCACGATGGAATACGATGCGCTTCCTCCCCTTGCGCACGCAAGATTGAGCTGCCACCATCGGCTCACTGTCGCACGCTCACTCACACACACAGCGTACAGTGCAGGAGGACGATGTTACCACGAAATGAACCCAGTATGTATGCATCGCAGAGAAAACCTGTAGCACTGCCAGAGGAGATTAATGCAGCGTGCATACGCCTACCTTCCTCCTCCACGATGCTTCGCCTTGTTTCCCCATCCCCCCTTTGCTCAATGTTACCTACACATTCCTCTAGGTGGCGGTACTTAGCTGGTGGCGGTACTTAGCTGGTGGCAGTACGTGCTGAGCACGCTCCTTCATACTTTCCCCGGCGTGCGATTCTCTTCACCTCCAGGTGCCTTCCTCATCTGTTCACTTCACTGCCTCAGACAGACACAGGCCGATTTGAAGAGCTGGCCAGTTACACTTGCGCACAATAATGTAATTTCTAGGTTGTTTTCAGCAGGAAAGTGCCCATCTAAATGGACTCTGCTGCAGAACTGTCACTTCAGCATTGAGGTCTCGGTGCTTGACAAAGTGTGTAATTAGATTGAGATAAACATTTTTTTTTTTCCTCCACTTGTTATCTCAGCTGTAAGCTAATGCAAGAAGACTAGCTGAAAGGGCTCGAATGATGGCTACATTTGCTTACTGTTTGCTTTGGAGAATAGCTTTAACTGTGATGGAGTTTTGTTTCCATAATGCCTAAAGTGGCTCATCCATAGATTATGTCTATGGGTACAGCGCGAGAAAGACAAGAGGGACAGGAGTAGATGAACGTAGCACTGACTTTCAACAAATGTTTTGTCTTTCTTTAGTACTGAGATAAAGGTAAGTGAAGAGGCATAGTGCAGTAATATTTGCAAGCAATCCCTTTGCACCAGTAGTTCTATGTTGCAAGTAACAGTGGTACCAATTACCCACAGTGCTTTGGGGTCCTATCAAGACTACACTAGAGTCTCCTGTGTTTGACCTCAGTGGATTTTGTAGCACAAGCATCAAGAATGGAATATTCTAAGACTTTTCTCGGCGAGAATCAAATCTTATTTTGAATGAAACTAACACAAATAATGTTTGGAGAGACAAAGATTTCCTGTTACATAGAAAACATGAAACGTGTGGTGTAGACAAAAGACATGTTTTTGCCGCAATTGAACACTCACAAAAGGAAGACACATAAAGACAACACAGGCGGCACTTCCAACTGATTTATTTTGGGCTGTGACCCAAGAATATATATATATACATACACGCATGCGCTGGCTGTTCACAGATCTACGTTACCCAGCGGTCAAACAATCTAGTTTCTGATTTATAGAGCATGATAGATGTATCACTTATGCAATTTGTTCCTTTCTTTTTTATGTAGTAGGCTTCCATCAGCTCACATGCTGTTTGAAATCTACTTCTGCCAGGAATCCTAATCTCAGAAAACCGTGGTTTGCACATGCAGGCCTTGCAGTGCGCAGGCAAATGTGCCACGCCATCTTTCATTAGATTTAGTTTGTGTTCCCTGGCTCGTCCATTTATACAGCGTCCAGTCTGTCCTATATAGGACTTGCCGCACTCAAGGGGAATTTCGTACACCACGCCTGTAGCACATCTCCCGTAGGACGTGCTATGCTTCTTGCCACAGCCTTGCGAACCGGTCTCCTCGCGTGTGGTTTTCGAACAGAGTCGACCCAGTTTGACGGGGGCAGAAAAGGCAATGGGTACACCATACCGGCCTGCCACCTTCTTGAGGTTATGGGAGACCTTATGAACATAAGGAATCATTGCAGGTCTTACGGTGCTGGCTCTTTCTTCCTCCCTTGTGGCGCTGGTACCTTTAACTTTCTGTAAAAGGCTTTCGGTGACTGAAAGTGTAGTGCAGGGTTGCTACTTGCATGATTTTTGGCCAGCACAGTTGGCTTTTTGCAAACATTACCAGTACCCAGCTCAGCCTTTAACAGGCATTTATCATGCCAGTCCTCCCTGAATGAGCAATTGAATAATGACGTAGAATTCATTGGGTACACACAGTGAATTAGAAAGTAATATAAACTTTCCGTGTCCTGAAATACTATAATTTTGATAAACAAGCAACAGTGACTTTTTAATAAAAAAAACTTTACAGTACTGCCACAGAATTGCTACTATCTTTGAGTATGTGACTATGCTACCACTGCCTACGTTCTTCACAATAGCAGACAATATGCTGGGCCAGTCTAACAAAATGCTGTTTTTGTTTTCTGGGTGAATTATTACTGTGTAACACAATAGCTTCCACTAAATGTACAAAGGAAAGGTCAATGTTACTTCAAAGCATACACTCTTTAAAAAGTTTACACACTTTGGGTGGTATCTTGTACCACAACAATAATTGTCCTCTATCTTGCCCGCATTTCTTTTCTTTAACGCTAGAGCCGGTACTTCCAAGTCACAAACGGCTTCCGCATTATCAGAGTGACACAGCATTCTTGACAGGAAAGTAGCAAGCAACAAGTTTTCAAGAAAGGAACTGCAAGCACGGCATATGACGACTACTGTTGTGGGACGAGATAAGTCCCAAAGGGTGTAAACTTTTTTAGAGTGTAGCACCTTAGTTTGGCCAGATAATGTGTCATTTCTATTCCCCATCAATGCACATGTAGCCCAAATGCTTGGTACTCATAATAGCTGATAGCACTTACCATTTCAGTACTACGTGATTTGTTATGACAATGCATACCTGTGCACAATCAATTGACGGTTTGGTTTCCTCAGCCTCTCTAGATGCTAAAATTGGTGCTTCTAGATACATAAGAGGCTGATAATCCTGGACATATATCAGCAGCATGCATGAAGTCAGAGCCATAGATGCACAAAGGTGTGCCTGCCAAGTTGTGCTTTGGTTTACAATTGACTTCTGTTAACTCAGTCCTGCCAGGACCGATAAAATTGATGTAATTATCTGGCAGGCCCAATTAAACAAGAGGCAGAAAAAAAAATGTCAGACCACACAGCTTATTCATATGGCAGTATTGACCCGATTCTTACATGCCTCCAAATCGAACACGGACATACTTTTTATAGGTTCAAAGTAGAAAACTAACATAAAAATGACATTGGAGCTCCTAAACAATGTACTCATGCAACGCAAGACTTGCACTGTTGCCGTCGTGTGATGGCAATAGCGATGACGCTGTCTAGGCTGACTGACAGTAGGCTGTTGCAAATGAATTTTTGGTTCTGTATTCGACTGCAGTATGCAGGAAACTTACAATTTTGTTGTAATTAAAAAGGTGCCTGTTAGAATCGGATAAATACTGTAATAGGGCTGTGCAAATAGTGGATTTCGAGTCCGAATCAAATTTGAAGTGAATAGTAATTTTGGCAGAATATGTTCAAATCAAATATCAAATAGTTGCCGTTAAAAAATCTTGGCTGCAAAGTGGTATACAAGATAATTAGATATATGCAATTATTAACCCCATAAAGACCAGCATATCCTTTTTGATACGCTGAATTTGATGCCTCAAAAATTTGATTTAGTGCTGCAAAGCCAATGTACAGTCCATACTTGCCTTTGTGATATCCTGGAGGGAGTGTTCAGTAGTGAATAATTCAGTAAATGAATTCCTAACTAAGTAATTATTATACTAATTAATGTTTAAACATTTAGAATTTTGCTGTTTTCTTCATACTAATATACTCTCTGTGACTAGAAATATGTGTGAGCGAGTTCTTAATTCATTGATGTGGAAGGGTGTTCGAGCTTTGTGTGATTAAGTGGACTAGAATAAAAGCAGGAACAGCGCAACACAGGACAAGCGAGTAAGGAGCACAGGACAGAGCGCTCTGTCCTGTGCTCTTTACTCGCTCGTCCTGCGTTGCGCTGTTCCTGTTTTAATTCTAAGATAAACCAACCAGCCCCATTGAACACACTGCTTAAGTGGACTAATTTGTGAGAATGAGACCACAATTAATTCAAGTAAGAATTATTCATTGGAATACTTATGTATAATGTATGAGCATGACCAATTTATTCGAACACCGGGCTTCGTTTTTAGAGGGATGTTTGCGAAATATCTCCAAAATAGATTTTTCACACTGTCGTTCAAGTCCATCTTGCTGGCCAGCCGAGTTTCCGCTATTTTGACAATGTTGACATCATCCACTCATCGCTTTCTTTTATATATTTTAGTTTAAATGTTTTGAAACAATGTTTATGAGTTTTCTCTAATAAAGGTTAATAAGAAATTAAGACGTTTATGAGAAATTTTTAAAGGTATTTATTTTTATTTGAAACTTGTTTTTCTAGCTTAGTGTCTGGACGCGGCAATGGTGACAAAAGAGTGCAGGCAACAAGGGTGCCAAGATTGGCAATAATGATGCCAGCATATCTGGAGCTCGTTGCTCGGTTTCTTTCGCCCATTGTTTAACAAAGTTGATGAAATGACTTTATGATGATGAAAGTTAATGAAATGATGAATTAATATAATTGCAAGCTCCCACCATAATGTTTATACAGTTTCACCGAACGTGCGAGTCTATTTTTATTTTAAAAATCATGCCTTATTGACTACAGTGAATGTCCAATTTTTCAGACTCCCAGGGGGCCGCGAAAACGTGCAAAAAAATCCGACAGTTCGAAGAAACGAATTCATGCCTTTTACTGCCCCCAAGGGCTCAAATCACCACAGGCACGTCCGAAATGAGTCTGAACTACGGCTGGTACACTTATTGGGCGTATCGGTGCTCTTACTGTGACAGGAGACTGTGGGTGCATGCGTGTATAATTAAGGAGAAGGTATCACAGCCACCATCTTGCATGTAGTTCAGAGTCTCCCACCAGGCGATGCCACTCACCCATGTTATGAAAAAGGGAAAAAAATCTCCTCTTAGCCGTCGCAGCATGCTCCGGTCTATCCCTGTTGCAATGCTGGGACAGGTGATCTCTTTTCAGTGAAGGGCGGTCGCTACAGTCTGCCTCCCTTCCCGCGTGCGCGGGGCGTTGCCTTCTCCCCTTTCGAAGAACTTATGTTTCCTATGGTCCCACAAGCCGGCCGAATGGTTTTGGGCACTCGTTGGTGTGTCGAAGCATGCGTTCACAGCCGTTGCCAACGTTTGTCATCAGTACGTGAAGTGCTTGGGCACCAGAAAACAGATAAGCTAAATAGACGAGATTTTCTGTTTGTACGACCCATAGACGAAGCGCAAAAGGCAGCCCTCCAGGACATGTAGTAACATGATGAAATCACGACTGTGAAATCTTTAGTAATCAAAATACGAGCTGGTTGTAACAATGCTAGAAAATGAAGCAGGCCACTGACCACTGACCAATGAACTGGCCACTGACCAGTTCTGGTAAGCGCTCGTCCTTGTGTTTCTTCTATTCTTCGTCCCTGTTTGCGCACAAAAAGTTTTAAGATGAATCTGTTCCAACTAGGCTGACTCACAGTTACACTTTAGTTCATTTCTAGTTCTTCCAGCCCTCTTTCTACTTGTCCGAACTATAGCTTAAACAACCCAGCAATTCTGGTAAGCGCTCGTCCTTGTGTTTCTTCTATTATTCGTCCCTGTTTGTTTGCGCACAAAAGGTTTTAAGAAAAACAAACGTGTTGACTGCCTTTTTCACGCTGTCCGTGCGTTTTGTTTTCTTTTTCTGCTAAATTCAGAGACTTTTGAGTGCACATGCCGCTGTTGCGCATGCAATCCAGGAAAAGCTTCGCAAGAAGAAATGATGGAAAACTCTGCTTGACCGGCTGCCACGCATTGAAACAAGCAAACGGCACTCACTGCAGTGATTTTCAAGGATACGATGATGACTCAAAAAAGAAGGTGGACCATGTGGGGGTGCGACCATTATGCAAGTGTGATAATTACGCAGGTAAATACGATATATCTTTCAATGAGAAGACCACCTACTGGATATTACGTGTTTGAAAATTTCATTGGGCGTCGGAACTTGTGACATTTGGTTTGTTGCGCGCAGCTGGTTGATGCTACAGGTCAGGCAGCCATCGCACTTTTCACTGGGGGAAATAAGTCTCGCTAAGTGTTTGCTGCTAATCCTATCGTTCAATAGGTGTCGCGTCGAATAAGGCAAACAGTACTCTGTCAAACACGCTGCACCTCACCACGTGGGGAAAGCAAATTTGCAGATAGAAGGAGGTGAGGGCAAGTTCTGTGTGAACTTCAAAAACGCTTCCACAGCACCTGCGAACAAATGTGAGCACCCAGGAAATTTTTGGAATCTTACTTTATCTGCAATTCTCCTTGGCACAATAGCCTAAACTGCTGGCTAGCTGGCATACACTTATGATGCCCCATGCACAGCGCTTTTTTTTTTCTTTCATTCTTTTTACTCCCAGCAGCCACAATTGAGTGAGCTCTTGTTGGACTATATTGATGGCATGGTTGCAGACATGTGTACTTGAAGGAATGTGCAATGACTAGACTGAGCGAAACACTAAAATTTGGAGAAAGAATCTATTTGCATTTTGCCCACTTTGAAATGTTTGGTGGTGTCACTTTTGACGAATGTTAGAACTGACGTCAAACAGCTTGATATGTTTTTTGCACAGATGGTACTGCCAGCAAAATATGCCTGTGAGATTTATTATTTATTGGAAATCTTTTGTTTCAAGTACTGCTTAGTAAAACTCGTGAGTGCTAGTAATTACAGGACCAACGTTATATGGCTCTACTAATGTGTAGCGCTCTTTGTGAGTTAGCATGTACACGAAAAAGAATGTCAATTTGCACGGACCTGGCGAGCAGAAAAATTGGCTAAATTCACTGCTCCCTTGTAGATTTCTTAATCAACATTTCAATAATCAATCAGAGCATTTTCTCTTCCCAGAATCACAGAGAAGGGCTTCCTGCTTGATTATTGAAAATTTCAGTTTCAGCTTGAATAGTTTTGCATATTCATCGGTAATGTGTGACCAAGTATAGTCATAAATTGCCAATTTGAAGTAATAATAACTCATGAACAGTTCATTAGAGCACAAAACAACTTCACATGGATAAGTGCACTGTAGCCTAGAAAACCACTAAATATTGTTGTTCTGTGTTGGAAAGGAAAAAAGATAGTAATTCATAAACTTTTATTGTTTTCCCGTTTTTATCTGCACCTATATAAATTTGTAATTGCTTTACATGCAATATCTCTTCATAGAAACCTTGTATAACGTTTCATCTAAAGGTACAGCAAACTTCATTTCGTTATGTTGAACAATTTTGCCAGAAACGCAGTACAAAGGAGGCTAGTACAGCAAAAACGCTGTTTTTGGATCACACTGTCTTGATTGCCATCAGGTAAGCTTCAGGCTAGGTGATAATACTAGTGTTGAATTCCAATGGCGGAGTCGGAGCAAGTTTTTCTGCTCATTTCGGAGCAAGTTTCTTCCAATGACAGAGTGAGGGCGGGAGTAAGGTGTTCCAATGAGAGAGTCGAAGTGGATTCAGAGCGGGAGTCACTCCGTGGAACAGAAAAAGATGCTCCACCAAAATCGGCGGAGTGGACCGGAACTCTGCGTGACGTGTTTCCTTTACCACGTTTGTCTGCTGGGAGGCGCCACCGGTCACGACTCGCGAGGAAGCAAAAGCTGCTGCACGCTTGGCGAGATATCCATTCCGCACTTTTAAAAAAACTACAGGTGAACGGCGCTGGAGAGACAAATGACCAGTGCGGCAGTGCTGGGAGCAAACAGCGGAAGGAAATGACAACACGCAAGGCATCCTGGGTAACTCGGAGATAGAAGTTCCGCTTCCGCCTTGCTCCGGCGGCGCAGGTTGTGTTCCACGCCAGAGTCGAGTGCTTGCTCGCGGAGTCCGTCGGCTGCTCCGACTCCACCATTGGTATTCAACATAGGTGAAGTAGGAAAGTGCAGAAAGTAAGCTTTATAATGCAATGTAATTCACATCTGTCCAATGAGCGCAAAAAGCACAGTGCGTCCGCAAACAATGACTAAAATGCGGAGAGCGCGCCGCCGGAGTGGGACCGCCACCTTAAGGAATACATACTGTGTCCCATGACAACTGCCTCTTCCCCCTCTTGGTATACTTCACCGCAATACTGCGTGCATGCTTCACCGCGTAACACTGCTGTATTGAGGCGAAGTTAACGTTTTGGAATCGGCATCATGCAACGCGTCGTGCTGTCGGAGAACTTCGAAGCCATTGGCGAGGATTATAAAGGCGGAGTCGATGCCATTGCTAACAGCGGCGAATTATTTTAATGAAAACACGGCACCAAAAAGCAGGAAGCTTGATAACGAACGTAGATGTAGCTAGGCCTAGCGTTGCCGCGGTGGTGGCTACGGCTGTCAGCGGATCTGCGTACGAGAGCGCCTGTTCGAGGCGACGAGATAATCAAAATTGCGGCGGCGGTGGCTTCGATCAATGCCGTTTCGGACCTGCGGTCATGGCAAAAAGTCCGCAAAATCGGACGGCGACGGGTTAATACGTTCGAAATTTCAGACGTTCTTATACATTGACTCTATGTACCCGGTACTATGGCGTCGCCGCGAAAGCGTCCGAATTATCGGGCGTCCGGAAAATGGGTATTTGACTATTAGACAGTAAACAAACTCGCGACCGTGAGTTTTCCAATACTTCGAAAAGCACGAATATTACAGCTTCTCTCGAAGCGAATAGTGTAATATTCAAAACTACTATTCGAAAATCTGAATATTCGCACAACACTATACTGTAATAATTCAATGTGAGCTACCGTTCTTGCTTGAAAAGCTTCCTAGCATGGGTCGGAAATGGGCATTTTTGACAATAGATGAGATGTGTTCGATGCATTCACTGTCTCCTAATGTCGCCAAGACAGACACTGTAGCTATTTTGGTCAGGTGTGTTCGTGTCGACCAGTTAAGTTCGAAATATTTGGTGAGGCCCAATTTCAGGATTGAAATAATAAACGTTTTGGCACACAACAATGTATGGATTCCAGTCGTGACCTTCAGTTTGGATAGAACTAACTGAAAAATTAAATTAACCAGAGCCAAATTAACGAAAGTCTAGTGCATCGGCTTACTGGTACATGAATTTAGGATTCAGATAGGGAAAAGGCAAGTTTTCTTGCACTAAAGCACTTTTGTGTTTTGATGAAAGCACAGTCAGATGAGAAATTTTGCAAATGCCTTATGTGCTTTGAACAAAATTTGATTATTGTCAAACATCATTTTTGAATTGAATTGCTGTACTTCCTACAGTATATTGGGAACATATGCTCATACAGGCCCGCCATCACCCCCCCCCCCCCCCCCTAAAAAAAACATTTTTGGTTTGTTATCATGACTGTTGGCATGGTCCATTACAGTTACGCACACATGTGAGCTCTGACTAGTTGCCTCCTTCCCTTAATTCATTAACCCTTTGACAGCCATTCCCAGTGTTGCACAACCCCTGCCACTCTCAAGTATACTCGTTTTATGTGTTCAACGCACTCCTTGCCTCTCTAGAAACAACTCGTGCAAAAAGTGACATTGCATACCAGTTGTGCCATCTATGGAGAGGTGATCAGTACACACAAAAACCTTGTAAGTTAAATTTCTGACTGCAAGTGCAGCAAATCTCTGAGTGCTCTGTCAAACTACATGGCAGGTTCATCCTTACTTTGACAGGTGAAAAGATTTATTAAGTGCATTCTAAGAATTTCTAGCAAAAAAGAAACACTAAAGAAGGAAGCAAGTGGAAAGAAAGACGCTGGACTATCAACTGCGGTTTGAAGGTGAGCAAAGTACGCAGAGAAAAAAAAATATTGGAAACGCAAGACCATACTGCTGCGCATGCGTGTTATCGCAAAACCTGATGTAGGAAGTCCACCTCCTTCTCTGTTATGTCGACTGTGGGGATGCTGATAGAATTACTTTCCTCTCACCTTATGCAGAGGGCTTCATATAACAGCCTACTTCGTTCTCTTTAAACTAACCAAGAACACGTGTGACTTCAAGGGGAAAAGGGGGCGGCACTGGCACCTAAGGCAATGATCTGCTAAATGTCTTGGGTCCACAATCGCTTCTGTGTTGTACACATGCACTCTCAGCCTATGGCTTAAGCACTGGCCTGTTTGACCGTGTACTTGCTTGTCCAGCATCGACAGAACTGGGGACACCGTTACTTCGCAGGCACCATCTTCAGACAGTGCCAGAGGTCGTGCATGTAGGGCACAACCAAAAGCCGCTTATCAGGCCACCTTGTCGCACCTCCCCCTCCTTCTACAGTGAGCTTTACCTCCTTCGTGAGGCTTTCAACACATACCTGAGCCATTTCTTGTGGGTAGCTTGGCTTTTTCAAGCATTCCAACCGGCTGGTCACACTGAATTTATTTAGATTCTGGGGTTTTACGTGCCAAAACCATGATTTGATTATGAGGCACGCTGTAGTGGGAGACTCCAGATTAATTTTGACCACCAGAGGATCTTTGATGTGTTCCCAATGCATGGGGAACAGGTGTTTTTGCATTTCGGCCCCACCTAAATGTGGCCACCGCAGCCAGGAGTTAATCCTGCGACCTCGTGCTTAGCAGCGCAACATCAAAGCCTCTAAGCCACCGCGGCGGGTGGCCGGTCACACTCATGGCTACCTAGTGCCAGCATGATTTTCTAAGAGCGGCACACAAGCAACTCAGAGTGATCCCTCTTTTTACACTTTCAAATGGGCTGAATCATATCTAAGAATTTCGTTTTTCGAACCTGGCTGATACATCCAACCTACACGTTCGGTATGTAAAATAAGGGAGATGTGAAGAAACTGCAAACGTCCTCCTATTGGCATGTCGTGTGCAAAATTGAGGCCCGAGGAACACTTTAAAAAAATGTCTATGACACTTTCGACCACAGGGATGCAATCTTCGGTATTAGGAGGATTGAAAGCTCATCTACATGCTAAATAATCATCCACATACCTAAAAATTTTGATTACTGTGGTTGAGAATCAATGTGCTTGTCACAACATGCTGAAAAGATATCACTTAAAAGGGGTCATTATGAATAATGAAGGTGGAGGAAAGATAAAAGGTTAGCATCTCTAAAAAACTATCAATGCTTATCCCCATACTATTCCGAATAGGCACAGGAGAAGGGTCATCAATAGAATCTCTAACAGCGTGAGGGAGGTCGCATTCGGAATGGAATAGAACAAATCCACCATGTCCACAGACAAGGCAGGTTTTGGGCCTTTGTCAAAGTTGAGATGTTGCAAGAAGCACCAGAAAGTTTGAACTCATCCACCCTTGTAGAACTTTCAACATATTCACTTTGGAGTCAAACATAATTTTTTTAAATTTGAGAAGTTGTAAAACAATTCCCTCTGTAGTAAACAACCATTTGTTTCTACTGGCAGATAGCTATATATCACGAAGCTGCGTCCATTCAACACACAACTAGCCTTCACACTTGTGAAGTGCTCCAGCATGCAGAGATCACAATGTGTCAGAGGATACTTTTTCTGTGTACTAAGTCACACTGTTCTATAATGCACACCAAATGTTTACCGTAACTATGAGCACAACAAGCCCAGTTTCTTATGGCAACTCCGGCATTCAGGCACACTCAAAAGACAAGCAATGGCAGTGCTACTTGCGATGTTCTCTCTTTTACATTCTGCAAGCTACATGACCACTGCAAAGGTTCTACAGAATCCCAAATCGTAGGGTATGTCACAGTAATGCTACATATCTACTTCTCTGCCACTAAACAAAATGGTAGGAACGACATTTGGCTTTGAAGTTGTGTCAAATTTATCGCATATTTGTTGTTTTCTTAGGCAGCCTTCATTCCGTGAAAAGAGTTGCAATCTTAGCATGGAGCAATATACTGATTCCCTTTAGTCATGTTTATTCAGGTGTAGCAGACAATGTAATGGCTGTGCGTGCTTTTACCATTAATTATATTTTGAAGACTGCATGATACACTTTGCGAAGTATTTAAAACTTTTAGACCTAATACTAGCAACTATTACACTGCACCCTTCTTGATATTCAATCAAAATAATGCGACATGAAACAGCACTGACAACAGTATATTATACAAGGTTTTTTTTCTAATATGCAAAGTGCAGTCAAGATGCCTGTGACTTTTTGCAATAACTAAACGCTTCAAAACATAGAATGACAATACTATGGCATTACCAACATAAACATATAGTATTAAACTAAACATTAAAGAATTTTACCCAAAGTTGGTCTTCCATTCCAAATGTGACAACAACAGGCAATGAAGCATCAGAATCCTCGAAACAGACGATATACTGAATAATGCAGGTGTTTTCCGGAATAATCAAAGCCTGTAAGTGAGAAAAATTGGGTCAGCAGGTTCAAGTATCTATACAATATTGTGCAGTGTAAAAATGTTGCTGTCTGTCCTATACCATTAAGCAGCATGTCTTGCAATACCAAGTGCACTCAGCGATACTAAAGCAGCTGTGGTGAAACAATCTGAGCAGATATTATTGCGATAGCAATTATATGGACACTCCAGGTGTATTTCTGCTGTCGCCGTTGCCGTGATGTTTCATATAAAGTCCAAGGGCAATAACACCATTGCCATGCCGTATGCTGTATGTGCGAGTGGAAGCATGCATGGGCAGCCGACGATCCTGGCTCAATCTGGCGCATGCAAGGGCGGCATGCTGAGAGGAAACGTGCTGTCTTCTGTTGCACAAAGGCCGTGGGGGGAGGGATAGAGACCATGCACAAAGGAGGAAAGTGGGGAGGCAGTACAGGGGGGGGGGAGGGGAGGTAGTGTTTTACTCCGACATCAACTGCATATTTCCCAATCGTGCACAAGGGAGGAAAGTGGGAAGGCAGTGCAAGAGGGAGGGGTGGCGGCGTTGTACTCTGGCAGCAACTGCATACTTTGCGTGGTTGCGCGTGCCCTATCTTGAAAGCAATTTGCAGACAGCTCATACCTTTGTGCGTACTGCGTTCTCGCCACACAGTTCGCGTTAAAGCAACGGACAGCGCAAAGGCCACTTCGCTTGGTGTTGCTGCCGCGCTTCCTCACACCAGCGTTTTGACAGTGAGTGCCCACGGTTATCAAGTGTGATATGTGTAAATGTTTGCCTGTGCGCCGACAACATGCTTGCTAATTTAGTTAGTAAGCGAATGTTTTTAAGTTTATACGACCGAAAAAACTATCCTTACTTCGTATAGCAGTCTACTAACTTTCTATCGCGATCGGTGCTTCGCCTTGTGGGCGAAACTACGACTTTTTTTTATTAAGAAGGATACTTCAAGTTGACATTTGGAAAATCATTCAAATGATATCAGCAGTTACTGACATGTCTAACCAGCAGTTACCAACACCATGTTCAGTCTTTTGTCTACTTTAAAGCCACAATGGCAAACATCACGCTAACAAAATGCACAATATTTTTCAGAGAGGGAGAAGTAATGTGGGACAAAGGATCTTACCTGAGCGTTTAGGTTCACTGTCAGCCCATTTATGTAGCAATTCTTGCCAACAATCACCTCAGATGCCTCTAGGCAGCAATTTTTCAACAATGAGTGGCTTCCAATAGCGCATCTACCACTCCTTATTAAGGTATTCATGAGGACAGCATTGTCACCAACTGCTTTTTCATTGACCTACACAGAGCAAAAACATTCAGTTGTGCCAACAGTACAAGAATAGGTAAGGAAAAGCATAGAGAAAAGTGTAGATCACATCACATATGGCATCAAAATGTATTCTGTCTCAAATAAAAATGAAAAGGAATGATGATCATGTGACCAGGCTAGGTTTGCACATGCTGCCACCCATCAAGGACTGTTGTTTCTAACTTAAAGGGGCCCTGAACCACATTTTATCGAAGTTGAGAAATGCATTGGAAATTAAGCTATTTCAGAAATACTTTACTGTAGAAAGTTCTTCAATGCGTTCAGCAGAAGTGGAGTTATTGGCAATCAAACGTACCATTTCAGGTGCTTGTGCTCTGCACTGCATAGGCTACAGCGGAGCGGGGTGTGCCCACAACGCTTTGACTACTTAACATCATCGAGGAGTGCAGTTTAAATTTGATTGTGGATGTTCATGTAGACGCGACTATTTCCAATTCTGGCGCTTACAACGCTCAAACATGGTTGCCCTCAGCGAGCTGCAGTGCACTCAGTCAGTGGACTCATTGCAGCAACCCGTGGTGGCCACGGTATCTACACTATGTACTTAGCAGACTGCAGCTACATGCAACTGCAGCGTTTGGTTTGTGCATGACAGGGCTAGAGTACGCACTCTTACTCATATGCTCCTGTCTGGTTGTGCTACAACTTGACCTGCACCAGCTTGACCAACAGATAGTAGCCACATCCAACTTGTACATTTTGAAGTGCTATCAATAGCTCCTTAAGAAGCGAAGCCTGCCAAGGCGTCTAACCAGGAGTGGCCAGGAGTGAGCGTGCGTTGGCAAGCGTGCATGTGGTCTGACCTTAAGTTTCTGGTGGTTCGAGGCTAGTTGAGCATTCAAAACTAGTCGAAATTAGCAAGACCCAACGGCTATGACACTGGTAAGCAGGGCGGCCAAAGTTTAATTCCTATGCAGGCAACCAAGGCCGAGCGTGAGCAGACGATAGTCAGCTGCTTTCGGAAGTATGCAATTATTATTGAAATTCAGAAGCAGACTTTCACTTACTTCAGCCTGTTGATTAAACTGTGTCAATAAATATACACAGTAACAGTAGGAAAAAGCGGATTGACCCAAACACCCTTTTTGATTGATGTCAGCTATTGGCCAATAGCAGCCGTGCATGAGAATCTGCTATATCACGAAATAAAGCCTCCATAAAAGAGTGAGGAGCAGGCTTCTGTTAACTGAATTTGTTAAAGGTAGGGACCCTTTAACAAATTTGTTGGGTTCCAAAAGTGTGTACTTTGCCATTGTATATGTTCATTATGTTAAATAAACTTTAAAACTTTAAAACTTTCAAAAAGAGAGCATTTGAGAGAAAAGTGACTTCGCGCTCTGCTTACGAGATCCATGCACCGTGCACAACTGCAAAATTTCGCTGAGAGGTTCACGACAGTATGTGCTATCTGCAGACTTTTTTCACCAAGCCCGAGGGCTGGTTCAGAACCCCTTTAATGGAGCGCAGACACAAATGTCTGGGTTCGGACTTTTTTTTTTTATGCACACCCCCTTGGTGATTACCAGTGGTGGATGTCTTATGTGCAAGTGCACAATGAATAAATGTAATATTATGCAATTCCTGCAGATCTGGTTTTGGATGTCAATTTTCCCGCAGGAGCTTTTGACATGACTTCACAGAGGTTACATGAGCAAAAAATGTGTAACCACTCGCTAGTCAAGTGCTCAAGCAGAATGCCGGTGACTGAACTCCCTTCAGCTTACACAAACATCTAATAAGGCCACATCCCTACCAAATGAGTTTGCTGAAGGAACTTATTGGCAACATGCCCTGCCCAATTGCACCTTTTGGAGCACAAAGCCACCCATCTTTATATGTTTTTGTACATAAAGATGATGTCAAAATGGTGAAAATTTCAACAGGTCTGGCATTTTCAGCCAGCTGGGGTTTGCAAACTTCGAAACAAAATAAGACACCTTTTAGATGTTTCTCATCAGTCATATTTACTAACCTATGCAGTCCTTGGAAGCCTGCAAAGTGCATGCAACAATGAAAATTTGTGTGCACATTAATTTTACAACAGCACGTGTTGAAGTAACAATAATGACAAAAAATGTATAGTAGCGGTAAAAGACAAATGACACTGCAGACACCACTCCATGTGGCATAATACAGGGTGCTTTGGAAAATGCGTTACCAATTACTTAAAGATAGGGAAGATGCATTAATTAGGTGAATTCGTTGGGCTTGCTTCTACAACAGAAACATACATCTTAGAATGATTGTAGGTAATAATTGGACAAGTAATTATGAAAATTTCACTAGCTTTCTAACCAAGAAAATCTAATGTCTGATCCTAATGCAAGACTTAAGCCCATGATCAGAGAAGTTGATAACCAGTTCAAGCCATGCAAAAGGCTGATGTGGCTAACCTCTGCAGCGTAATGCCAGCCTATTACACCTATAAAACAGATACCGAACTGCCAAAGAGCGCAACTGTCATGCACTTAGCAGATGTCCATGAACGACATGTCTGCTTATACCTCCCTGCCAAGCAGGGTTGCCAGATTGGGCTATTAATAGCCAAATTGGGCTACTTTTTATCCGAGTTGGTGTCAGAATTTTCCCTTTGGCTATGTGGCTATTCTTGGGCTACATTTTTTTCCTGTGTAAAAAAAAGTAAAAATAGTTAAGCACAAATGAAAAGCATGCTGGAATAAAAAGGCAGACAGCAGGTTAAAGAAATTGAGCGCGTCTGCTACAAAATCAAAATTTGCAAGTTCTATGTTAGAGAACACATATGCATGTGAAAAGGTCAAGGATCGCGGCCTTTTGCTAATTTTAATAAAAGAAAGCTGGCCTCAGGAATCCGCGCACTAACGCTACCGGGGCGCGCCAGCGAACTGTTGCTGCCTCCACATGTGAGCTTTCGGCGTCCTATGTTTTAAGCATGAGATGCTTTTTGCTCCCGCTGACGGTACGCCGTGGGTGACCTTGGCGCCAGAATGGAGGGAGAACACCGAGCTTAACCTAACTGAAATTTGCCTAATTTTCTGCCTGCTGCATGGCACCTACGTGGCAATTCACTCGGACCTTTCCTGCCCAAATTGCTCCTGCTCCAACGCCAACATAGAACATATCTTTTCTGTTGCCCCACAGCCACCACAGCCATCCGTTCCCTACACAACTCAAAACCCCCCTCCTGTTTTTGCTATCACTACCCGTACCAAATGTCGCCGCCGAACGAGTGTTCAGCCAGGTCTCGCTCATTAAAACCGACCTTTGAAATAGAATGTCGAATGAAACATTGGTAGCGTTCCTCCATGTGAAATTTGCCCTGGCCAGGAACAGAGGCTGCTGCAAGGATTTTAAACTGAGCCAAGAATTTTTGTCCCGTTTCAGCTCTGACATTTTGTACGGACCAAGCAGTTACACTTCGCAATAACTTTAGCTCGTGATGCTTAATCATTGCATACTTTTTAATGTACTAGATTGTACTAGATTTTGTACCAACTGCCATCTATTGTGTTAGACTTTGTCTTGTAATTTTTAGTGCATTGTGTGGTGTCAAGTGAAATTATCATGAGCTGTAAGTAATAATACTGAACGCCTGAATGCATGCCATTGCTTAGCGTGTTTATTGCGCGATGCTATTTGTCAGTTCTTCTTTACGTAATTTTTTAATGCTCTGGGAAAAATAATACAGTGCATTTGCAATGAAGACCGCATTTGCCTTATCATGAATTCAGGAATATCATGGCCTCCGTGACGATGTGCGTGGAGGTCATGCGTGGAAAAACTAATATGTAGGTATTCTTGCTGAAAATTAATTCAATATGCTTAAGAAATGACTTCACAAAAAGACAAAAGCTTTTTGGTTACTTATAAGCTACCCAAAAGTTTCACTTTTGGCTACATTTGGGCTACTGCAGAGGCCAATTTGGCTACCTGTGGTAGGAGCGATCTGGCAACCCTGCTGTCAAGCAAGCATAAGCAAACATCCTTATTAGGCCATGACATTGTGGCTTAATAAGGAAAGAAGGGTGCTAATACTTCAATGGCTGAATGATTCAAACCATATTTAAAATATCTTTCTATATTACAAAAACCACTGTGTATGAAAAAAACAACCTGGAAGGCAATTATCCAATTGCAAGCAACACCAGGTGTCCCAGTAAAGGTTATTGAAACCTCTCAAATGCTGCATTCTTTTCCAAGTTTCACATCATAAAAAGAATGCTAAATATGAGACAGAGCACTGTTAGTGAAAATAGTGTACCAGCTACTGCAAAGGGTAAACATAAGGTTATGCAGCCATAACTTTTCGCTGACACTGTCTAGTGCATTCCTTGTAGAGGATTTTAAGATGATGAAATATAACAGCATCACCACATTGTGGGTACGTGTCTGCCTGTCATTAAAGCAATGGCATTTTTGCCATACACAACTACAGCCAGATTTTAACTGCTGCTAGCAGCCTAGTGGAACTGCTTCTATATGTGTGCATTTATAACAAAGTGATGTTATTAATTGTTCCCACAAATATTGCACACAGTTCAGAGATAAGATTCAAGGGTTTCAGGCCATGTTTTGTCTGAGCTCAAAGTTCAAAACAATTCGCTCGAAATATGGTTTAAATTGCAATGTTCGATGCACGAGTTCAGCCTCTGCTGACTACCCAGGAAACCTTATGTACTGCATTTAGCTTGGTGAAAGGTAATTACTGACACCAGTAGATAGGTGCATGAACCTACATCCAAAAAAGCATGAAGAAGCAAGTCACTGCTAGCACGGTTTATGAGAAAGTCGGAATGTTGACGGGCAGTAGTTTCATTGGACAAATAGTGGTGACTTGGCTGGCCTTCCAAAACATCTGAAGGGATGAAAGAATAGCGATAATTAAAGACTGAATCAAACAAAGCTTGTACATAGTCAGGCACATTAAAAAAAAAATGCTGTAAAACCCAAAAATCTACTTTGCTTTAGAGGGAAGAAAGCTGGATATTATTTAGACAATGCACCGGAGTAGTGAAGTAACACAAGGCAGTTCCACAGAACAGGTAACACTGATCCTTCATCACAGAAGTTCTCTATATTTCAGCTCTCAGCAATGCTTTAGTAGAACAGTCTGATTGCAACAAGGAAAGATATAAAGGAATAATCTCAGCTGCAACAGTAAGCTGCCAAAGCTAGTGCACTCAATGCCCATATCATCTGCACATAAAAAACTTCAGTGCTACCAGAAGAACTCTTGGATAACATTATCCCACAATCTGAAGAAGCATGCAGCTCGTATGAAATAGCAGACATGTATTGTCTTCTATTGCCATCCATTTGAAAGCTTATCATGCAAGACATGCTCAGTTAGCAAGCCCTCAATGAGATGGCCTTTACTGAGTTTGACTTGACTCCTGGCACATGCATGCATATATACAAGGTCTGTCTGAAAAGTTACAGGACTAGGTCTGTTTTGTGGGCTATGTGTAAAACAAGGGTACGATCCTTAATTAATCAAGTACCATGATGTCTTGGCAGTGCGCAACTATGATTTCAGTTTCTGCAACTATTTGAGTTCTTACAATATAAATTTATTTATACAGCCTTGTCTTTGCATGCCGTTTTGGTAAGAGACCTGAGGAATGGGCCATGAACATGAAGCAACGAATCAACCTGAATTTGTTGTGCGGTTTACGTAGACTGCATCAGAAGATCTTCACATGCTTTGGCAAATGTATGCAGATTATGCCATGTCAAGCACACATGTCCGAGTCACACAAGAGGTTCAAAGAGGGGCGTGAGAGTGGAAGACGACTCCAGGAGCAGGAAGCTATGGACAAGCAGGACTGACAGTAATGTCAAATGGGCAAGGCATCATCTACAGTGAGTTCTTGCCACAGAGGCAGACTCTTCTTCTGTTCCTTTGACATCTGGAGTCCCCCAGGGCAGTGTACTTGGTCCCCTACTTTTCTTTATCTTTATTAATGATCTACCTAAATGTTTCTCATCTCAAATTCAATTATTCGCAGATGATTGTGTTATATATCATAATATTAATACAGTAATGACGCTGACCGCCTTTCCCTACAAACTGATCTTGATGCGGTGACTGCTTGGTGTTCCTCGTGGCTAGTGTCTTTAATTACGTCTAAAACTAAGCTAATGTCATTTACCAACCATCCACTCGACTTCCTACCGCCTACTTTCTCAATAATGCTAGCGCATAACTTGCACCAACTTACAAGTATCTTGGCCTTCATCTTCAGTCTGATTTCACTTGGCATTACCATATTAACACCGTCTTAGCATCAGCTAACCGAGCATTCAGTCTTCTTAAGTGTAACCTCAAGCATGCACCTTCACACTTAAAAAACTTGCTTATATCACGCTGATCCGCCCAAAAATTTAATATGCTTCTGCCATATGGGATCCCGATCAAGCATACATTATCAACAACATTGAATCTCTGCAAAACCGCGCTGCTCGCTTCATCTTTTCTGATTATTCACGCTTCACCAGCGTCACATCATTAAAACAACATGCCGAGTTGGAACCACTATCAAGTTGACGCCAGTTTGCTCGCCTAACCTTATTTCATAAACTTTATCACCATTCCACGCTTCTCGATGACTTTTCACCACCCCCTGCAGTCTTCCCGTGCCGTCACCATGTTAACAAAGTTAAACACATAACGTGCCGCTCATCGCTCTACGCAAGGTCATTTATTCCTCGCACAATAATAGAATGAAATAACCTACCATCACGCATAGCTACTTGCCATCTTTCCAAACCTTGTTGAAAGAAAACGGTTAGTGGTAGCAGATTAGTTATTACTTATTGTTATATGTACATATTAACATATTTTGTAAAAAAGCTCTTGTGATTTAATGAATTAGTGCATATACCCCCTGTTCATATCTATTTATTTTATGTTCCCTGTGTGTGTGTTTATTTCATGTAGTTTTATTTCTTGTGTATATTTCATTTTTGTGTCCCTCCCCCCCATGTAATACCCTCGCATGAGGGCCCTTCGGGGTAATGGAAATAAATAAAAAATACATAAATTATCCAACAGGTCTACAAGAAGATTCTGCAGCGTTTGCGTCACTACACTGCTGATAATTTTTGTGTTGTTTGGCTTTGTGATAACATGTATGTAACTATTTGTGTACTGTACCACGTTTTGCAGCGCAGTGAATGTGTGCCTGCTCATCAAGATGCTTCTTAACTAAGAAAGTAAGAATAAATCTTGGTGCCATAATGCATATGCAGAAGCCACACTTCTACAATGCAAAATTTTATATGCTCAGCCTCACCCACACTCTCCCACCCAAGCACTCAGGCGGCCCTGAAGACCACCACCACGTGACCCGCATGACCAGGAATTACACAGCCTACTTGATCAGCCCTGCTTTGATTGCACCATCTTTGGCATCACCCCGGTTTACTTGGTGACAAACAGACCAAGCAGAACCACCAAACTTCAGGAAGGTAGGCAAAGAAAGCTATGATTCAATAAAATAATTATGTGCTTAGAAGGCAAACATCTGTTGCAGTAAGGATATTTTGGCACCATTTGTTGTTTCATGGCATCATTCTGCAAAGAACAGAGCTGGTCATTGGCACATCGTTGGGTCAGTACAGATTTGCACGTAAGCCAATTATTCTGCCTTGTGACCGCTTCCTCATCATCTACTCAGTGAGTAACATAGCCACATACTCATGCCCAACCCCCAGGTAGCAGACAAAGAAGTTTCATGAAATTGTGCACACTATCCCAACTGCCATGCCATCGTGATAGCTACAATCCATACAATGCAGTGTGCAATATTTTCTGATATATAAAGCAAGCAGGAAATTTAAGAAAATAATGTGGTGACTCACAAGCTTTTAGGGTGTATGATGACAGTTCATTCCAAACAAGCTTTCGAGCCCTCTGGGCCATAGTTCTTTTCTCAAGACTAAATTTTTTGTCATAGCAGCGACCATGCTGGCCACTAACAAAGGAGTCTTGCGAGACATCTTCTGCCATGGCAACCAGCAGATCAAAAAACAATGACATCTGAAAAGCAAGACATGACTGAAACTGAATACTACTCTCACATATTGTGAACTACTCTATAGAAACAATACTTTATACTCTTAGCATTTACAATAAGAATAGCACCAGAAGAAAATATCTATGCTGCAACTTTTCATTTCCTTAGAAGTTTGAACAGCTCATAGAATACATTAGTTGTCTCCACTAGCAATGTAGTTTTGCACTGCAAATTTGAACTAATGAAGCTTTTGCACATCACACATACTGATGGGGTTTAATGTCCCAGAGCAATACATAAATATGAAAGATAGCATGGTGGGCTCCAGAATAATTCTGACCATGGACCTGGGATCCCTTAGTGCACTACCCAAGGCATGGTACACAAGTGTTCTTGTATTCCTCCTCCCCCTCATCAAAGTGTGAAAGCCATTGCTCGTAATAGGACCCATGACCTCATGTTGAGCAGCGCAATGCTATAAGCACCAGGTCACTGCGGTGGACTGCACACTGCACACACACTTAGACAGCATGGCGGGAGATACATGGAATTACTAGCAAGGAGTGTGCCTCTTGCTTGCTCTCTGGCACAAAGCGTACTGCCTGTGGCAATCAGCACTCTATTCGAAATGGCTGTTTTTCACTGGTGTGGTGCAATACTGGGCAAACTCTATGCGTGTGAAGTCCCAAGCTACCTCGGAAGGATAATCGACAACTGCCATTGATTAAAAATAAATAATAAATTAATATTGAACGTGAAGAATAGCTGTGGGATTAAAAGAGGACGTTTTAGCACAGCCTGATGTGCAACCATTACAGCAACATGCAGTTGCACAAGGCTACTTGTATGGTCAAGCAATACCATAATGTATTGCCTACTATGCTAAAATGTTCTGAAAGACTACTGTGCATTGTCCTGAAAGACCAGCTGCGTACGCTATGGCAGCTGCATTTGCACGGGTAAGGACACTCAAGCATGAAATGAGACCATGGGTTGGGTCTTTGGGCTGTCCCGTGATGACACATTCATGCTACTTCATTTGCTCTCACTTTCTTACACACTAGTTTTCGCACATCTGCAATTTACCGACAAACATAACAAGCTGGCTTTCCTGCGCAGCTGGGTATATAGTGGCTCAGGATAGTGTGTAATGAAAGAGAAATAAGGAATTAAAGAAATATCTAGCATTATATTTTTGGAGGGTAGTTTCAAATGTAACACAAAGTGCTGTTTAAACTATCAATTTCCCAAAATATTCTTGCACATCTCAACGCACACACACACAGCAGGCTGTTGTGTGAGTGACCATGAGCAGTACAACTCTCAAGCTACCCCAATTTCTAAGTACCACACAAGCTTTAATATAAACAACTTAAATGTGAAACACACACATATACACACACACGTGTGTGTGCGTGTGCGTGTGTGTGTGTGTGTGTGTGTGTGTGTGTGTGTGGTCCCAAATGGAAATGCAAATGCAAAGGAGACACCAACTTGCATTGGCTCAGCACCACTATCAACACCCATGTATGTGCAACAGTCCAAGGGAGATATGGAGTGCAGTGCTAGAAGACTCTCAGCCAGCTCAGAAGAGAAAAATACCATGCCAGACACCTGGGAAAACGAAACAATCATATTTTTAGCCTCCACACCCTTAAAAAAAACAGAAAAGATCCTTTCATCTAGGAACACTATAATAAAAAAAGTCTATGCACATTATCTGATTTGATTTACAGGCTTTGAAATTCCAAACCAAGACAGACATCATAGTGGACAGCACTGAATTATTAGCCTACAAGCAGTTTTGGGTTCTGATGAAATATCAGCTTGTATGCCAATCTGCAGCAGTGAAGCGGCACTGTTACTTTTCATGAATACTCTGGTTCCTGTGCTCATTTGCATAAAATGTTTTTCAATAAGTGATGATGACCATCTAGAGTCACATGTATACATTAATTAAAGCAAAAGGATAGAACTAAAATAACCTTTTAAATGTACTAAAAAACAATGAACTGAGTTGTAATCAAACACCTAAGATTAGATGCAAATGTGCAAGGCTGCAGAAAGGTTGAAAAATGTTGCGAAATACGCCTTGCTATCTAGCAACTTTTCATTTTCAACATATGCACCAATAACACTTTTATTACTCAAGAAATTAGATCCAAATAGGATTCAAAATAAATAGCATAGTAGAAATCAAACTTGATCACAGGAAACTTTGGATAGAAAAAGGAAATTTCAACTGAGATATATCAGAAAAAACTTACAACAAGAACTGTGCCATCAGAACGTGTGTAGTTATGCAAGGCTTCTAATGTTCCACAATACAAGATGCTTGAAACGATGCCCTGAAAGAAGAAGAATGGATAGTGCAACAGTACAGAATGCAGCTTTCAAAGGGCATTAAGGTACCATACCATAAAACATGATACATAATACTTTTCTTGGTGAAGATGTACAAGCATTGTAGATCACATTAACATTCTCTACTGGCTAAACTTGAAAATACAAGGACATAAGTTGAAATTGAGATGTGTTGCACAGTAGATAAGCAATGTTTATTGATTGATTGATTGATTGATTGATTGATTGATTGGTATTGTTTTTTTTTTTTTTTTTTGCACAAGGGCCAGAGATGGCCAGAAAGCACCATGACACTTTGTGATGAATGGCAATGTGCTGTTCTTCAATGAGAAGATGAGTTGCAAATGGTGGGTGTGACATGGCTGTATATCGGTCTAAAGACATTTGCTGTAAATGGCGTAAGATATCTATTACTATAATGTCCATGAACAGTGAGTGCTATGGCTATAAAAGTATGTTACGGAGGATCAACTACTAAAATGTGTTAATGATAGCAGCACTAGTGCCTCAGCAGAGTTCTGCAGCACAAGGGCTGCGAGGCATGTGCTCTGTAAGTGGCTGCACTGCAGCTACAGACTCCAAGGAAAGGCTGTGCTGCAAATAGTCTGGACAAATGATTTATATCACACTCGTTTCTGATAGGAACTTTAATACTATTATAAAATTAAAGAGAAGGTCATTGCTTAAAAAGGACGCTGGGTGCAGAGGCACATTATGATGGTAGAAGGAAGGGAAGTACTTTTTTCTCTCTTGTTCTACTAATGGGCACTGAATAACATAAAGGACTGTAAGTCTATCGCCATACCTATTACATGTCGGAGGGTTAGTTCCAGTTAGAAGATAGGAGAGAGTACGGTAGGTGTGCCCAATTCTTAATCTACAAAGCAGTACTTCCTGGTGCCTTGTTGTTTTCTCAAAGATCCAGTTCCCTATTTTTTATGTGATTATATGGAGTCTGTTGGGCACCTGAATGTCCCACTGCCCGTGCCAATATTTCTGTAGCTTATGTCGTAAAAATGGCTTACGGTCTGTGGTCAGTATAGGTATATTTATGTCTGCATCATAAAAAGCTACAGATGTAGCATTTTTGTCAGCAGCTACGTTACCCTCTAGGCCTCTGTGGACATGCACCCAACAAAGAACAATTATTTGTTTGGACTTATAGGCTGAGCACACAAGGTTGTAGAGCTCAAATTTCATAGACTCATTATACTGCTAACAACACTCAATGTGTCTGTGAATATCATAGTCTTTATGATACTAGTTTGCCTTATATGTTCAACAGCAGAAAGGATTGGACATGCCTCCGCTGTGAAAATGCTTGTGTGCGGATTTAATGCACTGGAGGTTGAAAATGAGTCTGAGAGCTGCATAAGCCACTCCATTGGCAGACTTGGAAGCATCTGTACAAAATTCTGCGCAAGAGTACTATGCCTGAAGTTCAAGGAAGTGTGAATGTATATGTGCCTCAGGTGCATGTTTTGATATTGCGACAAAAGACATATCACACTGGATAGTCTGCCATTCCCAAGGTGGTGTAAGAAGAGTGGGAATCATTAGGACAGTTTCTTGATAGGGAATGCATTTCTCCTGCCAGTTCTTCCAAGTGTACAGACAGAGGAGCCCGAACAGATGGGTGGTTATGGTGAAGTGTGGCAGAAGGCAAGCTGAGCCCATTTGAGTGACACGAATGTTTGTTATCCGATTTACACTTTTTCAAGTACGACAAGCTTAGATATGTTCTGCGTAAGTGTGAGGACCATTCATTGGCCTTGACGTACAGGCTTTCCACAGGGCTTGTCCTAAAAGCACCTGTTGCCTGGCGTACACTGAGGTCGTGGAGTGGGTCGAGGATTTTTAGAGCACTCTCCGTTGCAGAAAGGCACACCACAGCTCCGCAGCCGAGGCGTGAGCGCTGTTATACTGGCCAAGCAGACACCTCCTGTCAATGCCCCAGGTTGTTCAAGACAGCAGCTTAAGTAGGTTCACAGCCTTCAGGCACTTCACTTTAAGATATTTCAAGTGGCGAATAAAAAGTTTTCTAAGACAATACCTAAAAATTTGTGTACATCGCTGACCAATAGTCATTCTCCATTGAAGTTAATAATTGGTTCTGGTAACATACCTATCGTTTGAGAAGAGAACACATGTACTTTTTTGAGGGTTTAATTTAAAACCATTTTCATCCACCTGCTTTGAGAGTTTATTTAGGTCAAGCTGTAGCTTCTCTCGCAGATGCCAAGATTGCACAACCTGAAACCTATCTGTACATCATCCACATAGACCGAGTAAAAGAATGTGCGAGGTATGATGGTATGTAAGGTGTTAATTTTTACAATAAAAGCATACAGCTCAGCACTCCACCCTGTGGTACATCTGTCTCCTGTGTGAATGGTCAAGAGTGCACACTGCAAACTCTAAAACGAACCGTTCTGCCAGACAGGTAACTCTCAGTAATGCTCAGCAAGTTGCCGCGAATACCCATTTTAGAAAGATCCCAAACAATCCCAAAGCACCATGTAGTATCATACGCCTTCTCCATATCAAGGAATACTTATAAGACAAGCTGTTCTAGAATAAAGACATTCTCGATGCACATTTCCATGTGAACAAGCTGGTCCGTCATCGATCTGCCTCCCCTAAAACTGCATTGGCATGGTTTTTGTTGATTTATTGATAGTGGAGTAGGCGACTGTTTACCATCTTCTCAAAAAGTTTGCATAGGCAATTTGTCAATGCTATAGGCCTATAACTATATGCCAAATAAGGATCCTTACCCTGTTTCAGAATGGGGAATTATAATAGCGTCTTCTCAAGCAGAGGGAATGTGGCCGGAAGATTATATAGCATTATAAACAAAAAGTTTCTTTTTATGTTGAAGAGGGTAAGTGTTTCAACATTTCATATATTACGCGATCAGAACCTGGGGCAGACTTGTTGCAGCAGTTTAGTCATGCTTGAGGCTCTCCTATGCAAAATGGTCAATTGCATACCTTGCTTTTTGCACTTTTTCGTTCTAATGACTGTCATTCTATTCGTGTTTTGTATCTTTCAAATGTTTTAGAGCAGTGCGATGAACTGGATACGTGTTCAAAATGTGCGCCAAAAAAGTTTGCCTTGTTTTCCGTGCTGTCTCCCCGAGTATTTACCAAGGGGAGCAAGTAAGGTTGCTGACTTTTCATTATATTCACTCTATTCTAGACCTTCATCTCATCTGTATGAGAGTTAATTCCCGAGATATACTTTTGCCAACTCACTCTCCTAGCTTGTCGATGTGTTCTCCTTCCCTGGAATTTGACACGCTTGAAATTAACCAGGTTTTCCCTTTCAGAAATTCGCAAAGCAACCCCCATGCTTTGGTCTGCTTCTAACATGCGTTATGGCACTCATTGTTCCACCACAGAACACAGTGTATGCTGGACAATCCGTTTGTTTTAGGGAAACATTTGGAGGTGGCATCAATCAGAAAAGCCATAAAGCACTCAACTGTAGCGTCTACGCTTACACAGGGTGTCTACCAAGTTGACATTTCCAAATTCCCTGAGTTTTCCAGGTTTTCCCTGAGTGCCTTTGCGAAATTCCCTGAGTGACGCAGAACTATGTTTTATGTCAAGACGGGCCGAAACCATATCACCTGATGCTGTCACTCTCTATAAGCATATGAAAAAAAAATACGACTTAGTCCAATTTGAATACTTAGCAGTAGTGTTTATGTTCTTCAAAAAGAGAATAGAAGGGAGGCGTTAGTAAAATGCACAGAAAATAAAATGTCTTCGGAAAGAAATTGTAAATCGAGTTGGACATTCTCCAATACGAATGAAAAGGAGATTCATACAGAAGCAAATATTTTCGAATATGAGCTATTTCTATCAACTGATAGCAAGCTCAGTGGTATGAGGCCCAAACTTTGTCACAATTGAGATTCTCTCTCAACAGCTCGTAAGTCAACCTCAACTGTCCTGACATACTCTCAGCCCGTGCACGACGCCTCAGTGTTGAGTTTCACTGCTTTAAAGAGTTTATTTTGGTTTGGATATGGGGCACCTGCATCTCGGTATCAGCCAACACTTTGTTTTTTGAGCTCAAGCTCCATCAAAACAGCAGCAGCACGCTTCCTTTCCCGTTAGTTCCTCAATGCATAGGTCCTTTCTGTTCTTGTCCTCCTTCCACCACTCGTTCGCCCCATGAACCATTTGAAGCATCTTCTTGATCAGTTGCACAGTCCACGTCTGAATTTTCGAACTCCCTAGGGGTCGCGAAAACGTCCGAAAAATCGGCCAGTCGGAAATAACAAATGCATGTCATTTACTGCTCTTAAGGGCTCAAACCACCACAGGCACATTCGAAAACGCTCTGAAGGGCTGTCGGTACATGCATTAGGCATATCGGTGCTCATACTATGACAGGAAATACCGGGTGCATGCATATATAATTAAGGAATTCATACTGTGTCCCGTGGCAACAGCCCCTTCCCCCGCTTGTTATGCTTCACTGCAATACTTTTTCGTATGTTTCACTAAGTAAGATTTCTGTACAGAGGCGAAGCTGAATTTCGGGAACCGGCATTATGCAATGCACCATGCTTTCCAAGCTTCTAAACCAATCGTGAGGACCACAAAGGCGGAGTCCGCGCCATTGTTGACAGCAGCGAATTCTTTCAATAAAAAACACGGCACCCAACGGCAAGAAGCTTCATAGCAAACGTCGAAGCAGTTAGGCCTAGCGTTGCCGCAGTGGTGGCTACTGCTGCCAGCGGATCTGCGTGCGAGAGTGCCGGTTCAAGGCGGCGAGATAATCAAAATGCCAGCAGCGGTGGCTTTGATTATTGCCGTTTCAGACATGCAGTCACGGCATAACGTCCGACGAAGAGTTCTTGCATCCAAAATTTCAGAGGTTCTGATACACTGACTCTATGGGGTACGCGGCGGTGCCGCGAAGCTGTCCAAATTATCGGGAATCTGGAAAGTCGGTCGTTGACTGTACACTGGCAACTCCTCCAGCCAACAATAGGGCATCAAAGACGATTCATTATGATTCCTGTCTGTTACTCGAGCCAGCATTATCGAGACTTTTGACCCTTTCAATAAAGTTACATCTAATTTTCCCTGATAGAGGCACAAATTCCCCGTGTTTTCCCCGAGTTCTTCCAGACTACTCAAAATCCCTTAGAATTCCCGGTTTTCCCGGTTGGTAGACATTCTGTTACAGCATACATGTCAGTCCATGATATAAAAGTAAGATTTTGGAAGTGTTCCCAGTTGATTGAATCAGCTTTTCACCAAGGAAACTGTACAAGACATTCATTCCACTTTGGTGTGCACAGAACATTCTGGAAGTGGTCGCTCCCATAAAAATTTTTAATAACATTCCATTTAAGATGCGGTAAAAGGGTCGGAGATGTAATGCTAAGATCTATAGACGAATACGTTTTGTTTGCAAGGTTATAATATGTAGGTTCCTTCCCATTTAAAAGACATACCATCAGACGAAAAAAGAAACTATTCAATCAGACGACCTTGCACGTTGCAGCGACAGTCGTCCCATATGTTGCTGTCTGCATTTAAATCTCCAAGAACCAGATAGGGTTCTGGTAATTGATCTATTAATGATTGGAATTCATGTTCATGAAGTATGTACAAAGAGTACATGATAATAAGTTTATTTAGAAGTATGGCTTGAACGGTCACTGCTTCAAGGGGCGTTTGTAGCTGTAAATGTTGACACGCTATACATTTGTCGAGTATAATGGCTGCACCGCCAGATGATGTGAGAGCATCATCATGATATTTACGAAAAATAGCATACTGATGAAGAAAGTTTGTATATTTAGATTTTAAGTTGACTTCCTGTACACACAGCACTTTTGGAGTGAGTTCATGGAGAAGTTCTTGAACATAATCAAGGTTTCCGAGAAGACTTCTGACATTCCACTGTATAATTTGTGTATCCATATTGAAGTTAAATTGGTGCTGTGTGCACAAAAAAGAAGTGTTGTTTTAGGTTACATAGCTGTTTCTGGCCCTGTTTTCTGGTTTTGTCTGTTTTAGAGCAGCCGAAATTATGTTGCCGCTCCTCAGGCACTGGCTGCACCACCTTGCTTGGAGTAGTGTTCATAGCCTCTAGTGAAGCACTCCCTCTAGCGAGCAATGTGTGCATCGTGTAGGCTTCATCTCAAGGGACAAAGCATTTGACTCTACCAGCCCGGAGGTGTGTAGATCCTCCTTGGTCTCCGAGCTGTGATGGCTGCTGCTAATGCTATTAGAGGCCTCTGGTGTGGCAGATTTCAGACAAAGTAGGGTAGCCTCGACAGCTCCCACAGTGGGGGGCGGCCGCCGGGGGCCATTGTGGTGCTGTCCCCTGTTGCACCACTTCGTCGAAAGATGTTCTCTCTGGGAATGGAAGTGAAAAACACTGTCGCGCTTCTCGGAAACTGGTGTTCTCTTTTACTTTTTACTTTGATGGTGATAATCTTTTTCCTTCTTCCAGGCTGCGCATGATGTGGAATATGCAGGGTGGCCGCCATAGCAGTTTGCACAATGGGCCTCAGCATCACATTTTTCATTAGAGTGGTCTTTTGTGCCGCACTTTGCACAACTTAGGCATCCTCGACAGCTTTGAGAAGCATGTCCAAACCTCTGACACTTGTAACATTGTTGTGGGTTTGGCATATAAGGTCTTGCACACAGTTTGGCGTAGCCTGTTTCTATTGCATCCGGGAGTGTGCTAGAGCCCAAGATAAGTATTATGTGTTTGGGTGGTACAGTATATACTCATGCAATGGCCATAAAAGCCACACCCAGAACTTTGTAAAAGAAAATCCCCTCAAAATATATCTAAAGATTGCCTGTGTATAAGCCGCCCCCTTGATTTTTGAGAAGGTTGGCAGTGTTATCTGTTGTGTAGTTAGAGTATTCCAAAGCTTTTTTTTTTATTGTTGGCAAAGCAAGGTAGCAGGGCTGAGTTTTTGGCACCCACAGGTAGCAAAAGCACAGCCTCCGAGATTTAGCAGCTACCTCCGAGACGCTATCGTCACTGGTCTGTGGGGCATCACTATTTATTCGAGCCAGCAGGTGACACGCTACGGGACAAGCCTAGCATAGCCGGAGCCAGTACAAGTGAGTACTGTAGTTGAATAAAAGGAAGTACCACAGAAAACACTTACGAGATAAAAAAACTGCCTCTTTTTCTCTGTGTAATGGCCGCACCCTCGATTTTCACCCTAAATTCCATTTTAAAAAACTTGCGGTTATTACATAAGTATACAGTCGCCAACTGATTTTTCGGGGGACAATTAGGTGAGAAGGGGTTTGAGGGTCCCATGGAGTGTGTTGTTTGTTTGGTATTGTTTGAATCCCACCGATGGCAACGGTTGTTGTGGTCGCACCGATGGTACGACCTGTTGGGAACTCGGCGCTGACGCCCGTTGTTGTACCTGGGTCGCAAGCCCCAAGGGTAGCGTTGGCCTGGCGGCCTGGGGTACAACTGGAAGCATCCGAAGGTCCCGGCAAAGCATGAGTCGACTGGTAACAACAAAACAACTTGTTTATTTTAACATCGCAAAGAGTTGGCGGTCAGGTTGACCGAAGTAGAGAGACGGGAGAGCACTTTACTCAACAGAAGAAATCGGAGCCCTCCCTTTTGGCGTCCGGGGGCAGCTGCTTTTATACTCTCGCAGTTGAGGGCAAGAAGGAACCCCTCAATAGACGAGCACGTGATTGTACAATGAGATAAGGTGACGCATACTGTCGTAGCGCCGCCGGTCGGGCACAAAGACTGGGAGGAGAAGGTAACTTCTACTCTCGTAGCGCCTCTGGTCGGGCACAATGGCTGGGAGGAGAAGGTGACTTCTACTCTCGTAGCGCCTCTGGTCGGGCACAATGGCTGGGAGGAGAAGGTGTCTTCTACTCTCGTAGCGCCTCTGGTCGGGCACAATGGCTGGGAGGAGAAGGTGACTTCTATTCTCGTAGCGCCTCCGGTCGGGCACAATGGCACATACACTCACACACGCACATGAAGACACGTGGCATCGGAACATGCCTGGACGCGCTTGGCGGGGAGCGTAGCGGCGACGCCAAACGGGCCAAAATGTCTGCCGCTTTGTTGCAGTCGCGCCGGCTAAACCGCGCGTCGTAGGCGAAACGTAACAGACCGCCCCGCCGGGGGAAGGAGATCCCGATGGACAGGGGACTGCATCCGCTGTCCGGAGGGATGTCGCTCGATGATGCTCATAACCGAAGTCGGGCGTCCCTCGACGTTTCTTGAGCGCAGCGCACAGAGAAGGCCTCGTTCTCTCGTTCAGGTTCGCACGGGACACTGCAAAGTGACTTCGGGAGAGTTCACATTTTTGTTCTCATTCCCGGCAAGCGTTAGAACTACGCTGAAACTCAACCGCTCAGTCAGCAAGCACGGCACAATCCTCACTAAGCCCTGCCAGGCTCTTTCCCCTTTTATACCACTGCCTAGTTCCTTACAGTAGTCTAGCATCACTCAGAACGCGTCCACAAATTGGAAAATTGCACTAGAAAGCATGTCATCACTTTGAAACACTAAACAAAAGCAATATGTTACAAAAATCCTGCCTCAGGAAGAAAAACATCAGTAACAAACAATTTTGAGGCTGATTCCTACGTTAGGGGCTTCGACTTAAGCCATCGGCGTTACCGTTGAGACTCCCCTTTTTGTAACGCACCTCAAAGGAATATTGTTGCAAAGCCAGGCTCCAGCGCAGGAGGCGGCCATTTTTGGGAGAGATGGTCCGCAGCCATTGGAGAGGGCAGTGATCCGTCTCAATGATAAACCTCGAGCCGGCTAGATAGCATGACAATTTCTGAACGGCCCACACGAGACACGCACACTCTTTCTCGGTGGCGCTATACGCCTGCTCACGACTGGTCAGCTTACGACTAGCATACAGGACGGGGTGTTCTACTTCTCCATTTTCCCGTTGGCACAGTACAACGCCCATGCCTCGCTCACTAGCATCGCACTGAACAACGAACCCTTTTGTATAGTCTGGCGATCGTAGCACAGGCTGGCTTGTTAGGGCACTCTTTAGGGCGCTAAAAGCTCTTTCCTTTGTCTCGTCCCAGACGACTGTTTGAGGCTCTGTCTGTCTTAGAGCATCCGTCAGGGGAGCCGCGATAACAGAGTACCTGGGGATGTACCTCTGATAGTAGCCGGCGACACCTAAGAACGACCGAATATCGGTCTTCGTGCGCGGTTGCGGGAAGTCTCGCACAGCGGCCACCTTTATTTCAGAGGGGCGGCGACGACCCTGACCAATCACGTGACCGAGGTAGACAACCTCGGCCTGTGCTAACTGGCACTTGGGAGCCTTGACTGTCAAGCCCGCTTCGCGCAGGCGGGTTAGCACTGCCCGCAAGTGTGCCATATGCTCAGACCAGGATGCGGAGAATATCGCTACGTCGTCTAGATACGGTAAAGCGAATTCTTGCTGTCCCCGCAACACTTTATCCATGAGGCTTGAAAAACAGTATGGCGCGTTCTTCAAACCAAAACTCAATACTTTAGGACGGAATGTTCCCATTGGTGAAATGAACGCCGCATACCTACTAGCCTCTTCTGTAAGTGGAACCTGCCAATAACCCCTGACAAGATCTAGGGTGGAAATAAACTGAGCGCTACTAACTTTCTCAAGGCGCTCCTCGATGTTAGGGATCGGATAAATTTGATCCTTAGTGATGGAATTAAGCCTGCGGTAGTCGACGCAAGGACGAGGTTCCTTGCCCGGTACCTCAACTAAAATCAAAGGGGAGGTATAATCACTCTCACCTGCCTCAATAACACCGAGCTGTAGCATTTTCTTTACCTCAGCCTCCATAATATCGCTCTGGCGTGGTGACACCCGATACGCCTTGGATCGTACTGGCTCTGGGGAGGTAAGTTCTATGTCATGAGTAAGTACAGAAGTCCTACCAGGCCTCTCAGAGAACAGACTTTGAAACTCTTGTAATAGCTGGTGTAGTTCGGTTTTCTGTTCACGCGACAGCGATGCTCCACTGACTAAGTCACTAATGACTTGACCGGTGTCTTCCCTGTTCGTCACTGAGCCTAGTCCCGGAAGCTCGACCGGAAGCTCTTCAGGAACATTTACCATCATGCACACCACTGCTTCCCTTTGTCTATAAGGTCTGAGCAGATTACAGTGGTAAACTTGCTGTGCTTTCCGCTTTCCTGGCAGACTCACCACGTAGTTAACGTCCAACAGTTTCTGAACAATTCGTGCTGGGCCCTCCCACTGCACGTCTAGTTTGTTGTTTAGCGATGTGCGCAATATCATGACCTCATCGCCCACCTCAAAACGACGGGCCCTGGCTGTCCGATCATAATAAACCTTGGCCCTCTGCTGGGCCTTTGCCATTGCTTCACCTGACAACTCCTGTGCCCTTCTTAAGCGTTCGAGGAGCTTAAGCACGTACTCCACCACGACTGGGTCGTCGCCCCTGCCTTCCCATGATTCTCGAAGCATGCGAAGCGGAGACCGAAGCGAGCGATCGTACACCAGCTCAGCTGGCGAAAACCACGTAGCTGCATGCGGCGCGGTCCTTAATGCAAACATCACCCCAGGCAGACACAGCTCCCAGTCAGTTCGATGTTCAAAACACAATGCTCTCAACACGCGCTTCATGACGGAGTGGAGCTTCTCAACGGAATTCGACTGTGGGTGGTACACTGAGCTGTGTAGCAGCTTTACCCCACACCTTTCGAGAAAAGTTGTCGTCAAAGCGCTAGTAAACACCGTACCCTGATCTGATTGGATTTCCGCAGGGAAACCAACTCGCGCAAATATGGACAGTAGTGCATTGACTATCTCAAGTGAGCTGAGTTCTTTAAGCGGCACTGCTTCAGGGAACTTTGTCGCTGGGCAGATCACAGTCAAAATGTGTCTGTACCCCGTGGCTGTTACCGGCAGAGGTACCACTGTATCAATAACGAGCCGTCTAAAAGGCTCCGTAATGATAGGTACCAATTTCAACGGCGCCCTCGATTAGTCCCCTGGTTTGCCCACCCGCTGACAGGTGTCACATGACCTCACGAAGTGGTCTGCGTCCCGAAAACACCCTGGCCAATAGTACTCTTGCAAGAGACGGTCCTTAGTTTTCTTAACTCCAAGGTGTCCGGACCACGAACCCCCGTGCGACAAGCGCAACAGATCCTGACGATAGCATTGAGGCACGATCAGCTGATCGAACTCCACTCCTCTGCGGTCTAGATACTTCCGGTACAGGACTCCACCTCTTTCCACAAAACGCGCATTTTTCCTGGCGATACCTTCCTTGACATTGCAGCGTATGTTTTCTAGGCTACCATCCTTCTTTTGCTCGGCTATCAAAGCCGACCGGCTGACTTTTAGCAACCTATCAAGTCCGTCTGACGTAGGCGCGATGAGCAAATCAGTAGATAGCTCTTCTAACTTTCCCGTGTCGGGCATTTCCTCTCCAGTATCTGGCGCCTTCAACGTTACAGACTCAAGTTTATTCAGTTCGGGCGTGCTCTGAATATCAGCTTGCTGCGCCTCTGACCCTTTCTCATTGTTTGATAACGTCGGCCCCGCAACTACCGCCTTTGCAGCGAGCTCCCGAACCTTCGACCTGGTTAAGGCCTGAACGCTAGCCTCACCAAACAAAAGCCCCTTCTCGCGCAGGAGGTGATCGGACCTGTTTGAAAATAGGTACGGGTACTGGGGGGGCAGCATAGAAGACACTGCGGCCTCCGTCTCAAGCGCTACGAAAGGTCCTTCAATAAGCACTTTTGCTACCGGCAGACACACGCTATGAGCTTCCACGGCTTGCTTGATCCATGCGCACTCGCCCGTGAACATATGGGGTTCTACGTAAGACGGGTGAACTACATCCATTGTAGCTGCGGAATCGCGAAGCACTCGGCACTCTTTCCCGTTCACGAGGAGGTTTCGCATGTAAGGCTCGAGAAGCTTCATGTTCTCGTCAGTGCTGCATAATGAAAAAAACACAACTTTTGGTGTTGTTTCCGGACACTGCGCCGAAAAGTGACCCGGCTTCTGGCACGTATAACACACGCGCGCTTGCCTCATCTCGAACCGCTTTCTGCGTTCGGCTTCGGCTGCCGCCGTCTCTTTACGTTTGGTCGGACTGCTTTCACTCGCATCCTCACTACGCGTGTTCCCCTTTGCTCTCATGGGTGTGAACTTCGGCCTCTCAAACTTCGAGCCAAATTCACCCTTTTGACCGTCCTTAGCTCCGCGAGCCCGACGCGTCACAAACTCCTCGGCTAGCTCAGCGGCTTTAGCCACCGTACAAACGTCTGGCCTATCCAAGACCCAGTACCGCACGTTCTCCGGTAACTGACTATAAAACTGTTCTAGCCCGAAACACTGCAGAACTTTATCGTGGTCACCAAACGCTTTCTCTTCTTTGAGCCACTCCTGCATGTTTGACATAAGCCTGTACGCAAACTCTGTATATGACTCACTTTTGCTTTTCTCATTTTCCCGAAACTTCCGACGGAACGCCTCCGCTGACAGCCGGTACTTTTTTAGCAGACTCGATTTCACTTTGTCGAAATCCTCTGCCTCCTCTCTATCCAAGCGAGCGACTACGTCGGCCGCCTCGCCGGGTAACAAAGTGAGCAAGCGCTGTGGCCACGTTTCCCGAGAGAACCCCTGCTTCTCGCACGTTCGCTCAAAGTTAACCAGGAACAAACCAATGTCCTCTCCAAGCTTAAACGGCCGCATCAGGTCAGTCATTTTGAACAATACTCGTTCTCCTGCACCGTGTGCCTGACTTCCATTACGAGCGCGTTCCATCTCTACCTCGAGACGCTTCATTTCCAAAGCGTGTTGACGGTCGCGCTCTTGTTGCTCTCGCTCTTTCTGTTCTTTACGTTCACGCTCTTCTTTTTCTTTCTGTTCTTTAAGTTCGCGCTCCTGTCTTTTTGCAGTCTCCCTCTCTTCAATGGTCTCAAGGCATTCCAACAGCTCGTCATCCTCAGCCTCTAACTCAAGAATAGCCTTTAGCAGTTCTGGTTTTCTGAGTTTGTCCGAGACATCCAGACCCAACTCTCTTGCAAGCTCCAGCAATTTCGGTTTGCGCAACGACTTCAAATCCATGGCTGCTCTGAATGCTGCTTTCTCTACTGCCTAATATTGTCTTGCCGCAATCTAACCCGGCAGCAACGACAACCACAATTACCAGCTCTGTTTCTGACACTAACAAAAGCCTGGCAAAGCTCAGAAGAAGAAAGTCCCGCACTCACCAAACCTCGCAGCCAAGAGTCCAGCGCAGTCGTTCCGCTGCAGGCAACCAGTCATCACACAGGGCTCGTTGCACTGCTCCCGGATCGTTGTTGAGCTGCTCAGCATGCATCTCTTCGCTGCTGGCCTCCGTTGTCGCGATCTCACCGCTGGCAGACAGTTGTTTGAATCCCACCGATGGCAACGGTTGTTGTGGTCGCACCGATGGTACGACCTGTTAGGAACTCAGCGCTGACGCCAGTTGTTGTACCTGGGTCGCAAGCCCCAAGGGTAGCGTTGGCCTGGCGGCCTGGGGTACAACTGGAAGCATCCGAAGGTCCCGGCAAAGCATGAGTCGACTGGTAACAACAAAACAACTTGTTTATTTTAACATCGCAAAGAGTTGGCGGTCAGGTTGACCGAAGTAGAGAGACGGGAGAGCACTTTACTCAACAGAAGAAATCGGAGCCCTCCCTTTTGGCGTCCGGGGGCAGCTGCTTTTATACTCTCGCAGTTGAGGGCAAGAAGGAACCCCTCAATAGACGAGCACGTGATTGTACAATGAGATAAGGTGACGCATACTCTCGTAGCGCCTCTGGTCGGGCACAATGGCTGGGAGGAGAAGGTGACTTCTACTCTCGTAGCGCCTCTGGTCGGGCACAATGGCTGGGAGGAGAAGGTGTCTTCTACTCTCGTAGCGCCTCTGGTCGGGCACAATGGCTGGGAGGAGAAGGTGACTTCTATTCTCGTAGCGCCTCCGGTCGGGCACAATGGCACATACACTCACACACGCACATGAAGACACGTGGCATCGGAACATGCCTGGACGCGCTTGGCGGGGAGCGTAGCGGCGACGCCGAACGGGCCAAAATGTCTGCCGCTTTGTTGCAGTCGCGCCGGCTAAACCGCGCGTCGTAGGCAAAACGTAACAGTATCAATGCCAGTCACCTACCACCGAGCCCAATGAGGGGACATGGAGAGATTGTGGTGAAGCAAACCCTGCCATACCAACTGCACATTGTTACTATAACCACATATGTTATAACCAAGGTAAATCATAGCCCACCAGGTTAACCCTTGCCATCAGGAATGTTGGAAGTAAATAGAAGAGAAAACAGCAAAGATTGAAAGTGAGAGAGGAAGACAAACATTGAAGAGGAGGACAGGGAAAGGAGACTACCAATTTCCCCCCGATGGGTCAGTCCGGGGGTGCCGTCTACGTGAAGCAGAGGCAAAAAGGGTGGGTTGCCTCCAACGAGGGGCCTTAAAGTTAAAGGTCCGAGCACTCAGCATTGGTTCAACCCCAGGATCCCAATTTCCTTGGACACGGCTAAGTTGCATATGGCAACATGCAGGAGAGTCCAACCCCCATGTGCTTGGGTCCATGGTGTCACAAAACACAAAACGCCTGCCGTCGCAGATGCCCCACGACATAGGCAATGTTTTGCAGCAAAATATGGCGTGTCCATAAAGAAGTTCATTTATATATACTCTGAAGAGCTGCCCAGATATTGGAAGCCTATTTAGCTTCCCACATTTGTGCAACTTCTGCAATGAGTTCAGAAATTTGCACAAAATGAGAAGACGTGACACTACAGACTACATAGCCTTATGTTGATACAGGTGCCTGAACTGTCAAATGCATTCCTTTACTGACCAAAAACGTCTGCTACTATTGTGTATATTGCCCCATTAAATGCATTTTGCAGTTTACAAATACATAGTTTGTGTTGGCACTGCCTTCACAAAGACAAGAGGGTAAAATCCTCAACAATGTCCTCAACATGTGGCAACCATGCATCAGTGCTGTTGTAGCCTGCTAAGCACTTCTCATTTTAAGACTTTAAATAACAAGAGCTGCTTTTATGGCAAGTGTACACACTGACACAGTCATATGTACAAAAAATTTTAAAAAACATACTTCACTGTTCACCTTGACAGCACCATGACCTGCAGCATACAGGGGATCACAAGCAGAGCAAATAAGCAGACAGTCTTTGACCCATGGCCAGTTGATGGCTGCAAAGCAAGAACTCTCTAATAAAACTGTGTTCTATGAAATACTGTTTAAGCACATCAGTTTGAAGCAAGCAGACACTTTCACACAGGGCATTCTTATGTCTGGTGTGAAAAGGGACAGTGGAAAAAAAAGAAAGGAGACTTGAACCCCTGCATCAATACTACAAACAAGAAATATTACTCAAATCTTGGAACATATGAAGCAGCAAAGTGGACCTCAATAGTTATATTTTCCTCAGATATAAAAACACTTACCAATAAAACTGTTTTAGCGAAACTCAACTTGCAGCAAGGCACACTGAATACATGCAAAAGCGCTGAAACGAACATACTTTATAACAATTCGGTGCAGCAGCTCATTGGCTGTGGGAGGTCTCTCATAGCCCCTTTTTTGAGCCATTAAAATCAATCAATCAATCAACCTTGACAGCTCATCATCACAAAACAGGCAAGAGAGTCGTGTGAGGGCAATTCATTTAACTCAAACTGCATTACCATGGAACATTTCAGCTACAAAATTCAGCACCTTGCATGAATAGCCGACATAGAGATGAGCTGATAACTTTTGCTGGCCTTTCCCTTCCTCATTACTCACTAGAGGATCGGACAAGCAAGCCTTTCTAAAAAACTTTTCTGAATAAAATGCTTGCTCCATAAATCAACAATAATAGATACAGTCAAAACACCACCTCAGTCTAGCAAAATGCATTTAACGGTATTCAAAAGGTGGTTCAGTCATTCAATAACTATGGCAGCATACTGATGACATTTAGAGCTGAGAGAATGGCATACATAGCAAGCAAAACTTCAAGATAACATCCAAAAGGAATAAGAAAAATGCTGCTACGTAAAGAATGTCATACCAATATTCCTGCAGGTCAAAATCATGTCAGTGCTGCAGACCCAAACTCCTGGAGGACCATTTTCTTGCATCTGAGTCAGAAAAGTACAATGAGCTCGTCATGCATTAGGAAGAAAAAAAAACTGTCACTGTAATGTATAATAGGAACTTTACATAATTTGTAAGCGCACTTTTCTGCACTGTACATTTGCCCTACTAATGGCAGTACCGGTCATTGTCCAAATGAAGATGAAGTACTAGCTGTAGATGCTTGAGCCTGTCTCTTGCACATAGTTTTATCATGAAAGCCAAATCTACATTTTTGATATCATTATACAAGCAAACTGTACTTGTACACGCTGTTTGAAAAAATGGCTACACTACGATTAGTTGCACAAACTAATGCTAAGCTAGCTTCGCAATTATGAAAAGAATCTATTGAGTCCCATAGCAAGCTGTAGTTAATCCTTCTATAGATCATGTGAAAGGGCAAGCTTATTTATCTCTTATTAATACATACTGCAAGAAACCGAACACAGGGAGAACCACATTGTCTTGTCCCGTCATGTCTTTCAGATCGAGTCTTGATGACTAAACAAGTTTTGTGACAGGTGACTAATAATAATAATAATAATAATAATAATAATAATAATAATACAGTAAACCTCGATTAATTCAATCTTGGTTGGATACACAGAACGGGTACGAGTTACCAAGTAAAATTAAAGGACATCTTAACATTTTTTCACCAAAGTGCACCTTTACTCACTAGAAAAAAAACTCTTGGTGGGGTTCTGTGATAAAATAATGAAATGTACATTGTGGAAATGATCTTGCAAGACGGTGATATCCCCTTATATGTTTTTAGTTTATGAAGAACTGTACTGGGCAATGAAATATAGCAAGGTGGAAAGTTGGGCAAGCTGGTTGACATTCATTTTGCTCACAGCACAACAGGAAGGCAAGCAGACAGAAAAAGGCTGAACGCACTCTTGTGTCTTTATTCTGTGTGCTTACACTGTTGTACTGCAAGCGAAAAGCATTAAGACATACTGTTACCATTTCAAATGGGACACTAAAGACTACCCCAAGCAGAAGCTGGGTGTTTCATTAAGAGGGCCAGTGAAGAGCAATTATGTAGAAAGGCATGATAGGAGCTGAGATAGTGGCATTTGGTCATTTGAAGCATATGTCAGTTGCTGTTGCACTGAACAGCTCAGAAGGCTGCCTTGCATTATATGACACACATTAAACCTTTCAGGTGCCAATTAAATGCACCCACTGAAAATTATGTTTCACCTCATTTCTTGCATTTTCAGAATTATGAATAGTGAATAGCTGCTGAAAGAATTAAAAATGTTTAATTGTTTAGTGAGTTTTGTCAAGTTTAGCGAATGTGGACTCTATGCAAGAACTCTCTACATGAACGTGAGACCCCCTCATGACAACATCAACTATTTCACATCTAGGGTACATGAAAAGCACCTATCTAGCCACTTGAAAAATGTGCCTGATGTAAAACACTGCGAAAAACAATTAAGGAAGTCAACCCACTACATGACAACATACCAATACCGAGAGCAAACAACCAGCTGTCTATCTTCGAACTCGTTTTATTGAAACACTGTACGTTTATTATTCAAGCTTGCAGAACCATTCCGATCATAAGTGTTTTAAGATATATGCAACACACTTTAAATATCATTATTTTCATCAGTACTTTTACTTTTGATGCACTACTTTAGCATTCAAAATTGTGCGCATAGCACCTGAAGTGGTTAATGCTGTAATGTAATTTAATTGTAATAAACTGTGAATCACCATCCCTACTACCATAATGTACCTCAATGCATTTATTCAGGGTTTAAGAAATCTTTTGCACATATTACTGTTGCAACATCGTTTTCACAAAGTGTGATCTGACTATACTCAACAGCAAGCACAAGGTAACTGTGTACCTGAGAAGTAATGCTCAATAGATTCTCCAGGTTGGTAGAATGACCATTAATTTGGTCAATGGAAGCAGCATGAATTCCTGGTAGACTCATAAAAGCCTTTCCACATGGTTCCAGAGCATACTCTCTGCCCTGCAGGGTTATAAACACACATGAACAGATATTTGATAGTTTTGTTAATGGTGTATATAAGCTTTTGAAGAAACTATGCAGATTTCATGAGCTGTAGGAATCAATGATATGCAAAGTATTGTGCAGATAGCTGGCTATCTAGCATCACTTGGGTTTCCACAAAATGTTATCAGATCATGAAATTTGTCTTTGTAAGGTGAGCGATTGTGTGTGTGTGCAATGACAACAGTTAGGCAATGGCACGACAATGATAGCTTGATGGTGACGATAGCAACGATGATGGCATGACAATGATTTGCTGCATTCTAGCGAAGGAACATTACAACCTCTTCCATTATGACATGGGGCAATCCTAAAGGCGGTACAATGTCACATAGCATCTCAAAGTGTTAGTTGCCATCAGGGAAGGATGGGGAAAACTGGTGCACTTTTGCTCTTATAGGAGACTTCTTTTTATGCTACATGACATACATGATGGACTGTGGTAAGGTTGACAATAATTCACAAATGCCATTCCAGCATCTACGGCCCATAGGAAACTGGCATGTGTGCACATGCTCTATGTTTTCTGAGCAAACTATGGCTATGCAACATGACGCATGCACCAATGTGCTCAAAGCGCTAGTTGGCACGAGACAAGTATACATCCGTCTGCGGTGTAATGGGTAGAGCATCGGGCTATAGCGCTTGGGGACACCGGTTCAAATTCCACTATCAGACAGGAACATACCACAATGTGGCTGGCATTAGGCAAAGAATGCTTTGCATTAAAAAATGGAAGCTCAGAACGGTTATACACCAAACCCAGCTCTCTCACCCTCTCCCTTTTTAGCAAAAGCAAGCGTCTAGAATGGATGCTAGTATAAAGCCAAAATGAAACAAAAGGGCCCACTCCAACTGGATTCAATCGATGGCCAGGGTAAGGATGATGCTGTTCCAGTTCTTCACTCAGTTTCTACAACAATGGATAATAAGAGAAAAGTAACATTAAAGGGGATGAATAGTTCCAGGGTTGTTGAGCTCAAGCCCTTTTATATTTCCTTCAGTGGGCAAAAGTGAGATGAAATGCATGTGTATACTTCAGGTTATTGCCATATTATATTAGCCTGAGAATGTTTTCAAGTTATTTCTACATGAATTTTACCATATAATATATACATATACAAGTCAAACCATACAGTGAAACTTTGTATTGCAAAGATTCTGTTCCGATTCTTTTCCTTTTTGCATTTTATCTGTGGTCCAAGTGATGCTCTGCTTGATTTATAAATACTATGATTAGCCGGTCATAAATGATAAGGAAGAAATAGAATTGAGCGAAAAGAGTTGTAACATTATAACGGCCCCTGAAAAATTATGATAATCATGTCATGTTGCAAATTTAACATTACATAAAGATATCTTACGTGATGCAGTATCAAAATCCGGCTTTCTTCAAGTACATCAGGGTACACTACCTGTAAGCAAATAGCAACATGAACAAGATTAACAGCAAAATCTTGCTACTGGGCTAAGACACAGTAGTTAGAAATAACTGTTGAACCCATGTTAAGAATACGGTGTGGCAAAGTCCACCAGCTGGAATGTACTCGCCACGCTCCCTTTTGTGCACGTAGTTGCAGGCAGTGGCAAGGCGTTCACACTTATTGCGCTACTACCACACCTTACTTGTTGACAGAAGAATTGAAAATTTCCCGTTAGTTAATTGTCATTCTAACACGGCAAGTTCTCCAAAAATTACAACAGAAACGTGAAAGCTCCTGCACCGAAGCAACCGGATACAGAAAATCGCTACCAGTTGGTGTGACACTCAACAGGGCAGTGCTAAGGCTAGGATTCATTTTTATCAAGAGAATATTTCAGCGTGCGATTGCCTGTGTACGGTATTTAACTGGAAGCTAGAATATAGTAGCTCATAACTTATTCGAGGAACACCGCACCACAATAATGCATAAACTCTGTACAACAGTGCCTATGTTTAGTAAGTGACTTACTGTATATCCATTATGTGCACTCAAATACTCTGTAACTACGAGGAGTGCATTCAACGTAGCAGCTCCGCTGCCGATGTTACTTGCAGGGTCCTCGACCGTGAGTATCTTGACTGATTTAGAAATGATGTTCCGTGCTTGAAGTATCCGGAGTTCTGGAATGGATGCAAATGAAGCTCCGCGTCTGCATATCAATGCAAGTGGCAACAAACACAACACGACGGACGCGTAGCCTCACCTGATTCAATCGCAGTCGCCCACTTCAGGGATGAGCAAGTGACCACAATGCAGTCGAAGTTGGACATTATGCCTCGGTAACAGAAAAAGCACAAAAAGGTCTCAATATTTTTTGCCTAAATACCGCATGACAACAGATGCTGGACGCTTTAAGCACTGTTGCAATATCACTCGGGCACCGCACCACTAACAACTTTCGTCGACGACGCGCGCAGCCACAAGTTTTGCATTGGCTTCGACACGGCTTGGATTATATAAAGGTTTTTGGCGTACAAGCGGCGTCAACCGCGTCAACGCGCCAAGATGCAGCGGAGCACCACAAGAAGAGCGAGAGAGAGAAAATAAACTTTATTTAAATACAAAGGAGAATGTATGGTGTTTATGGTACGGCGTACAAAACACAAGAACGAGAAGGACAACAAAAACGCAGTTCTTTCTCGTTCTTCTTGTGTCCGTGTTTTTGCACCCCTGCCTTTGCGTACCGGGAATTCTTACCAACTTTAGTTTTCTCTAGTTCTAAACATAAGATATTTGTGAAAATGATACGAAGCTCATGAACAGCGCTTAATTAAAAGAGAATGGTTTTATATCGCTTCCTGAACTGGCATGAGTCAGCCACGGTGCAACGCGCACCTGCAACCGTCGGTCATGACGTCGGCACCTGCAATCGCTTGCGCTTGCAATACGCAAAAAAATAAAGCCTTCGATGTTGGTTTCAGTTTGTACGCTTGGAATCGAGGCGAGACAGGCAGCTAAACCACCCGCTATTTACAGGATTGAGGCAAACAATGTTTCGCTTTACTCATGCTTCTGTCTCCATGGCAGCGAGGACGGTGTAAAGTACGACATTCGCCTCATTTCAGTTCTCGGTTATATTGCGCTACGTTCTGCATAAGCTGTACCCTATTCAAAACGATATATATAGCTGATTTATTGTACTTAAAGAAAGAAACTTGCCATATTGTTCCGTTAACAACCTTGGCCGATCCCGAAGGTGCTCTGGGTAAAGTGGACAAATCCCCAACGTAATTCAGTGTAAGATAGACACAACTACAGGAAAGTGCAAGGTTGAGGCAAAGAATGCTTCCCATAAAAAAAAATACACTTTCTATTTTGAACGTTACAAAAGGACTAGCTCACTAAATGGTGGCTAAAATCCAGTCGGTACAGATTAGGTAAATTTGTAAGTCGTTCACAGAAAACTGTTTGGAACAACGTACATTCCCCTCCAATAAGCAAGCAGCAAACAATCGCAGACAGCAAAAGAGAGATATAGAAAAACATTCGGGCAGTTCATCTACGATGACTATCCAACTATGCGAATAGCCGAAACGCGCTGTGAGGCACGTAATGCAGCCTGGCTCCTCTCTCGCGCTTCCATCTGGACATGCTGCGTAATCTAGCGCCGCCGCTGAGGAAATCCGCGCATACCCAGTTACCAAGCACGGTGTCACGCGTGCACAGGCAAACATGAACACATCCCACTCGATGACCGCGGACACGTCTGAACGCCGGCATGATCACGAGCGGCAGCAGCGGCGAGCAAATTCCCCTTCGTGCTGCCTCTCGCTTCAACGCGAACCAGGCGCGGGAGATCACAATGCACACGAAGCCATCAGCTATCTCGGGTCAGCTAGTCTACGAACCCACCGCAGACTACTTCGAAGATAGGATCGACGCGCGCGGCCGCGGCCGGAGTAGAAGGGGAGACGCGAGCTACTCTGCCCGCCCCCCTTCCTAGCGCGCGCACATTACCCCCCCCCCCCTCCATTTGCGTGCGCGAAAAGTAGGCGCACACTCTCCCTGCCATCCTCCCTTGCGCACGGGAGAAGACGCAATCCTTCTCGGCTCACCTTCGCATGCCTCCCTTGCACCTACAGCACACGACGCGCGATCTCGTCGCACTTACTTTGTACAGTGGACTCTCGTTAGAGCGGACCCTGATAATCCGACAAAAAATGTCCGTTTTATCCGACATCCGTAATATTCCAACGCCTCACTTCCGAAACTTTGGTCACGATGTGTAACAACGTTATTGCAAAGAGTGAGTGACGAACGTCCAAAGTAAAAAAAAAAAAAAAGAAAGTTTGGAGGACGCTTTAGCTTCGCCTTTAAGAGTGGAAGGCGATAGCATTAAAATATCCCTGACTGCATCTCACGCTTCCCGGCAACTGCAGCTTATGAAACCGTAATGCTTACTGGGAAACGCTGGCGCCGAACGCTTTGCACGAAGGCGAGCTTTCTGGTAGAAACGCTGCCTCGTGCTCCGCGGTCGCCATATTGGGGCGAGTCGCTTGCTGCGCCCGTTCCTTCCAGCGTTGGTAAAGCAGCATTGTTGGGGAGATTGCGAAGCTGCTGTGTTGTGCGCCAGGTGCTGGGCGATTGAACTGCGTTCAGACGCAAAAACCAGCATGCCATAATGTTGTGTACCACTGTGTGCCGGCTCGACAACGAAAGGCCTGCACTATTTTAGCAAATTAGTAGATAGCCGTACGAAGTAAGGATAGTAGTTTTATCGGCCGCATAAACTTGTAAACATTCGCTTACTAACTAAATTAACAATGATAAGATGTGTAAGTGTGATTCAATGAAAACGTAGAAACAGACACAGAGACAGCGCTGTCTTAGCGTGTCTGCTTTTTTTTTATGTCCTTGTTCAGTCGCGCTTACCCATTCAATCATGGATTCAAAGCAACTAGGCCGTCAACGTGTTTTAACTAAATTAGCCCGGACGGTGTCACGCGCGCACATGTAAACATGAACACATCTCACTCAATGACAGCGGAAACTGTCTGTAAAAACGACGGAGTTAGCGATCGCGGCAGTAGTCGCGAGCCATTTGACCTCCGTGCATCTGTCGTTTCAACGCGAACGTCGAAAGCACAGCGCATACGAAGCTACCGGCACTATATGCGCGCTCTGCAAACATCGCAGATAGTTTTGAATATGAGGCCCGCGCGGGCGCGCACTTTGGCCACGTCGCAGATTGCTTTCAAGAGACGCGACCGCCGGCCACGCGTCCCTACGGCGTCCGTCAAAGGCGTCTACTACGGCGTCGGCGATTCGCGTGACCAACGCCGTAGTAGACGCCGCAATGTCTCCGCTCTGTAGGGAGCGGCGGTCGAGGAGGACATCGGCACACCCTGGCAGCCGCCGGAGAAGAACGCCCCTCCAGCCTCGCTTGACCCCCTTGCCTCGCGCGCCACAGGAGAGGCCACGCATCCGGGCCGCATTCCTCGCTAGCGCACGCGAGACTGAATCGCATTCGCCGGCTCACACACGCTTTCACTCATACGGAACCTCACGGCGACGGCGACGCCGACGGCAGAAATGCGCCTGGAGTGTCCATATATTTGCTATCACAATAAAATAGGTCGAGCAAACTAAGGTTGAAATATATGGTCCGCTATATTCGAAAGTCTATTGCACGCGGGTCCGTTGTAACGAGCGTAGACTGTATACGGAACCTCGCGGTTACGTCCACGCCAACACACACGGCGGAAATTCGCCTGGAGTGTCCATATAACTGCTATCGCCATAGCATAAAGAATCACAACGAAACAAAAAGCGGTGCCAAACGCTACAGCACTACTTTACGCAGTAACGCATGTACAGAAGCTCCACCCCCAAAGCTTTCCCTCCAATGCCACAGATAGTATCCGCGGGCGTTTAGGGTGGAGCAAGTGCAATCTACGTTTTGAAGCGTGCCAGAGAACAACCAGAGTGGAACGGGGACACACTCGAGTGGACCCTTGCACTATCACAAGTCTGTTTATTTCGACGTAAATAATACATTATGTATGCCGAAATGGACTCGTTTTTCAGCCGACTGACAGAAGCGATTCCTGTGTACGGGTCCTTTATTCAACAACTTCTTTAGTAACTTGGATGTCAGCGCGTAGTTTTGCAAAACGCAGGCGCTCCCGTAAGTTCTGGGCGCTTCGCAACAACGGTTAAACACAATTTAATAGAACTGATAATGCCAAGAATGCGATTCACATTAAAAGGTTAGGTGTTGGGGGAGATGACCTTCGAGATCCAAAGGGTAACTACAGGCTACAGTGTCATAAAGTGGTGACTACAGGCTACAGTGCGCACAAAGGTGATAACAGTGCCCCGTCTGACCGGAGCAGCAGCGGGATATTGGCTTGTAATGGTGCTTGCTGGCAGTAAACTGGGGTGCGATCGGAGATGGTTGTTCGGCGCGTTCGTTCGGTTACCGGCGCGCGCGATTGGCCTACTCCGCGCCGACATCGCCAGCCGCGGGGCGCCGCCCCGTTTTTGGTGACGTCAAAATGACGACACGCTCCTGTCAATCATCCGCCCACCGAGCATTTCGTCCGAACGCGACGGGAGTTGAGAAGTTTGGAGCGATCATACGGCTTCGCATGGCGCGTCTGGTGGATTGGATTGGATCCAACAGGCGGCCTTTTCGGCTGCGGAATGGCAAGTTTGAATCCAATCCATAGTTTAATTCTAGAAAATGGCGCTTCCGTTGGAAACTTAGGTTGTTGCGCTGGCTTTTCTAGAGGAAGGAGGAACGCGTTTGAAGAAATGGCAGAAAGTGAATTCCGGCGTCGTTTTTGTTTCTCGAAACAAATGATTCGTCGGTTGTAAAGAGAAATCGACAAGATCATCAGTGCCAGCGAGCCACTGGGATGTTGCCGCTGCCTCTTGAGAAGTGCGCCACTCTTCCCGTCGTTTTTTTTTTTTTCCTTCTCGCTGTGCGCGACACCACCTAGGGACGACGCAAAGAACCTAATAGTTAAAATTGCAGTAGTCACACGTACTACTATTTGAAAACGTGTTTGGGCTTGAGAAGAAAAAAAATACATTTTTTTAGATAAAGATTTAATTCACTTGGAAGACGAGAAACATTTGGTTTTGTAGTACACTGTTTGCAAGCAGACGACAAACGACGCAAGTAAACTTCCGGGGAGGTCACCGCTTCCTGATTGGCTGCTCTCTCCGCCCCGCTGACACAAATTTTGCATACTGCAACTTTGTGACGTTGCAGCAACTGAACAGAACGCGTATCGAACAAAATATCTCCGATCGCGCCCCTGGGGCGCTATAGCGTAACGTTTATTCCATTCTGACTTTATCCCAATCGCCTGACGTGAAATTTTCGTAACCGGCGATGCAAGCACGGGCGGCGACCTTGCGGATCGCTGCCCGTGCTTACATATATCAAACGCTCTCCTCGTTTACAGGAGATGACTTTTGTTTGGTTTCAAAGCGAACAGAATTGCCTAACGCAATAGGTTTTTTTAGAGCGCAGCTCTTTGGCGTCCGTTCCTGGGTTTCGCGTCGTCGTCGGCGTTGTCGTCGGCCTCGTAACCAGCTCCGCCCCCCTTTCATCCCCCCAGCGCTAGCAGCGACCGACTGATACCGCTGGATGCCGCTGACGCCGCTAGAGAGTCAAGATAACGTGAGTGCATAGAACACCGTCGCCGCCATGCAGAAAGAGGAGGAAAGGGCGTCAACGGCATCAGTCAGTCGCTGCTATCTCTTCCCTCCTCCCTTTATCGTGTTGTCCGCTTGCTGCGCGCGCTTCTGCCCCCATCGTTTGCCGCTGGGTGTACACGCCGCCCCCCTCCCCCCTCTTCCTGCGAGTCTCCGGTTGTCAAAGCGCCGGCTCGAACTTAATTCCTTTCTTCGCTCCTCCTCCAATGCAACCCCTGTGCGGTGGCAATCAGAGAGCCAGATCGGTGGCGGCGGATCTGTATATGTGCACCGCCCGAGCCAAAATTGCCGCTGCCGTTCGCCCTGTGCGGTGGCAATCAGAGAGCCAGATCGGTGGCGGCTTGACATAAAGACAAACAGCAATTTCCTAACACTTATGCGGGAGAACATCCCGTTCCTCTCGCTCGTAACGCGTCCCACGGCTGTGACAACCTCGCGAGGCACTTGTATAGATCTCGTCTTTGAGATTGAAGCATTGGTGTACCAAGTCGAACATATATCAGTCTATTTCTCCGACCACAAAGCTTCCTTCATGACTGTCAAGAACTGTTAGTGGAGTCTTTGTTAAAGGAATACGTGTGAAAAATAAAAAAAAAATCCTGTGATAGCGCATACATGTGTTGCTCGATTTCTTTGCCTCAATCTATCGAAAAGGTGAAACAGCTTATTTGCTGCGCTCAAATTTCGCATTAGGAAGTAACGTAATCGTCGGTAATTTTTTTTTTATCTAATTGGCTAATCTAATCTAATAAAGCGAGAGGAAAGGAGCGCGTAGAAGAGGAGAGGGTTTTGGTGGGGCCGAGATAGCGCAGTGAAAGTAGATAACAGAGTGACGAAAGTATAGTTCCGGCGTGTCCGATTGGTCCGCTTCTCCTCGCCGAGTTAGGGGTGGCTTGTGAATCATTGCGGCGCGTGCAACGGAGGTTAAAAGTGCCGCCAAAACGGATGCTCAGTGAAGGCGTTTTGGCAGAGCGATGTCATGTACGTGCTGAAAGGGCTCAGCAACGTTATATCGGCATGAAATTTGTTGTTTATTACACGCAAAGGAGTCAATTCTCGCCGGCAGCTCCGAGTATATAGCGCAGGAGCGATCAGTGGGCAGCCATCTTCTATTCCTTTTGGAATAAGGCAACCTCCGGCTACTAAAAAAAAAAAATGTTCAGTTTTGCTCAGCATTTAATGCATCTCTAGTGCGTACACGCCACTTTGACTTGGTAAGCTTCGGCGGTTTTCTGATATCGCATGACAGACTGGCGAACTAGGCGTGGGCGTGCATATTTTCACCAATCGTGAAAGCTAATGGTGACAATGGCATAGGATCGGGAAGAAAAGTTTTTCTTTTGTTCGGCCTAATCATGGATAATCAGTACGTACACGTCATACTGAGTTGGGGAATTTTCCCGGTTTTCATTGCATCGCGTGACGGACAGGCAAAGTGAGCGTGGCCCCCAAAACGTTTGACAAATCGCGGAGGGTTAACAAAGGAAATTGAACAGAAACAGATTGGAACAGCTTTACGTTACAGCATCCCTGGTCTAAGGAGGAAGTGGAATGAACTTTTTGTGCTTGAGTGCCAGTCTGGACATTACATCTGTGACCACCACTTGAATATAATTGCAGTTACGTAGGCACAGTTCCAGAGTAAAACAAGTGTGCTGATGTTCCTAAAGACGTGCGGTATGCCTTAACTAAATTTAGGGCACTGCATACTGCTAACCGTAGCCGAATAAAGCTGTGTAATGTGCGGTAAACAAACCTGAAAGCTTTCATTGTAGATGTCATTGCAGCCTGGACTGCAAGCATCTCATGTTGCAGCTCGCAGGCTGAAGTATGCCGTGACACAGCAGGAAGCATGTCGGAACTCGCAGTTCAATAACACATACAAGTCACGAAAACGGGCACAGATGAGAAAAGATATATAGCTGATGTGCTCTCACTGATACGCTGAATGCTCACAAATGTGAGGCAACCTTCTTCAGCTTTTCGTTTCAGTTTTATATTGCTACGGCACAATATGTGCGATCACGAAAGGCGAGCAGTGTGAAGACGACGACGACGACGATTAGAAGCTAGCGCGGGCTGTTGCCTCTTGGCCAAGCGCAGCGTATTGCCTTGTAGCCTTGTAAATATACTTGTAAATAGCTTTTCGTCGGTATCTTCCTACGTAACATATCTGGTGGAGGTGGACGTTCCCTGTACCTCGTCACGGAGCTTCGCAGTGGACGGTACGTCGAGCCTTCCTTCATGGCTCCCGGCGACGACAACCCGACTCCGCCGGCTCCGACACCTGCTGCCACTTCGACGACCTACATCACTCTCCCCGCTCCCCGTGATCCTGGCGTATTCTCAGGCAAAGATGGGGAAGACGTCGATGACTGGATCAGCCTGTATGAACACGTCAGCCGCAATAACCGGTGGGACCCTACTATTATGCTCGCCAACGTAGTCTTTTACCTCGGTGGCACACCTAGAGTTTGGTATCGCACGCACGAGGATGAGCTCACCAGTTGGGATTCCCTTAAGACACAGCTTCGAGACTTGTTCGGCAACCCCTACGGTCACCAACTTGCCGCGCAGAAGGCGCTTTCCGGCCGTGTGCAGACGTCCACAGAGCCCTATGTCACGTACATTCAGGACGTCTTGGCTCTGTGCCGCAAAGTTGACACCCACATGACTGAGTCAGACAAGGTTTCCCACATCCTCAAAGGCATTGCCGATGACGCCTTCAACTTGCTCGTGTGCAACAACGTAGCGACGGTGGATGCTGTTATAAAAGAGTGCCGCCGCCTGGAACTCGCCAAAAGCCGACGTATTGACCAGAAGTTTGCCCGTCTGCCCAACACCCCAGCGACATCTTCCTGTGCCGACGCTCCTCGTCCCAACCACACAGCTGATGTTACCAGGATCGTCCGGCGTGAGATCGGGGCCGCCTATCCGGCTGCCTTCGACTCCAGTCCCACTAACACATCTGCAGTCACGGTCTCACTGATCCAGGCAGTTGTCCGCCAGGAGTTCGAAAACATGGGTCTTCACACCATCTGCTCGGCCCATCGCCCTGATACCCGCCCGGCTTCTTCCATTCCGCCCCGTCCCGCGTCTTCTTACCCACCACGTTTCCGCAACCCATCTGAATGGCGCACTGCTGACGACAAGCCCATTTGTTTCTACTGCCATCGAATCGGGCACATTTCTCGGCACTGTCGCAGTCGCTGGAGTTCCACGATCCGGTCTACTTACACTGCCTACTCTCGCTCCCCAGGTGGCCCTTCTCGTCCCTATGCCGCACGCTCCGATAATGCCGCCACTGATTCTCCTGCAACGAGCCGCCCCTATTCTCGTTCGCCTTCACCCCAACGACGACAATCTCGCTCTCCCCAGCCCCGTCGCTCCTATTCGCCGACTCCCTTCGGACGCCGCTCCCAGCCGGAAAACTAGACGATGCAGCGCCTCGAGGTGACGCTGCATTGCTCCCTACGCCGCCAAATCCTCTCCTGACGTTGCCCACTCATCTGAACCTTCTTGACGTGCAAGTCGACGGTGTTTCTGTGTCTGCACTCATAGACACTGGGGCGCATTTGTCCATCATGAGCGCTGACCTTCGTAACCGGCTCAAGAAACTTATCACGCCCGCCACGACGCCTGTTGTCCGTGTCGCCGATGGCGGAACAGCCCCCGTTATTGGTATGTGTACCGCCCGCGTCTCCTTCGCCGATCGCTCAACAATCGTGCTATTCACAGTCATCGCCCACTGTCCCCACGACATCATCCTCGGCTTAGACTTCCTCTCCGCACATTCTGCTCTCATCGATTGTTCCGCCAGTACTCTCCGCCTTGACCTGCCTGTTCTCGATCCTGCTGAACCTCAACCCAGTCGCCTCAGTTCCGCCGACTTCGTTCGCTTGCCACCTTCGGCACTGACCTACGTTGACCTAGTGTCATCCCCACCAGTCCCCGACGGTCACTACATCGCGGCTCCTATGCAAGACGTCCTCCTTACACACGGGATCACCGTACCTCATACAGTTTTATCTGTTACGGCGAATTGCGTCTGCCTGCCAGTGCTCAACTTTGGCTTGACGGCACAAGTGCTGCCACGTGGGATGTCTCTGGCCCACCTTTGCTCCTTCGAAGATCACTCAGTAGCATCCATTGCAGTTGACGACACTTCATCTGATACTCCTCTACCATCGCAGTCGGCAAATTGTACCATCGCCGACTTCCAGAAAATGATTGTCCCCGACTTGCCGTCCGAGCACGCTCGTGAACTCTACCGCGTTCTGTTTTCCTACCACGATATTTTTGACTTTAACGATCGTCCTTTGGCCCAAACTACAGCTGTCAAACATCGCATTAATACCGGCGATGCCCCTCCTATTCATCGCCGCCCGTATCGAGTGTCACCAGCTGAGCGTCAAGTTATTCACGCAGAAGTTCGCAAAATGCTTGCCAAGAACATTATTGAACCATCATATAGTCCATGGGCGTCACCTGTAGTACTGGTCAAAAAGAAGGATGGCTCATGGCGCTTTTGCGTGGATTATCGGCACCTTAATCGGGTTACCAAAAAGGACGTGTATCCCCTACCTCGGATTGATGACGCCCTTGACTGCCTCCACGGTGCTCGCTATTTCTCCTCTATTGACCTTCGCTCCGGCTACTGGCAGATTGCCGTGGACGATCTCGACTGCGAGAAGACTGCTTTTGTCACACCCGACGGTCTTTATCAATTCAAAGTGATGCCGTTCGGTCTATGTAACGCCCCTGCCACTTTTGAACGCATGATGGACTCCCTTCTTCACGGATTCAAATGGTCCACGTGCCTGTGCTACCTGGACGACGTCATCGTGTTCTCCCCAACGTTCGCTACGCACCTCGAGCGCCTCTCAGCAGTCCTGGACGTTTTTCGTCGAGCCGGTCTGCAACTCAACGCATCCAAGTGCCAATTCGGCCGTCGCCAGATTACCGTCCTTGGACATCTCGTTGACGCGAACGGAGTGCAACCGGACCCAGGCAAGATCCATGCTGTTGCGCACTTCCCTGTTCCGAAGTGTGTCAAGGATGTGCGCAGCTTCATCGGCCTTTGTTCGTACTTCCGCCGTTTCGTGAGAAATTTCGCCGCCATAGCACGACCACTAACCGAGCTTTTGAAAAAGGACGCCCCTTTCCAGTGGGGCGATAACGAGGCTTCTGCATTCTCTCATCTAATCGACATTCTCACAACGCCTCCGGTTCTGGCCCATTTCGATCCTTCTGCGCCTACCGAAGTCCGTACTGATGCCAGCGGTCACGGAATTGGCGCGGTACTGGCACAACGCCAGCGTGGCCACGACCGGGTTATCGCTTACGCCAGCAGGCTCCTCTCACCCGCGGAGCGCAACTATTCCATCACTGAGCGTGAGTGTCTGGCCCTAGTTTGGGCGGTTGCGAAATTCCGCCCATACTTATATGGCCGATCCTTTTCCGTTGTCACCGACCTTCACGCGCTTTGCTGGTTATGCTCACTGAAAGATCCTACAGGAAGACTTGGTCGCTGGGCCTTACGCCTCCAAGAATATTCGTATACTGTCACCTATAAATCTGGCCGACTACACAAGGACGCTGACTGCCTGTCTCGCTACCCGGTCGACGAGCCTGACGACGCCGACAGTAGTAGCGCCAACGGCATTTTCTCTGTGTCTGCCTTCGCTAACATCGCCGATGAGCAGTACCGAGACCTATCGCTGCGAGCACTTATCGAGCGTCTGCGCTCTACACCTACCGACGCATCCGTTCGCCGATATGTCCTCCAGGGCGGCATTCTGTATCGCAGGAACTTCTTCCCTGACGGCTCTGACCTTCTTCTTGTCGTGCCAAAACAGCTACGACAGACTGTGCTCTTTGAGATGCATGACGCACCCACTGCAGGACATCTTGGGGTAACCCGCACGTACGACCGCGTCCGCCGCCGCTTCTATTGGCCTGGTCTCGCTCGCTCCGTTCGACGCTATGTTGCTGCCTGTGATCCCTGCCAGCGTCGGAAAACACCTCAGGTGCTACCTGCCGGTCATCTCCAGCCGATCACCATCCCCGTGGAACCGTTCTTTCGTGTTGGATTAGACCTCCTCGGTCCCTTTCCCACGTCATCCTCTGGGAACAAATGGGTAGCCGTCGCGACTGATTACGCCACCCGATACGCTATCACTCGGGCTCTCCCTACCAGTTGCGCCACTGACGTCGCGGACTTTCTCTTGCGTGACATTATCTTGCTTCATGGCGCCCCGCGACAGCTCCTTACTGACCGTGGTCGAAACTTTCTCTCGAAAGTTATCGCTGACATTGTGCGTTCCTGCTCCATTCAACACAAACTGACTACCTCATACCATCCTCAAACCAATGGCCTGACAGAGCGGTTAAACCGTACTCTTACCGATATGCTCGCCAAGTACGTTTCCACGGACCACCACGACTGGGACATTGCCCTTCCTTACGTAACATTTGCGTACAATTCTTCCCGGCACGACACCGCTGGATTTTCTCCCTTTTATCTACTGCACGGTCGCGAACCTACCTTGCCCTTAGACACGGCACTTCCTCCTGCTGCGGTCTCAACAAGCGAGTATGCGCGCGACGCCATCGCCCTCGCCGACCATGCACGCCAGCTTGCCCGTGCTCGACTGACGGCCTCACAAACCACTCAGCAGTGCCATTACAACGCCCGCCATCGTGACGTACAGTTTTCGCCTGGGGCGCTCGTGGTTCTGTGGTCGCCCACTCGTCACGTCGGACTTTCCGAGAAGCTCCTTTCGCGATACACAGGGCCCTACCGCGTGCTGCGCCAGGTGACCCCTGTGACTTACAAAATTGCTCCTGTGGGTTCAACCTCGTCCTCTCCTCTGGCATCTAGTGATGTCGAACACGTCAGTAGGCTCAAGGCCTACTACACTGCTTCCGAGTCCGATCTTTAGTCGCTCCGGGACGGCGCTTTTGCCGCCGGGGGTAGTGCTACGGCACAATATGTGCGATCACGAAAGGCGAGCAGTGTGAAGACGACGACGACGATTAGAAGCTAGCGCGGGCTGTTGCCTCTTGGCCAAGCGCAGCGTATTGCCTTGTAGCCTTGTAAATATACTTGTAAATAGCTTTTCGTCGGTATCTTCCTACGTAACAATATTAACAAATGTAACTTTACTAAGGTACAAAATTAGCTTGTTTACAGCCGCTTCCATGACAATAACACTTATTGTAATAAATGTTAGTGCATTTCAAACCAACAAAATATCCCTACTATAGGAGACAAGCGTGGCTCGTTAGCGCGCATCCGCGGTCAGAGCGTCACGTCGAACAGATGGACATGCAGTAGACTCGCCCACCTGATCGAGGCCAAAAAACGTCCCGCTCCGTCGATAGAAGGGCCAAAGGCTCAATCGCAGACTCCGAAAGAAGATCTCGGAGCTCAACAAGGTCATTGATGACCACTGCAAGGCGCTATGCCAGCAGCAGTGGGACGAGCTCTGCGGCAAATCCTGGGATATGCTGAAGCACCTTCTCGACGAAAGCGGCTCTAAGTCAAATCAGAAGCATACGTTGACCCGGGCCCTTCACGAAGCCACCAGGTCTCACACGATCGATGAACTCGTCTCAAAACTCATACAGAAGTACCTGCCCGTCCGTCGCGACGGAGATCCGGCGACCCAACAACCGGACTACCGAGGCCCTCCACGCCCTGAGCTGGACGAAGACTTCTCCGTTGCCGAGGTCAGACAGGCCATCTTCGCGCTCAACCACAAGTCTGCGCCAAGTCCGGACGGAGTCACCAATAGAACGTTGAGAAACCTCGACGACATGTCGATCGTCTTTTTGACCGACAAGATCAACGAGTCCTGGAAGAGCGGCGTTGTTCTTGCAGAACGGAAGATGACCTGCACGGTGTTCATTCCCAAGCCCAGCAAGGCCCCGAACATCGAGAACCTCAGGCCGATTTCTCTAACTTCCTGCGTCGGCAAGGTCATGGAGCGCGTCGTCCTCAACAGGCTCAACGGGTGCCTCGAAGACAACGAGGTTTACACGTACAACATGATCGGCTTCCACGCCGGACTCTCGACGCAGGATGCCATGAAATTAATCAAGCATCAGATTGTGGATGGCCGTTCCAGAGACGTCAATGCCTTGCTTGATCTGGACCTCGAGAAAGCTTTCGACAACGTGCTCCACGCCTTCATCATAAAGACAATTTCAAACTTGGGTCTCGATTCCATATTCCACAGCTACGTCAGCTCTTCTCTAACATACAGGAAGACCAAGCTTCGCGTTGGGGACTTGCGCTCCGACGATGTGCCCCTCGGAGGGCAGGGCACTCCTCAGGGCGCCGTCATCTCCTCCACACTGTTTAACATCTGTATGACTGGTCTTTCCGAGAGGTTGGCACGCGTCGTGGACATCATGCACACCATCTGCGCCGACGACATCACCTTATCGTGCTCCGGCGGCTGCGAGGGCAGAGTCGAAGAAACCATGCAGGAGGCGATCGACGTGATCGAGGAGTATCTCCTCCCCACAGGACTTCGATGCTCCCCCGCCAAGTCGGAGCTTCTGCTTTACAGAAAAGAGAAGGGAGGCAGACCAAAAGATTGGAAGCCAGTCTCCGAAAGCAGCATCTGTCTTCGCACTTGTGACGGGGGGGGGGGTGATACCCAGGGTCGACGTTATTCGGGTCCTGGACATGTTTGTCGAATTCAACGGCGGGAACGGAACGGCTCTCCGCAAGATCATCGCAAAGACGGACAACGCTTTCAGCCTCGTTCGCAGAATTGCAAACCGGCACCGAGGCATGAAGGAAAACAATCTCCTCAGGCTGATCAATGCCTTCGTACTATGTCACTTCACGTAAACGATTTCTATGCACAACTGGCTCAGAGCGGAGCGAGACAAGCTCAACGCTCTCGTTCGCAAAATAGTCAAGAGGGCTCTCGGGCTACCCATCAGGACCCATATCGAGGATCTCCTCAACCTGGGGGTGCATAACACCGCCGAGGAGATTGCCGAAGCCCAAGAACGCGCGCAACTCACTCGCCTGAGCACCACAGCGGCAGGCAAACGCATCCTCGAAGAGCTGGGTTAACACCCTGCGGGATTCCCGATGGTCAGTACCCCGATCCTTAGATGCATTCGAGACAAATTCGAAGTGGCCCCTGTGCCCCGAAACGTCCATCCCGTCCACAACGAGGACAGTCGCAAGGCCAGAGCAGCAGCCATCCTCAAACAGATCAAGTAACGAGACATTAGAGCAAGCTTCGTCGACGCCCCGGAGTACAGCGATGGGAAGACCTCTGCCGTCGTTGTGCTCGACTCCAGCGGCAAGATTTGCAGTAGCGCTTCCTTTCGCACTTCAGACCCCGGAGTCGCCGAGCAAGCCGCCATCGCCCTCGCCTTGCTAGACGGTCGTGGGTCCGAGACCTATAGTGATTCCAAAACGGCAGTTAGGGCTTTTCAGAAGGGTTGCATCGCCAAGCAAGCTGCCCGTCTTCTTAGCCGCTCGAGTCCATATACTCTCACGCATCATTCAATTCACTGGTTTCCCGCTCACGTAGGGTCGGTCGAGGGTGCTCCCCCGAACCTCAATGAGTCTGCTCACGAGGCTGCGCGTGACCTCACTGAACGAGGTTCCTCTGCAAGGAGCCCCGACTCCCCTCCTCCCTACGGCCACAGGAACGCTCCCGCTACTCCACAACGAGGTTAATAAATTCTTCTACATGTCCAGAAGGGTCTTTCCACCCCCTCACCCCAAGTTGAATAGGGCGCAAGCCGTTTTGCTTAGACTTCTACAGACCAGCACATATCCGTGTCTGTCCGTTCTGCACGAGGCTTACCCCGACGTGTATCGTGACGACGCCTGCCCGTCCTGCGGGCAGACCTCCCCTCTAGCGCACATGCTCTGGCAGTGCGGGTCGGCATACCTCAAGTTCATCACGGAGTGCGACTCGCTTCTGCGTAGCCCCGCTATAGAAAAGCAAATACTGGCTGTCCGGCGTGCCCGCGACCGGGCCGGTGGGCTAGACCTGCCGCTCCCGACGTGGGACTAGCCGGGTGCGGGACGAGTTCACGTCCTCGCCGGACCTGCAACAAACTTTCCTCACTCACTCACTCACTCACTCACTCACTCACTCACTCACTCACTCACTCACTCACTCACTCACTCACTCACTCACTCACTCACTCACTCACTCACTCACTCACTCACTCACTCACTCACGTGGGCAACAGCGAAAACTCACGGCCAGCGGTGAATCGGCCAACGAACAGAAAACCCTGCACATCTCACGGCAAGCCGCTGCGGGTGACGCCGCTCTGGGTGTTGGTTATAAAACCCCTAGTTGGTTACAAGTTTCTGCGCCATCTATAATTTGTACCACGAAGCATCATCGAAACACTATACTTGGAACGCCTTACCAGGCGCGAGTCGGTGCTGTTACGGCTGGCGTGTAACACCCCGGGCAAAAAGGATGCTCGGAAGACGCTGCTCAACCGAAACGGAGGATGGATTCCTAATTTGCTATGGTTGTTTCGTGTGGTTGCCGGTCTGGCAGGCGCCCCGCAGTGATGACAGGCCCCTTTGTGTGTGCGACCAAGGGGAGAACCCTTTCCACGAACTGTCCAACTCTGGAGGAGAACGCTTTCCGCGAACCAAACAGGACCCGCGGGTTGCCGCCAGAGGAGGCAAGCCCGTGCCAACTCACCGGGAGAAGGGATCCGCCGCCTGTTCCCGAGCAGACTACGTGGGTTGCTGCCAGAGGAGGCAAGCCCGTGCAAACTCACCTGGGAAAGTGAGAGCAGCCGCCAAGCACCGAAAGAACTCAGTGCATGTCACGTGACGTTGACGTGACCAAGATGCCGCCTACGATTTTAGTGGGCCTATTTAAGGGGCCCCACAATGTACTTTTTCAATTAATTCATTCTCTTGTTATCCTTCACGAACCATTGAATAAACAGTGCAAGTTTCGCACTAGAAATCATCTCGTCCTTGCCTGGTCGCCATGATCTACCGGACGTCTGCAGCTCGCCGACAAGGCCACGCTACCCAATAGTAACGTCGGTCGAGGTTCGAGAAACGGCGTCGCAACAGTGCTCCTGTATATCCGTGGCCTCGACTTCCGTCTGTAGGGACAGATACGGATGAAGGCCGGCGCTATGATGTGTGCATATACGTATAAGGCGAATGATAGCTAAAGAAACATGAAGACAAGGACGCTGCGAATTATGTTGTTGGACACGTAGAGTAAACCGGAGGTCTCTTTATTAATTGAGAGGAAACAACAAAAAGTAACAGCTGAGTGAAAGCATTATGTGTGCCTTTATTACGAAGTATATTGTATTATTTCGCCAAAACACAAGCGACAACAACACCGCAAGTCTTTCCTTACGCATCCGACAGCAATGAATTGAAACAAGAATACAGACGCAAAGCGGCGACAGCGCTCGCTCAAGCATTCAACACACGAGAACAATATAAACACAACCTTTCCAAACTTGGGAAGAGGCAATAAGGGGTGGCGATAAGGCAATTACGTGCACCACAAAACAGTATGAAGCAATGGGATGAGGGGGTGCAAAAAAGCGGCAATAGTGTGCACACATCGGTGAGTTAACGCGGCCAGTGTCATTCGTAAACCTCAAGCATACAGGCATAGACAATATTTAAGGTGCTGAGTGCCGACAGCGGACGGTCCACGCAACGCGACGCTATCCTGCAGAACGGCTGCTGCTGGGAGAAAAGAAAAAAAAAACAAGGGGGCGGGGGTAGAAAGGAATGCAGAAGCAACAAATTTTTCTTGGAGCGCGCAGATCAGTGACTTACCGAGCCGACGTTTTGCTCTATCTAAGTGCCACCGTGGTCCCTAAAACAGTTTTCTGGCTCACACTTGAGTTAATAGAAAAATTCTTTGTCTCTTTCTCGGTATATCTATGTACAATCCACCGCATGCCTGCGTCCGCTAAACAGCCTCCATCCACATGATCAGTACAACGATAGTTTTTTTTTTCTTTCTTCTTGTAGTGTACATTGAGAAGCACCAGTCATAACACATGCGCCGCACATAGACAAGAGACATACCTGGTTGATGTTGAGTCGTGGTTTGCGCAATACTCCAAAATAGAACGACTTCACATCTCATATATATGACCGTCCGATATTCACCCTATAGTATGTACAAGCTACCGTTTGCGTTATGTACAGGCGTTCACATTGTAGTATCCGAACGGCATATGCACAGCGTAATATATATATATATATATATATATATATATATATATATATATATATGCACTTTTTTATGTTTCACTTTAAGTTGCCGAAATATAGATCACTTGTCTCGTTAGCGGCTGGCAACACAAGCACTGGTCAGCAATACAATGTGCAAATATACAGTCTGTGACATTCATTCACCGCAATTTCTTGATCACGTTCTTTTTCTTGAACCCCATCTATTTATAGCCCGAATTTGGACTATTTTGTTCGTTTCCGTAGTCATCTACGGCGCTATTTAATGTTAACATACGAAAATTAGTTAATGACTCGTTTGCTTATGCAGTGTGCTTATCAAAATAATCCAGCTAACGACGGTGGTAACGAGTAGATAAAAAAAAGAACTACCGCGACTCCCGGAGGTGAACCAGTAGCTATAAAAAACGCTAATATCGAATAAAATGCTATGATGCTTAATTGAATGGGAAACAATAAGAGCAGATAAACAGGAGTCTTCGTTACCATTCAGCCGTTAAGAACTTAGGGCGGTAATGATGAATATACACCCGAGTTCGGTTTTAAACAGCTGCGCTACTACCGCACAAGAGCATATAGAAAGTGCAGCAGGTATTAAACATAGTTCTGTGAATAAGCATCGAAGAGCCGTACCAGTGTGCTAAAGAAAAAAAGAAGAAGACTATTCATTCTTTCTTTACGTACATCTAATTTGGCACTTTGTATGAATAAATAGGATATTTTAGTTATTTAAGCATGCAGTGTTGAGACTTAAGTTGCGACCCTATAGACTGTGTGAATCAGTCACGATGGTATTGTGCAGCTGTGTGATTGAGGATTATTATTGTTCCTTCTAAAATTAAAAGCAAATGCATTTAGAGAAACGAGAGCGCTTTCTTGCTGTGTTCCGTGAATGAAGACAGAAGGTCGAATTATGTGCATCAGCAGCACTCACGCTGAGAATAACCTACGAAATTCTTTTACATTAACGCCGGGTGTTATGCTGTACAATGGCGAACTTGACGCTATAGTTTAGTGAAGGCAAATGTAACAATTTCACTGTTTTTCAAAAGGTCACGAGCAAAACAATGCAAGCTATCGGTGCTTTCTTGTACATATTGCAAGCAATGCCAATATTTCTCAGTGAGCCATAAACAAGCTATTCATGGCCCAAATTGCCGATGTCTCACATTTATTATACGGAGCTGGTGTGGCACTTTTCTTTCGTGTTACTGCAAGTTAACACACACAAAAAAAAAGGAAATTTATGTCAACTACAAAATATATTTTTATGGCAAGAGGATTATATAACACATTAATAACTTGGAAAAAATATGAAAGAAAAAGAAAGGTCTTTCCTACTGTTTAATACGCGCTAATTGTGCAGCCGGTTTACCAAAGGATTTAGGAACTTGCTTTTACATATTGTCTGGACGAAAATATTCGATTCTATAACGAAGGCTGACAGTGTTCATGTACTCTGTCCCTCAGCCGAAGTCGGACAGCAGCCTGCCTTTGACACATCCGTTCATAGTTCAGCCTTCACAACACATACTTTCAATAGGCATGGTGAACAACATGCTCCTACTGACAAGCGATGTATACGCCACTCGTTCAACTGTACGGTCTGTAACCTGAGGAATGTGCCACTGTAAGTATCACCGTGCAGCGAGGTGCACAATTACATTCTCGGAGCGAAAGGAAAAAAAAAATGCAGCTAGAGTGGCTTTTGTCCAACCACTAAATTGACTTTCCTCCCTCCACTTTGTCTTCTACATTTGGAGGTCGTCGCACAAGCGTCATAGCATAGCGGAACGTCTTTGCGCAAAGCCGACAGCGCGCAGAGGCCACCAGGAACGCTGGCAGATGCCCCCTGCTAACACCATCGGAAACGATTCGCGAGCACTCGCAGCTGTCGCCACTGGGCGATCACCCACGACGGTGCGTGGCGGTGGACCCTTCAACCGCGTTGGCTGGCCAACAGTCCCGAACGTTGGTCGCGCTCTTCTGTGGAGCCGTGCGCCCACTCTCGGAGTGCATCCTACGGCGCACGGCTCTCGCCACGAAGGTTGCCGCTGCTGGCCGTCCAGAGTCACTGCGCGTTGGCGGCCGATGCGGCGGCGGAAGCGAACGGCTGCAGGACGGGCGGTTGCGGCGCGGCGAGGGCGGCGCCTGAGCGGCGCTCCGCGTCCACCGAGCGGTTCCTGAGCAGCGTCTGCGTGACCTGCAGGTGCTTGCGGATGTACGTGGCGTTCGGGTCCAGCGTGGTGGCGTGCTTGAAGCAGCGCTCGGCTCGGCTTAGCTCCCCGCGCTCCACGTACACGACGCACAGGTTGTGCGAGCCTTGTACGTTGCCCGGGTCCAGGGCCAGGATCCTGCGGTAGCACTGTGGCCACAGAAAAGGCGGGAGGGGGGGGGGGGAGGTGTCGCAGGAGGCGGAACAGTTTCAGTGAGAATATCGCGCGCGCGGTGTAAAAAAGAAAAAGAAAAGAAAAAGCTAACAAAAGGCCGAAATCACGCCTGTTTCCACGTGCCTATTTGCACGTCTTTACTTTCGTCGTGTGTCTTAAGTAAGTGGCGACTACCTGGGAATGCACAAAAAATTTTTACCTTAGTGCCGTACGCTACTAAAAATTGCCGCAGCAATGTCTTCGCTACCGCACTGACCGCAATCATGAGTAGAAGGTGCCTTATAACGTCGGTCAATGAAGGAACGCTCTTACGTACTAAAATTAGTCTGAACGCGGGGACTGTTCCTCTAGTACTAGGAGCGGCGCATGGAGATTGGCCTGCGCAGTCTCCTAGCAGGCTTCGCTTATATACTACTTCCGCGTACTATCCACGGCGCACGCACAGGTGCGAATACGTGCATCTCGTAGACCTTTTTTTTTTCTTTTTCCCGAAACAACGCACCGCACAATCTTGTCGCTTACATCTGGCACTGCGGCACGCTGTTGATCCCGAAGAGAGCGCCTCTCGCTTACTGCAGCTCTGTGCAAAGCTACAATAATGTGATCGCTCTTTGATGCATTTGTAGATTTAATGTTCAACACGAGAAACCAAACCCAACTAACCGGAACAAAGCATTATCATCTCCAGAACTGTAGGTGCACTTCTCCGTCGCAGTAATAACGAATATACTCAATAAAAATCACTTGGAAACCAAGTTTAAGGAACAAACAAATAAGGAATAGAGAAAGCAGATGCCGAAAACCGAAGTGAATGCCTCAATGCCTTTTATATATATATATATATATATATATATATATATATATATATATATATATATATATATATATATATATATATATATATATATATATAAAGAAGCATCTTAGACAACCTTGGCACTGCACAGTGGTGGCTAACCAGCCATAAGCACGCTTGTCGCTCATCATACTTATGATAAACAGCACACCAGCTCACCAGCCGTAAAAACGCTTGCCATCTACCACGGTTATGATAAACAGACTGCTGGAAGAAGAGGGCGATAAAGAAGACGCAACACAGCCGAGATGGTGCGCTGCACAAACACGCCCGCACTACGGATCGGCGGTCAAAAAAAGTCAGCGCTGACGGTTGCTCCGATAAGAGCTTCTTTGCCAAACTTACGGTGGCATAATCTTCAAGAAGGCCTTGAGGTGCATGGACCAGAATAAACATTTCGTATCTATCTAGAGCCAGTAATCCTTCAAACGATAAAATGCGATTTTTGTTTAGATAGTAAAAAGAAAGTGATGTAACATAACTGAAGTATTATCATAATAAACGTATTTTTTTGTTTGGCCAGTGATCGTCTGGAGAATGCTGCCACGAGAAAAAACAAAACACTGTGATCTTTTGCGTTCAAGACTGGAGCTAAAGATAGGTAAAAAAAGAAAGTGCTCTGTTTATGACGGCGTGCTTAAGAATAAGGGTATAACCTATGAGACTTACTTATCGATAAGTAAACGGTGAATAACTATATAAAAGAAAAATTTCATTTGGGGAAATTTTACAGTTTATTTGATTTGCTTTCTAAAGAGCCCTGAGAAATCATTGAATAAATGCGGCTTTTGTGTCAACAACCATCGGGTTTGGTTTTAAGAAAACACAGTCCGCGGAGAGCATACGCTGCTGCGAAGCCAAATTTTGCAGTCATGCGTGGCTCGTGGAGCTCACAAACTGAGCCTGAAGTCCAACTATTTCTCAAACGCTCTCTTTTCTTTCCTAACGAGGCCTTATCCTCACCCGTTTCGAAGCTGCTGGTGGCTCGCACGTGTCGTCATATGCAAAATCCCCATAGACGGCTGCTATTGACCAGCTGACATCAATCAAGAAGGGTAATTGTATCAGTGCGCTTCTTCCTACTGTTGCTGTATATATTATTTGACGTAGTTTACTAAACATGCTGAAATAAGCGAAAATCTGCTTTCGAAATTTCGATAATAATTACGTACTTCCAGAAGGAGCCGGTCTGTTCACGCTCGGCCGCGGTCGCCCCCGTAGGAATTAAACTTTCGCTGATTTCGAAATGTTTTGATGACTCAACTGGCCGCGAACCACACGAATATTAAGGTCAGACCCCACGTTCGCTTGTCAGCGCACGCTCACTCCTGGCTGCTCTTGGCTGACGTCGTCGGCAGACATCGTTTCGTAGTGAGCGATTGACAGCGCTTCAAAATGTTGCTACTATCCGTCGGTCAAGCTGGTGCTGGACAAAGCCGGTTCGCATTACGTAGCACACGCCAGACTGGAGCACAGGAGCGTGAGCGCGCACTCCAGCCATGTTATGCACGAAGCAAGCGCTGCGCATGCGCACTACAGTTGCGTGTAGCTGCGTCTGCTACGTAGCGTGAATACCGCGGCCGCCGCGGGATGCCGCGACGAGCCTGCTCGCAATACAGCCCAGAGGGGCTTTAGCTCGCAAGGCTCACTACGGCTCGCCGAGTACAACCGCGTTTGGCGTTTGGCGCGTCGTAGGCGAGAAAATCGGAAATAGGGGCGTCTACGTGAATATCCAAAATCGAATTTGAACTGCGCGCTCTGGTGACGTTCAGTAAACGGAGCGTTGCGAGCACACACCGCTCCGCCGTAGCCTTCGCAGTGAAGAACTTTCAAGAAGGAGCGGGAGCTCCGCGAAGGATATCAAAGGTAATCTCTGATTGCTAACAACTCCGCTTCTGCTGAATGCACTGACGTATTTTGCTGCAAAGTATTTCTGGAATAGCTTATTTTAACTTCAAATGCATTTCTCGACTTCGGTAAAACGTGTTTCAGGGCCACTTCGAGTAGTATCACTAGCAATGAATCATTACCAACTATCCCACTTTGTTGTCCTGATAAGCAGCGAGTAGTTACATTTATTTACAATATAATTAGGTAATTGAGAAATTTTTGCTTAACTGTCATTCGCCTCTTTAGAAAAGACGTAGCAAAATTCTTCACAATTATCTCTTTCAAGTTGGCTTTCTTGCATTCAAATGAGGCATGAGGCAGAGCATCCTTTACAAAAAGTGCTGTGTGATATTTAAGACCGGCATACGCAAGCGCTTCCACTTCTACTGTTACTCGCAGTATGCAGGATAAGAGTGCTACATGTTTCTCTAAGCACCAGAGCACGACCAAGAACGTCTTATATTTTGGAATGCGAGGAAACACTTTAAGATCACAATCAGCAGCTCAGCTCAAAAGCAGAGCTCAGATCCGGTTACTATGCCAGCCAGTTCGTGATTCTTTCTAACCATACTATGTGTGTTCAGAAATATTTGTTTAGCAAGCCGACAAGTCAGGAAAGAAAAAAAAAACAAGAAGCTGTCGCGGCTTGCAGTGATCCTCTCCTTCGCGTCAGCATAAATAAATATGTAGAGGCACCAAAGAGAACGCAGACGTAATTATTGAATGCTCTGCTTCGTGCTTATATATATATATATATATATATATATATATATATATATATATATATATATATATATATATATATATATATATATATATATATATATATCAACACTTCGTTTTACGAAGTGCATGAACTTCTCAGTTATAGTCTTGCGGCCACAATATATACTTTCCTTCCATTCGATATTTATTTATCGCACTACGACTCCTTTCGCTTTCGTCCATCTGCCACTTCACACCAAGGCTGCTTTGCGTAATGCTCTAGTTAAGCTGCCCCCCCCCCCCAAAAAAAAAATAAAGAAAGACATACAAAGCAAGAGAGAGAACAAAAAGAAATGATTCGACGGGAATTTCACGCTGACGGTAAAGATTGCCGGGCCTCAGGGCAGACACGAAGTAGAGTGGCCCCGCGTCACCAGCAGCGGATAAGCGCGGGCAGTGCGGGGCGAGGGAAGGGAACCGCTCGCGCGGTGATGCATTCCACTCGTTCGCGAGCGTGCCTGTGACAGTGCTGGCGGGGATTTGCTTTGTTTGATTGGACGTCCCGTACGGCGTTCCGTCCTCGTCGCCTTAGTTGCGCTTCCTTCTGTTTGCGCGGGATTAGGCACCCAGGGCCGGAGCCGCTAATCTTCGAGACTCACCTCTTCGGCTGCCTCCAAATCCTTGAGGTGATTGACGTTGATGTCTCCGAGCAGTACTAAGCCCTTGATGTGGTTCGGGTGGTACTGGACCAAGGGGAGAGAAGAGAGGAGGGGGACAAAGAAACGCCCCAGTAAGCCTGCATGCGCGAGGACATATGCAGCGTCGGCGTAGGCCAGTAGGGACTCCACGGCCCCGCGGCCGCTGCCAAGAAAGCCCTGGTTGCTGCCATGTCGCGCGCCTCGGCTTGCGCAGCTTACGCGCCAGTCTTGCGCGTGTGTACGTGACCGCCGGAACACAGCTCGATTTCGGGGGAACGGGTTGCCTCTCGTTATGTCGTGCATTGTACCACATTAAAACGATAATGAGAGCTTGTTCGCAATGACTGGCTTGAAGAAGCTAATGAACAAGCTTTTTGCTACGAATAGAACGATAAAAAAAGCATGCTGTGTAATGCTAAAAAAAGAATAAACAAAAGTAAGGCGTGAGGCAACAATGAGAGAAGTTGGAAGCGTAACAGACGCCAAATAAATGAAATGAACGAAAGCTACTCGAAACAAGTTGTAATGGTATAGTGGCATAAAATATATGCACACAATACCAGTCAAGGTGTAAGTACGAAAATATTATTCGAGAGCTACCGGGCGTGTACATTCAAGTTACGCTTCCAAGGTCCCCTGCGTTATTTAAGCATCTGTTGAGGTTCCCGATTCGCAGGTGTTTCCAAAAGGCCCCCTGAGTAGGAATTCAGAAGCGTAGCGAAGAGATGCCAAAGCACAGATGTGGAAAGGGCATCTAACCTTTAGGAGATCTTTCAGGAACCTCATGGCTTCCATAGGTCGTTGCTGCTCCGACAAGAGCAACGCCAAGTTGAAGAGAGCGCTTCGCAGCTTAGGTTGCACCTGGGGATGTAACGACGATAGTGAGGTCATGAGAAAATTCTAGATTGTACATATAAATGCAAGAGAGACAGACGGACAAATGCGGCGGTAACCACGAAAATCAGTCGGATAAATACAGGGTGCTTTTTTTGTTTTAGCTTCACCAATATTTTTTAAGGTTGTCTGTGGCATATAGCACAATTATAACCCTTGATATAAATTACTGGATGAAGTGGCCGTTACTTCTATGTGAAATAAAAATACTTGATTGAAGAATTAACGTAATTGCGCCAATTACCTTTTAATTACTTACCTTACAGCACATATTTAAATATACGAATTCCAGCTAGTGAGCACGCAAGGCATATCGACTTAGAACGAATTCTCAGGACTACGCCAGTTTAGAGATATTAGTTTTCAAGGTGTCCGACGACACGATTTTTACCGCAAGTTTGACGGCGCATATCTTGAAATAGGTGCCATCCTCAGAATTCGTTCTACGTCGATATGCCTTGCATGCTGACTAGCTAAAATTCGTATATTGATTATGTGCCGTAAAGTAATTAATTAACATGTTATTAGCGCACGTATATTAATTATTCGATTAAGCATTCTGATTTCTCGTACAAGTAATAGCCGCCTCGTCGGGCAATTTAGATCAAAAGTTATAATTGTACTATCTGCTACAGGCAATTTTAAACAATTTGGTGCAGTTACAAAAAAAAAAACTATGGGGGCACCTAAGCAATTCTTATTATGAGTAATTTCGAGAGCATTACTTGTCGTTGAGTTATGTCGCTGAGTTTAGTGTAGCGGCGAAATGTTGCTAAGTTCAGTGCTGTTGCTTTATGTTTCCGCGTGTAAAGTTGCTGCTTATGAGGTCGGAACAACACATGACGACAAACCGGCCATATTGAGATCTCTCAGTTGAGCTTTATTTGCGTTGTCCGGGACTTTAGGGGATGCATACTGCCGCGCTGCAGCCGCTGCAGCTCAGCGTGCTCTCTTTGCCTTTCGCGTTGTCGGGGGCTTGAGTGGTGAACGTTGTTTCGCGGCAGCAACTCGCTTCGCACATTTCGCTGAGTTGCGATGGTCTCGTACTTCGTCGGCAGTGAACTGGCGCCTCCGGCCACGCTTTGCTGACGCCTCGCGTGACGATGTAGACTCGAGTGATTCAACTTCGGGCGATGAAGAGTCAACAGCGGCGAGAGCGACTAACAGCGACTCCCATCATGCTCCATCTAGTGAACCGCCCGCCAGACAGCGCCTAACCACGCGCACAGCCTCGAAGATATTCATTACTGTCGCCTGTTGCAAGGGTGGCGCAGTGGTTAGCGCTCTATAGTGCGCCTCGACGTCCTGCTCGCCCGCCGCTCCGTACAGAGTGGAGACAACCGCAGCGTCTACTACGACGTTGGGCACGCGAGGAGCGCCGGCAGCGCTTCCCTAAGGCGTCCGCCATTCACCTGCCGAACGCCGTAGTAGACGTCTCAGTTGTCTCCACTCTGTACGGAGCGGCGGGCGAGGAGGACGTCGAGGCTACGTGCTCGGCTGCGGAGCGGCAGCAGTGGAGGTGGGGCCGAGGATCGAATCCTCACCGTGGCCACTTTTGTTAAACGAGTACGCAATTCTGTGCCTATAACCCAACGAGGAAACCCGTCCGTCCGCCAGGTAAGACGAATCGCTATGAATAAATTAATGTAAGAAACAAAATAAATCCGAAAGGAAAAAAAAACAACGTTGGCGGTGGTGAGTTTCCAATTTACTACCCCGTGCTGAGAAGCCAGATGTCTTATCCACAGGGCGAATACCCAATTTTTTTATTTCAAAACATTCGGCAAATACATCAATACACATTGCTGCCCCCTTGTGACAATATTCACTTTCCCACCGCTGCTGTTTGAGCTTGCGGTTGAGATGACAAAACTTTCATTTTAGCAAGAGTATCCATCAATATAACTACAGTTCATGGTCATACGCTAATTTCTGAAACAGTAAACTATTACTTTGCTGAAAATGTGAGTAAACTACGTGATGTGTTTCACAGGGCTAACACCCAAGCTTGCAGAAGGCGAATATGTCTGATTCATATGAATGTGTTGTACCGGCGGTACAAAAGAAATGTCAAAGGAGAACAGTTTTCATGAAGGCTTTCTTGAAAGATTTGGGGATGGTGGAATAAAAGCCATCTCCAGGACCACATGTAGAGCCGACTTGGAGCATTGTAGATATCACGAAAATTCCGACTTTCCGAAAATTTGATGTCAAACACGCCACATCCCCGATGCGTTTCCGTGGTCGCGGGATGCGCCTTCCGTTGGGGCGTCACTTCACCGACCGAAATGCTACCAATCTCTGAGGGCACATGCTCTTTGCGTCGCACAACACTGACAGATAAGCAGTCAGTGAGTTGATACGGATGTTAAGGAGTGATGGGAGGTTATATGGGTCTCATCGCGGTTGATAATGGTTTCCCGAGGATGAATAAGGTGCTTAAGAGCGATAAGGGCTTATAATGACCGAAGCAATTCTGATGAGGTTGATGAGGACCGATAAGGGTCGATAACGGTAAGATCAAGTCCGATAAGGTTGATAAGGACCGACAGTAGTTGTAAGGGTTGGATCATCTTAGATGAGGTTGATAAGGAGAGATAAGGGTGGATAATTAAGGATCGGATAAATTGCGATAAGGTTGATAACGGCCTTTAAGTGTTGATAAGTGTATACACTGGTCGGATCAGGCTTGATAAGATTGATGATGACACCGGGCTGCGTGGAGATGAGCAAGCGGCACAATGCTTACGCATACTTAGACAACTCTAGTGGTGTTTCTGCATGAATGTTTTTTTTTTTAGTTATATGAAGATGACGTAATTTGTGTGCTGTTTTTCTGCCATGGCTTTTCTGCCACGGCTTTCTGATGACGGCGGGGTCGCACAATGAGCCAAGTAACGCTCTCACATTAATAGAACACCCTGCATATTTCGTTGAGTAAGGGCGTTTATTATTCTGTCACTTACACAACAACGTCCTCTGTACCTTCGCCGACCATCGATGTCACGGGGGCTGAAAATGAAGGCTACGGAAGTGATGTGCTTTTAGAGTAATAAGGTGATTATGGTTCAGTGTAATATTTGCCTTGTTATATTTTGCAACATGTATGAAAAAACCGTCAAAGAATGCTACCTTTGCTGTGACTTATGGGCGAGTTTGTGCTTTGGTGCCAGATCGGTTGCTCTCCCGTAGGCACGCGCATGCACACACACACACGCACGCACACTCACATACGCACCGAGAGAGACGGAGAGAGAAAGAGAAACGGGGAGACAGGAAACACAGACTAACGGGAACAAGCACCCGCTCTAGTTTATACTAGGGCATAACAATAAAACAGCTGTTCGAGTTGATGAGGTGTGCGCAAGCACTATGCGGGAAAAAGAAAGACATTTCGTAAGGTGGCAAGGTAAAGGAGAGCGTGTCCTGATGCTGTCTATGTCGCGCAAATTGCACTGCATTAGAATACAAGGACAGACAACTATTAGTTACAATTAGTAATCTTTTTTGACAGGCTCACACCATATTTTGAGTGTTGCAAAAATAGTTATAATAATAACCACTTACGAAAATTAGCTGTCAGTGAAGATTGTGTGCGAGTTGTGGCGGCAGCCAGTGTGCCGCGCACTTTGGGGCTGTTTCTTCTGGTTATCGCTATCCCTCCAGCATGATTAAAGGAGTAATAATTTATATACAGAGCTTTTCAGACGCTCATTGTGACGAAGTGATGGCATACGTTTAACAACAAAAAAACATAAAAGCAACTGTCAACGAGATAATGTCATGAAGGAAATTAGCTGAGCGGCATTGAAGTGCCAGTCATCTGTTCTGACCTTTCTTTTTAGGGTATGATTCAACGCAAGTTTTATGAGATATTTATCCTTGAATTAGATGATGGCACTAAAGGCAAGTATGATGCCATTATGCTATTTCAATCAGCTTTCAAAGCGAATGATACACGAGTGCGTTCTTCCTTCGCGAAAATCTTCCAGCGCGACATACATCTCCAAGCAATTGAAACGAAATTAACTACTGAAAAACTTTCGATTGACGCTTAACAATCTCAGCTAATGGACGTTTCCATCAGGACGCAAGACAACAACCTCTCTGCATTGTTGCGTGTGGGTACAATCCTTAGTGCGTTTGAGCAAGTGCTCACGCAGGTCCAGGGGGCATAATAGCGATGCCCAGGTAGCTGTTGTTTGAGAGGTATATGAAAGGGCAATGTTTTAAAAATTTCACTATTGTTAGGTAGTTGGCTACTAGAGAAAACAGGCCCTGTCGACAGTCTCTGAGACATTCTTGTGACATTTTTGTGACTTTCTTGTGAGACATTCTTCCGCCTGGTTGCGGCACGCGGGAGCATTCAAGCTTAAATCTAGCGTGGTGTAAATAATATTAATAAGCGGACGTTGTGATGGAGTGCCGATGCACAATTTACGCCTGATTACGAACGTCGTGAAGTGGGAACACAGTTACCGGCAGTTAGAGCTGTCTAAATGTAACATCCCCGCACCAAATCTGAAACTAGATTCCTTGAGGTGCAGTGGTCAGTGAGAAACAATTAAAAAAAGAAAGGAAAAAGTCTGGGCGACGCGTCTGTAGCGAAAATAAATGTAAACTACGCACGAATCTTTGCGTCGCGGCCCATTGATGCAATTCACCTTATTTCTGAGGCCACTGGTACGTTGTTGGCTAAGTACACGGGTGCTGCGTGATAGCCTAAAGATTGTTCATTCGGGGCATATGCGCGATTTTCCTACAGAGTATAGCTGCCGTCAGTGGAAATGGGAAAATCAACAAACGTCGAGACAAGGGCATTTGTTTGTACGTGCGACAGCTAGTGCTGATTTTCCTCGCGCGTGTTCTCGCAGTCTGAGCATTCCGTCTTAAGCATTTAAATGCGTAAACATTTCTATGCTTACCCAACGAGAAAACCGTCCGTTCCTCCATCCACCACGTCAGACGATCGCTTTCAAGATAGAGCCCGCAGCAGCGAGTGACTTTACCTTCGTGCTGCCTGTCGCTTCAACGCGAACGAAGCGGCGAGAACACAGACATCGCTCACGGAGCTCTCAGGTCGCACCGCACTCTGCCCGTTTCGCAGATCGCTTTCAAGATACGGGCCCGCGCGTCCCTTTACAACGCTAAGTAAGCGGCGAGAACACAGCGCGCCAAGCTATCAGCAGTCGGCACTCTCCGTCAGCATCGCGGATCGCTTTCAATTGATACGGTCCGTGCGGCCGTTTCATATGCAGCCGTCGATGGAGTACGTTTGATCACGGTTCATAATGGTTCTACGCGGATGGATAAGGCACTAAAGAGCGATAACGGTTTATAATGATCGGAACGTCATTAGCGCACCACCGTCCGCACTGTCGTTTGTACTGGCAGTATCAAGTTTCATAACACTGATAATGACACCGGGCTGCGTGGAGATGACAAGTGGCACAATGCTTGCGCATACTTAGCCAAATCCAAGAGAAGTTCCCGCGTGAATTTTTTTTTATTCAGCGTGGCAATCTGAGAAGATGCGCGAAGCGATTAGCTGGCGTCAAAGTGCCTCAGACAGTACTCGACAAACTGCTCCCTACAGAAGTTCCCCTTCTCGCTACGGGTTGTTAAGGTGAGTGGCTGACTGGCTTTCATGTGGTAAGTAGAGACATCAAGGTAACGTTTTATCTGCGCGGGATAACAGATAACCATTACGAAAGGGCTACTTGGACAGCGGCACAAAAAAATCATGGGCTGAGAGCTCTAATGACTGCGCTGGTGAGATCGCGCAGTATGATTACAAAAGACGATCAAGAACACAGGAAGCGAACATGAGACCTCTACTACAGGCATACAATAATTTGTGTAGTATTCTTTTTGTAGTACAGATGCCATTCTTGCGCGAGTCCCCATTTTGTTGAAAGGAAATCCCATAGCAGCTTTCACCCGACGACCACCAGCTATACGACGTGTCCGCGGTCTTGACAACATTTGGACAAAAAGGATCTTTACACGAACCCGACAAAATTGGACGGAGACGGCTCATCAGGCTGAAAATCGGCTGTTGGGTTCACGTAAATGCTAGCGGGTCTGACTGAGTAAGCGTCGAGGCGTGTTCGGTCAACCCGCCAACAACAGGTAGGTTGACTCGCCTAGAGTTACTGTATATGGCTTCCTTAAGGTAAAGGGAGCTATATACAGTAACTCTAGACTCGCCAAGCCTGCTTGCTAAGACGTATGTAAGCGTAATCCGGTCGGGCTGTGTCAGCTAGACTTCTGACTCGACTTGGTCGTGTCGAGTTTTTGTAAACGAAGATAAAATGTGTCAAGCCCTTGCGGCCACACTAGAAGAGGAGTTATTAACCTGAACTGAAGAGCTGTCTCAAAAACTCGAAACTGTTGACACTAACGCGCCGTTTATTGTCAATAGTTCTGAGCTCTATGCCATTCTACAAATCATAATCTTGAAAGAGAGGGAACGCTGAATGAATAACACGACCAGAGTAAACAGAATAAGCATCCATGGGTTGCTCTTAAAACACAAGTAATATGTAAAGCACACCCAAACAGTTCCTTGACCCTCGATATTGTCACAATATAGAGAATGAGAGAGAAAGACCAAGTATGATGTGTATGGTCCAGTTCGTTAGTATTATTTAAAAAAAAACAGTCTGAAAGCGGACATTTGCGACGTGCTAGTCATGACTGAATGCAAATATTTTTAGTCCGTTCTGAAGGGCAGTTTGGCTGTGCCTGCCGTTTTAAAGGAAATTAATTCAGCACATAAAGACAGAAATGCGGCCCTGCATGTGGTTGAGTGTGGAACACTAGTCATCGTCCAGGCGTAGCAGGTAGCAGTATGAAGGGCCCCTTCCGTTGACACTTGCCCTCAACGCATATCGTGCACTGAACATTCACGCCGCCTGTATGCATGCTATTTTGTCTTCCTAAGCGGAGTGTCTAAAGCACCCGGTATATGATTACAAATGAAGCAGCGCAATTTTCCAGAAAGAAGAAAGTCTTCATTCCAGGCTTTGATGGCGGAGATGGTAGTATGTATACATCCACGTAAATTACACGTTGCGGTTGGGGTTTACCAGCTGAACTCGGGACAACGCAAGTTTATCTGCAGCGCGCTGACGCGCATTCCGTACAAGATCGACGCAAGGGAGTTGGAGTGTGCGGTTGTGCCATGGACACCCCGGACGCCATCACGCCGCACACCATATTGGGCACAGAGCAGACGTCCTTTATTTCTTGCTATACGGATCGGCTGCGTAAAGAAAGTGCGTTTATCAAGCATGGAACGCGTATACGTCTTGTTGCGCTAGTTGTTGCGGGGCATTCCCGGCAAGAATATGAGAGGAACAGCCTGTTCATCACGTGATGTCCTTACACTCGACGTCGACGGTACCGCATGCTACCTGCATATGCACTTCCGCTCCTCCGCAGTCGCGCAATATACTTTATAGGGCCACAGGTATTGTAGCATAGGCTCCGAGGGTAGTCTATGCTAATGTAAAACTACCACCGGCCACTAATTACTGTCGGTTACTTTGCATGAAAAAAGAAACATTTAATATCATGGAAATGCATGAAGAGATAAATATTATCATTAGCGACTGTAAGAGGTTAATTAACAGCAATGTTTGGTGCGAACATGAATGTGTTGTGCAGACGCGAGGCATGAAAACCCAGTACACGAGTGACATACATTGGACGACAACAGCAAACTGAATGAAAAAGCTTGTGAAGGAAGCGTAAAAAAATCAAGGACGTTGGTAACAGCGGTAGTTCAGGGGAAGATTAATTCCAAAATAATTGAAAATCATTCTACGGCCAAAAGGAAGTCAAAATCTGTGTGGGATATGCATGTAAAGAATGCAGTATGAAGCGACCAAGGAAAAACATGGAAGAAACCCAAAAAGGTGAAAAAAAGAAAATAAGCCGCTAGAGTAGATGAGAGAGAAATGGGAAGAATACATAAAACTGAAGAATAGCCCACACGTAATTGTTCAAGAAAAGATGTACTTTGTAAAGTGACCGGTGGTTGGCAGAGACTCGAAGTAACGATAAGAAGATCCCAAGAAAGTTTTGGGATGATCTATAGGCACTGGGTAAAACGTGAAATGTAACGCTTAGTAGCATTTAAAATGACAGCGGTAACATTATAAAAACGAAGCGGCGCTACGGTTTATTAGTGAACAATTAAAATAACATTTTCATGAAGTTGAAAACACAGGCGACGTTCACTTGGATATTGTCAGTCGACTGAAAGAGGACTTTGACATGTATAGTCATACGTAGGAGAGATAGACTGGAAAAAAAAAATGGATGCAGTTCTACTCAACGTGAAAGCTGTCGGAAGTGCGGAGCAGTGATTGGCCAGTGTTTCCCTTCTGTTATTGTTGTGAGTATACCTGTGGGGCATTGGCTCTCGATTCAGGGTTGCAAATGTTGCCGATCTTCATCAATGCCTTATTGAAGCACAGCCTATAACACAACTTACAACTATGGCCAAAGGATCGATCTCGGAAGTCCCGCTTGAATCGGGCGACCACTCCGCCGGTCTCGGGTAGCTGCCGCTGCTGCTGTCTCATCTCCGCTTCACGTTGCCGCACCTGGGGGTTAGCTTCTCTCTTCTGACGTTTCGCTTGTGTGTCTCGAACTTGAAGTTGGGGATTCGCTTGCCTACGTTTGCATGCAGTTTGCATTTGACCTTTAACCAAATTAGGGTTAGCTTGCCTTTTCTGCCGTTTCGTTTGAGCTTCCCGAACTTTAACCGCAGGATTCGCGTTCCTTCGCTGTTGTTGAGCCTGACGAAGCTGGAAATTTTACTCTCTTCGTTGAAGCTTGGCTTCTGCTTCACGTTGTCGTACAGACGAATCGGCCCTCCGGCCTCGCTGTCTTTCGCGAGCAAACGCCCGCTGTCGCTCGATTCGTGCCAACTGTCGGCATCCATGGCGGGAGAGACCGGCTCTTTGTTCGCAGTGTCTATTCCGATAAGGTCTCTGAATAAAACTAAAAGGTAGCGACATGCTTTTATCTTGCCGCCGCCGCTGCTGCGAGGAGCATTCGTGGAGGTAGCGGAGAAGGTCTGCGTCTCCCAATTGGTTAAGCGCCACCACATGGTATTTTTTGCGCCCTTCTCTCTATTTTTTTTTCTTCTTTTCTGCGTCTCGGCGCGCTCAGTACCATGACAGTTGGCCGCCGAGTTTCCACGGCGAGGTTTTCGCAAGGGATATCATATGTTTTGGCTAAGTTTCGTGGCTAACCGCGTCATTGAAGGACTCAGTGTTTGTTTTGTTTCGTGTTAGGGATTGATTTTAAGAGTACTGGAGGTGCAAACGTTCGCGAACGGAGCTTTTTTCTTTGTTGACGGAGTACGGAGCTCAGGCATGGGTAAGCTTATGCACGGGTGCTATTCTTGGTGCTTGTTCAGATTTGTTTTCCTGATCGCGCTATCGTCAACAGGTGTATGAAGCTATGTAGTGCGTAGGCTGTGTTCTGTCATACATCATGCCAGAAACGTAACACGTGTTATTGTTGTAGTAGTGAGAGTGCGTAGCTTTGTCAGTCTATGCTTTTGTTAGGCGCTGCAAACATATTTTACTAGCACAAGCTGTTCACTACCACTGCAAATTATTTTGGCTATTGTGACTAGGCTTCCTCCGTAGTGGTGCACGAATTTGTTGGCTCATATTGACATGGAACTGCGTAAAGAAAAGGGAGAAAGTGCTCATTCATGGAAACCATTTCTATGTTTAACTTTCGTCCTTGCATAGGCTTTGTTCACAAATGAAGTACAGGTTCCACAGTGATGTTTGCGCTTGAGAGCCAACAGACCAGTTTCACAGCATAAAGAGATGGCAGCATCATGACGAAATGACGAGAATAGCTGAGCTGCTCCGCGTTGATTGCGTACGTTTCTACATGACCTTCGCGTTATTCAGGTGAATATGTCACGCGCTTTGCGTTCGATCATCATGGTACTAGGATGATTGAATTATGAAGCTGCACAAGCTGGGGGGGGGGGGGGGGACACGGCAGTCGATTGGGTACACGCAAGTACACACGTACGCACTTCGAACCCGGCAACTGCATCCGAGTTGTTGAATCGGCAGCTACATAGTGCTGCACACACGCGAGCGCATCGCCTTTGGCGTGTATAGGCGAAACCTTCATCGCAGCCCTTTCACGCCGGGCAAGTGTATTTAGAAATCCAGATAAAGAATCTGATCGATGCAGTAGAAATAACTCGCGAAGCGGGTTGATCTGTGCAAACCGCGGCAGTGTTTTGGCCTACGAGTACAATGCATGGCCGTGAACGACATAAAACTCAAACAAAGCTCTGGCATGTGTATCCCGGGCCCATCCCGGGCCCCTGAAGTGCACCGCACTTAAAAAGGCAACATATTCAAAAGGCAAAAAGAAGGATTTCTAAGCATACCGTGCGAGGTTTAGACAGAATACCAAGAAGACTCAAAGTTATCCTTGGACAAGAAACTAAAATCATTGCATTGCTCTATGGGCGATACACTCAAAACAATGAAAGTGCCAACAATCCTGGAGGGCATGATGAGCCTGTTATAAAAAGAAAGAAAAACGACAACAAACAAACAAGAAAAAAGAGAACAGAGAAAGTACCAAATTGTACTAAGATTTAAAGGCAACGCCAGTGTTGTAAACGTAGAATAACAATGTAAGCAGTGCGATCTCATGTCCACTTTATCAGCGAGTTTGATTGCCGTTCTTCGAAACCACTCGAATCGGCCGTGCGCGTTGGTAAGGCACGTAATTGTTCACAGGTCTCTAAGAGATGCACACATCCGACACCTGACTCGGATTCCCTCACACCATCTTGCTTGCTTGCCAGCAAAAAGGCCACTTTCAACTTTTGCTAAAACTATTGTAAGACATCAGTCCTACTTGCCATCAGAATTTACGCCCGCTACACGATTGTCAGATCCATTGTGGTGTCTGCACCGGCCGCAAGTACAACTGACAATTCCAGGAATCAGAAAGAAAGCTGGAGCGCCATTGCAAGCTTTGAAACAAGAAACTTTGGAGCACATTCACAACGTGCACAGATTCCGGCAACATGTATACACAAATGGTTCAGTAAAACGCAACAGCTCTGCTGCTGCAGTCATCATCCCGGCCCAATCTGAGGAAATCAAATTAAGAACTTCATATGTGACCACATCGACCGGTGCAGAACTCTCGGCGCTCCTTGCTGCACTTAATTTCATTAAGCAGAAGCCACCGCAACAATGGACAATCTTTAGTGACTCCAAGGCAGCCCTTCAGTGCATACGAAGCCCATGCAATGCGCCACGGACCCAATGAACAACTGGCCTCAGAAATTCGGCACATATATCATCAAAGCCATGACAAGGGACACAACATAATCTTGCAGTGGCTTCCAGGACATCGTAACATCAGCGGTAATGACCACGCCGACGAAGCCGCCCGATCTGCACATGAAAGTGGTCAACGAGTCTTCATTCCGCTTTCGCGAAGAGACGCTGCGGCTCAGCTGCGATTGATGTCCCGTGAGTGTACTTTGGCCCTGTGGGATTCAAATGTTTTCACCATGTGTCGGTTGCGTTCGTTGTCTCCGGACATACGGATGCACCTCCCGCCTGGATTACCACGACGTGAACAGACCATGCTCGACTGTCTGTGGCTAGGCGTTGCCTTTACAAACTCATATGCTCTCCTCATAGGAATGGCCAACAGCCCCACGTGCGACACACGTAACATCGACGAGACGCTCGCACACATTATCTGTGTCTGCCCGCGATACAATGCTGACAGACAAGTGATGCGCAGAGTACTGGACCAGTTAGTTGGACAATCGTCCACTTTCAGAACTAAAAGCTTTAGGCCAATGCTCCGAAAGAACATCCGCGTTGAAGGCCTTACTCGCGCTATTGAGGTTCTTGCGGTCTACGGGGCTTCACGACAGACTCTAAGAATGCCGCCCCCTATCGCTCTGTAGTGTACGCGCTTTGTTCGTGCTTGTCTCCCTTTCTTTCTATCTCCCCCTTCCACTCTGTTTCTCTTTTCATCCCCCTTAACCCTTGCCCTGCGCAGGGTAGCCAACCGGAACTACGTCTGGTTAACCTCCCTGCCTTTCTCTGCATTATTTTTTCTCTCTCTCTAAGATATGCTTTACTCCGTGACCACATCTCTAGGTTTGAAAGGCGGAAATAAACAGCCTGCATAATGTCTGTGCCTGGTTTCGATCGACCACTGACCATACAGACTATACTAGAACACCGCCCCCGCCGATCATCAGCCCAGAAGGCAGTGAAGGCCCTTGTATGCTTTTTGAAAAAACGACTGGCTTGTGCGAGCGCCTTTGACTGGCGTGGTGCTGTACGCGCAAGTGCAAACATTCACTCCATTCCTCTCTCTCTCTCTCTCATTTCTATTCTCCTGTTCCACTCTCCCAGCGTAGAGCAGCCAACCAGACGCTTTTCTGGTGGCATCTCCGGCCTCTCTCTTTCTTTTCTTATTCGCTCTGTTTCGAGTAATGTGGGCTTTCTGAAGCTAGTTTTATAATATAATCCGCGTTAAGTGCCGCGTGTTCACGAATATTGAGTGCTTCGTGCAAAACTCAGATGCCACCAATGGCACTGAATAGTCGCAGCAACACAGCGAAATCATCCCTTCTGCTCAAAAAAGTTGCGTGCATTCAGCTAGGAAGCTTCTTTTTCATGGTGCTTCAGCTAGGCTCGCGTTTCTCGTGTTGAGAAATCTAAACCTTTCTTTCCTTTTTTTGTCATGAAAAAGACAAGCAATAAGGCATCTCCATTTATTTGTGATGTTACACGTGTCGGTGCGAGTGGACCAAAAGAAGAAGAAAAAGAACACCATCGCACCGTAGCATGCTTTCAGCCTGCGCGACACGTAGTGCAATATGAACTGAGCGCGAGGCTGACGTAACACGACGGTCTCATGCATCTTGCATAAACCCGCCAGTGAGACGCCGTCGCTACCTGGGCAACGCAAGGGGAAACTACAGCGCGGAATGACAATAATAATAAAAAAGGGACGGAAATAACCATAACGCACGACCTGGAGTACATTCTTCTAGGATAAAACACGCCTCGGGCATCATAATGGCACGAGAAATAAGTAGGCAGAGAAACAAAAAGAAGGGCGGGGGAAGATTACATTCTCATCGTCTTTCCTATTCCCATCGTACATGCCACACCGTGTTGCTCGCTCGCGTTTCCCCAGTGTTTGTAAAGGGAGGACGGCCACACTTAATTGCTTGCCGCTAAAAGATGCGTTACATGCTCAGCACGTTTTTTATTTCTTCTGTTATTCGTAGTGTTTGTTCATAGAACAAGAAACTGCACATACATATTGTGCGTGGATATACGTTGACACGCGTATGCAGTTACATCTTTTCATTTCCGACTTTTATATAATGCGCGAGCGCAGATGCTTGCATCTTTGGGAGGTTCCCAATTATATATATATATATATATATATATATATATATATATATATATATATATATATATATATATATATATATATATATATATATATGTATATATATTGTTACCCGAACTGATAACACAGGACACGCGAGTTGTAGGAGAACCTGTGGGAACAGAAGGCAGCGCAGACCCTGTTCACGTTTTGGTAACGGATTACACAACATGTACACGTCTAGTCGGAGACCCCGAAATTGCGGAAGTCTGAGTTAACTATGAGAGACGATGGCAATAATAAAGGAGTCCAGATGGACGCTGTCGCGTCCTGCTCGCTGTCGCGTCCTGCTCGCTTCATTAACATCTAAGAACTGCACATGGCGCTGCAAGACGCTCCGGCGTGTAGCGCAAGCCACACACTGTCATAACGAGACTCTCATTTCGGTGACACTTTGTTGGCCAAACACTGCGACTGTGCGGCCATACGGCGCGTGACCGCAGAGTCGACCACAAGCCGTGTGGCCGACTCTTCGAGGTCAGCGCTTTCGCATGGGTGTTTGCATTAGTCTAGCGTGAAGAGGACAATTAAAGCGTCTGGCGTTCACCCAACGTCTTAGGGCGAGCGGAGGGCAATGTTGTGCGTGCATGTTTAACGCAAAGGAGAACTTCGCGTTAATGCTACCAGCGTTTTCTGCCAAGTCGGGAAGCCAACTATTTGTAAAACAAAGTGAGATATGTGTCAAATTTCATATAAAAGTGAAAAAAGTATGCTTGAAAAAATAGATACGTGAATAAAATTAAGTAAAGGGGGAAGAGAAGGAGAAGTAAATCAAATCTTGTTAGTGGACACCACGTTCCGTATTCATGGTTTCCTAACAATATGTCAATAACTGTTCATGAAAAAGCTTTGCTCATTTCAGTTAACATCATATTAGCATTTGCGTGGCTACATATTACATATGAGCCGGCAGGTACGACAACGCTTAAGAGCTAGCATCTGTGTTTTCAGGATGTACGGCTAAGTGGTGTATGAAAGCATACATGCGGGAGGTTCCGTACCATCTGCCCCACTTTCCTATATTCAATGGCGAATAGGCGCGAGTTTGAGGTCAATTTCTTATGACGTGCCCTTATCAGAAAGACTGTACCCTGTCGGTGGGCGATCAGTCGTCCATCAGCAACAACGACTAACGTTGAGCGGGTTCGGCTTGAAGTTTGTCACCTGCGGTCACTGGGCCTCTTCGATTATCCGTTTCTGACAGTCCTGGACTGTCCGAGGCGGTGCTTTCAGCCAATGGGCGTTGCGTGTACAGCGTCTCGGACAACCCGGGACTGTCAGGAACGGATAATCGAAGAGGCCCACTGCAGGGCGTTTTAGTTTTGTGGCTGTAAACTGATTGCGCTGATAATCTATACAAAGTAGCGACAGCTCCAGTCTTCTCGTTTATACTTCTTTTTTTTTACCGTATGTACTGATGCTTCTGGTCTTGAAGATGTTTATGATGGAGATATGTGTATGTACATGCATGATGCTAAGGCCATGGGCGGTATTTCAGAAAGGTTACAGGTGTTCGATTAGCAAAATTTCTTAGTCAAATAGAATACGAATAATCAAGAAAAATGTCCTTGGAAAATCAAATCGATGATTGAATATTCTTTTATTTCTAAACAAAACGAAATGTAAAGCTCGTGTGGAGTTGGCTCTGTAAAAAATGAGGCTGATTTACATTATTTGATACATTCCATGTGGTGGCGTTTACAACAGAACGCTCCGTCGAATGAGAAGCTTCCAATTACAAACAATTGCTTTCTATTATTGGTTCTTCAGCAGAAGAGTGAGTCGGAGACATTTTCGCCTACATCGGTCTCTCTCCGTCCAAACTCCACAAGTGATGTTATACCTTAGTCGAACAGAAACGAATAGTCGACAATTTCGAATGGTGAATCGAATCGAATCGAATGATTTTAGGAAACCCTCCTTGTTCTCATGTCCCGCTCCGACACACAGTGAATATTACGAGGCCTCAAAAGAGAAGTGTGTGTGTCGAACTGGTTCACAGTGAGCACAAATGAATAAATCCGATATGAAGTTTACCCACATCTTTAGTGCCAGCTAGATCCTCAGCTTCCGCGATGCGTCGACACCGTCTTACATAGTCTCCGTCTCGGAACTACTTACACCAAAGCGCTCCATATCTCGAATAATTTAAGCGTGTGTCCACTGCAACATGTTCGTGTGGCCACGACGACAAGGACGCATACCGCCTGTTACTCCACTGTCACAAGCACACTACACATATTCAGGGCTTTGAACAAGAACTGCGTTGAAATGACTCACGTCGGCCTTTTTCACTTGCCAAGGTGTGAGACCCATGACCATCAAAAGTGCATCACAAAGCGGTGAACGTACTTTAATGCTTCTTTGAAAGGTGGCGACATTTGTGACGAATATTGACTCTACTACATCCCGTGTTACTGTGTCTCACTTGTGCACCTAAAAACTGCGTATCCCAGATATCCGCGGACTTTGTTTCAACGAGAACATTTCGTAAGAGATCTTTGCTCTTAGTGTGTAACATGTTCTGTTTTATTTATTGAGTATTAGCTAATGCAAATAGTTCTTTTCTTCGTTTATTTGTGTTTTACCTACATTATTAACCAAGTGAAAAAGGGCAGCCGTCGCCAACAAACGGCGATGATAACTCCTCTGTTTTTATATATAAAAAATGACTCGAATAGCAACAAGGCCGGACTACTCAATTCGTGTTAAAAATTTCGAGTATTCGCACATTTCTAATGACAACGTGGCATCGTGGAACAATGTCGCCGTGCAATTCCCAAGGACAAGTATCGTGTACAGCCAGATGGCATTTGAGCTCACCAGTACAGCCTTGCGCAGCCAGTTCTCAGCAGCGACTGGATCTTTTTTGTCAAGCGCCAGCATGGCCAGATGGAAGTAGGCCCGTTCGTCTCTCTTTCCACTGTGGACAACTTTCTCCAACCTGAAAACAAATCATGTGAAGTGCTTTACGGGGAACTAACGCTAAGTTCCTCGCAAAGATCATGCCACGCGACAGTATGGCAATTTTCGCTGGCTGGGCAGCTCACTGGAAGTGGCGCTCGACAAAGTAGGCACGTGCGTCGTGCATATTTGACGCTGTTGTTCAACATTGCAAGCGACATTCACCTCCATTTAGAGAGAGAGAAAGTAAGGACAGGAAAGACAGGGAGGTCAACCAGAAGAACACCCGGTTTGCTCCCCTACACTGGGGGTGGGGGAAAGGGGAATAAAAAGAGGAAAAAAAGAAAAGAGTTAAGCACTGAGTGCGTGTGGGGGGGGACACTAAGCCGGTGCACTTCAAGTACTGCACTAGTGCACGAATCGCTTTTCGAGCCAGTGACGGGTGTGGCCACGGTCCGAGTATCTTTGACTCGGTGAGCGGTCTCGAGTCCAGTCGGCGTAAAGTTGTCCGCAGAGAGAGGCGTTGTAGATCGTGGCGAGGGCATGTACACAACAGGTGCTCGACGGTTTCCTCGCACCCACAGGAGTCGCACATCGGTATCTCGGCCACTCCCATACGGTAGGAGTATGCGTTCGTGAACGCCACTCCCAGCCACAAGCGGCACAGCTAGGTTGTTTCGCCGCGGGAAAGGCTAGATGGCAGTTGTAGCCGTAGCGTGGGGTCCAGTTTATGCAATCGGCAATTGAAGGCACTTGAAGTCCAGAAATTTTGTGACTTTTTGCGTGCAAGTAGGCGAAGTAGGCGAAAAGCACAGCGGGCGAATTTAAGAGAGCAAGGTTAGGCCCAGACATGCTTCAATGTCGTACGTAAGCTTTCACTTAAAAAACACTAAATCTGTGGTTGGTTCAGGGCTTTGCCAAGGAGGCAAAGACAAATTTACGCACAGTTTGCAATTTTTAGACGCTTTGTGATAAAATAAGGCTTTCAGGATGACATTCGGAAGCTAGGAATGTTTTGAGGCCGAACATTCTAGATGAAATATATGCATCTTGTACATTCTGCAGCGAACGCATGGTGGCGAAGTCTTCTAGTTGAGATATGTGTATGCTTAAATGTTCGCGCAACATTGGGGGAATTAATTTTTAAAAGACACGTTAAGGAAATGGTACAAAAATTAAATTATGGGGTTTTACGTGGAAAACTCATTTTCTGATTATGAGGCACGCCGTAGTGGGGGACTCGAGAACTTTCGACCACCCGGGGTTCTTTATTGTGCACCTAAATCGAAGTACACGGGTATTTGCGCATTTCACCCTCATTGAAATGCGGCCGCCGTGGCTGGTATTCAATCCCGCGACCTCGTGCTTAGCAGCCCAACGCCATAGCCACTAAGCAACCACGGCGGGTTAAGGAAAAGGTGGTTGCAGCCATGCAGAGTGCCTTCACTAGAGCTGCGACTTGACCTGTTGAAGTACGCTGCTGCGCACCGGAATTGGAGACCGACTGCGTTGTAGAATTAAAAAAAAAAAAAAAGATGCATAATGGCCTTGCTCCAGGGAACGCGGGAGGCAAAGAAAAATGATAAATGGAGGATTTCTTGATGATTAACTGCCCTTTTCACCAGAAAAAAAAAAGAAAAAGAAAACGAAAAGAAAGCGCATAGCGAAAGTCGGAGGCCGGGGTGGCAATTCTTTACTTCAGGGTTCTCAGATATGCGACTGGACACCTAAACAAAGGAGAAAGCAAGCTCGCCAATACGTGTGATTCAAGTAGACTGAAATGTCATAAAATATACTAAACGCGCAAGGAAGCCAACTAGAACGCCTTTTGAAGGTTACCTTTCATTGGCCACTTTTTTCTGACTTGCAGATCCTGCTTCCTGAAGCAACAAGGCAGAGTTGAGAAGGGCGTGCTGGAAATATAGAGGGATATTGCAATGTGCTTTCAATGCAAAAAAAAAAAAATGTTCTCCCAGATGCAATGCAATAAGTTTATCATCCTTCTTATTTTATGAAACAATATGTCACTGTCTACACTGTCATCGTGCGTTCGGTACCACTGGCGAGAATTCTTAGTGCGAAGAGTAGGAATATTGTATGCTGCATATATTTACGCTGCGCATTGAGAAAGTTTGCTCCATTTGCAAATATTGCCATGGCGGCATCCTGTAGTACCTTTTATGCAAATGGTTAATCGCAAACGCCTTTTTGAGCTGATCAGATACTGAAATAGAGAAATTCACTGTATTCATTAAGCTCGAAGTTGCACAGAGCTAGCCTACTTCGAGCTTTCATCTGTAGTGAACCCCCCCCCTCCCCCCTACTCCACACGCACATCTAAATATTTTCACTTTTTCGCCTTTTTTTTTTAATGAATGAAATATTAGTGCGACAAAAATTGCCATTAATGTTGGTAGAGGATAAAGCGTTCTGAATGTTAATATATCAGAAGATGGGGTAAGAACGTCAATGGTGCACGGTGTACGCGAAAATGTTTCTGAAAAGGAGCGAAGGTTGACCATCTTAAGGTCAACAAGAACTAGGTGTATGTGGTCTAAAAGGAAGTACATGAGGACTGTTGATTTAAACTTTCGCCGATTTTTGAGGCTTTCCGCGAAAGTAAATTTATTTCTGCAAAAAGAATTTTGAAACACGAAGACACCAACGACTACTGGAATTTCTCACAAGTGCCACTGCTTGAAGTGCCACTTGTAAAACTGACACCCTGCTAAGACAAATGCTTTAACATTTGACGCGAATTATATGAACAGCCTTCTGTACTGAGTTGAGCCCCATCTACAGTTTCCGAACTCTGTTGATGATGGCCGTGACATAGACACTCTCACTCATCGAAACAGATAACAAGTGACGTTAAAAAAAATTAAATTATGGGGTTTCACGTGCCAATACCACGATCTAATGATGAGGAACGCCGTAGTGGGTACTCCGGAAATTTGGACCACCTGGGTTTTTTTAATGCGTACCTAACCTTAAGTAGACAGGTGTTTTCCCATTTCGCCCCCATCGACATGATACCATGGCCGGGATTCGATCCCGCGACCTCGTGCTTAGCAGCCAGAAGTGACGCATACAGGTAGCTTTTTGAATGGTATACGTCGTTCAGATATGCCTTGTTACGCGTGCGGCCGTTCATGGGAGAACGTAGAGCACGTTCTATTAAGCTATCCTAAGTCTGAATAGTAAAGATGTGCTTTGAGGGCAACGTTGGCGACCCTTGATAATCGTCCTTTCAGCATAGAAAAGTTGCTTGAGCCATGGACTAACGCATCGTTATAGCGATCAGCTCTGAAAGCTTTAATAACCTTCTTTAGTGAAAGTGACATTGCATCTAAGTATTAACACTTTGTATGCTCTTGTGTATTATTGTTACGTTGCAGCAATCTGCATGGGTTATAGATTGATTAGCACACTGTCTTCTGTATTGCGTGCTGTCGTTTAAGCGTGTTTAAGAAATGTGCTTTATTTTCATACCGTTTGGTATATTGTTATCCGTATCACCTCGCATTATCATCATTTGCTCATTAGACAATCTATTGTTTGTGACGAATCCGGAGACACAACAGTGCCAACGTTTCCAGTGTCATCGGAACAGATCCCTCACTTTAGCAATTTCGACGATACGTTGAAAAACAGGTCAAGAGACGCAGACGCAATAAACATATCTTAAAAATAAGTTGATTTTATTTCTTAGCCAATAAAGAAAGAAAAAAATTCTTTGTGAATAACTCTGGCACATCTTCTAGCGCGCGTCACACGGTGACGGTGAAAAAAAAAAGAAAGATAACGAGGATATCGGCGATATTCTCAAACGATCCTCGACTCCCGAGCTCTGCCTCCGCTCTATCGGGTCGATCGCAGCGCGTCCCTCCGACTGAAGAGCACGCCACGCTTCTCGAGAATCGTCGTGGTGCGTCAATGAAGCGCACTGACCACTTCTGTCAAGGGGAGGCGCTACCATTCACTTTCTTGAGTGTAGGTGAACAGCCCGGGAGTAAGTATCGACAAAATATAGTTGTGACAGTTCAACTTTAGGGGCGAAAAGGCATAAGAAAACAAAGGAAGTCACAAGAAGAACTGATGACAAGCAACCCGATGAAAAAACAACAGAACAAGATCAGCACACAACGGGGTTTAAACCAAACGCACCTCGTGGTCAGGATCAAGCTCCAGCGCGCGGTTAAACAGAGCCATAGCTTCATCATTGCGGCCTTGGTCCATGAGGATGACGCCCAGCTGCGCAATGAGTGCAGATGCATTACACTTGACAGCGCGGCAGATATTTCAAAACGGCCAACGTCTCACATTAATTTTGTGCGCAGACACATGGTCCCTCTTCAACGTTAAGGCGCCAAAAGACTTCTAGAGAAAGCTTTAGCCGCCAGAAAAACAACGTTTATGCATCCTTATTGATTTTCTCGAACACAGTTTGTAGGAATAACTTTAACAATTCTTGGCGCTCTTTGGCCATTAGTGGCCCCTGTGCCAGAGAACCCCATATATCATAATTAACTTCCACAAATGTATAATTGAGTTTCAACACTTCGCTGTGCTGCTTTGGGACGTTAAACATAGCTTTATTCAAAGCGAATCTTAAGAAGAGCGCACTTCAGAATAAAACATTTTTTTAACGTTCCAAACTTCACAGCTTTTTATGAAAAATACTTCATTAGTGTCTCTATAAGTTCAAAATCTCATCTATATTATGTAAATCACATTCACAATTTAAGCTCATATGGGTGCCTGAATATTAATAAACTACTTCTCCTAAAAGCGGACGACCCTATGCGTACTGCGAAATATCGAACGTCAAAATTTTTGGCGTTCGATATTTCGCACTACACACAGGGTACTGGGGACATAACTAAGTTTATGCTTGCAAATGGGCCTGCCTGGAAACCCATTGCAGGCAGAGTAATTCAAACTGACCATGAAAGCGTAACCTTGAGGACACACAACAATTTCATCCGTTATTCTAAATGAAAAGTTAAATTATGGGGTTTTACGCGCCAAAGCCGCGATCTGATTATGAGGCACGCCCGTAGAGGGGGAATCTGAAATAATTTGGACCACCTAGGGTTCCTTAACGTGCACGAAAATGTAAGCACACGGGTGTTTTCGCATTTAGCCCCTATCAAAATGCGGCCGCCCTGGCCGGGATTTGATCCCGCGACCCTGTGCTTAGCAGCCCAACACCATAAACACTAAGCAACCACGGCGGGTGTCTGTTGTTCTTAAAGCACACCAAGGTACCTGCGATACTTGTCTTCTTTGTTGTGACGTTAAATGATTTGATGGATTAAGCTCATCAGCTTAGATGATGCGAAAGCGACACCTGCGGCGTGATGCAGCTACGACAAAGGGGTGGGGTGGGAGCAAATAATTATTTTCATTATAGCGCTGCGCACGTGTTTCACGCTGGGCGCTTTCTTAATCGAATTCACAGATTTTTTTTTTATACACGCAAAATTACTAATTGATCTGCGTTATGAGCTACTCTGTGTGGCCAGGTATTCATGAAGGTGATGTTTACAAAGGATAAATTAATTTATTTAAATACAATAGATTAATGAAGTCCTTAAATTACAAACTTCAAAGCATATGTTCGCATTAGAGAGTTGAAGGCAACCATCGTTAGGGCAAAGTAATAAAAACATATATGTGCCGCCACAGCCTTGCTACTGCTGTGGCGGCACATATATTTGATTGCTTAAGACGCCGGGCACGTATCGTGTGAGGTCCACCAACCGAAAACTAAGCAGTTACGTGATCACTAGGACATGTTGCGTGCTGAATAGAGCCCGTCATGTTTCCGTGCTTAGGCTGCCGCATCGCTCGGTGGTAGCCCGCCTACACCACGCCTGCGCCGGGACTTGCGGCTTGCAGAAAGCGCATCGAGCGCGTATCCTGATGACGAAACGCGTCCTCGCTAGGAGAAAATGTGCACACAATTAATGGTGGATGTTTCTGTAGAATAACCATAAGCCATCGAGTTCGCAATTAAAGAGTATAATTATTGCATTCTGCGTAGTCACGTCTTCATGACAGTTATACTTGCGCTAAAATTTGTATTACTGAACAGTGAACTATAAAGCCGCACATGGGGCTATTAGGGAAGCCTTGTAGGGAGTCTGACTGCGGATTAATATTGACTACTTGGGGTTATTTAACGTGCAGCTGAATCTAAACACAGGAGTGCTTTTTTTTTTCATTTCTCTGTCATTGAATAGAGAGTGACGCCATCTTTCATCGGAATCGTTGCACTGGATGAACGTCTTCGAATGCATTACAGAACCGAAGACAGATCTTGCGTCGTGGCACTAAGCCTGCTTTCTGCACGGAAGAGAATGTGTACTTTGAAATAGAAAAACAACTTCGATAATAATATGACGTACCCGGGTTTAATCCAGCGTGACTGTGTTTAACATAGTTTGCAATTTGCGTGCTCTGGTTTAAGAAGATTATTTTTTCTTGCAGGAATAAGTGAATACAAAAAAAGTAAACGGCAATGAAGACACAAGACCAGCACGCAATTGTGGGGTGCGCACCGGTTCCGTCTCTTTCTATTCATGCCCACTCGCTCATCCTTCGAATATTTGTGCGCCGTCGAATGCATGCTCGTGAGACGATGGAGGCCAGGCACCGAAGCATGAAAGCACGTTAAAAATACGAAACAACAAGCCGCGTTATGAAATGATTTCGCCTGGAGCACTTACGTTGTAGTACAAGTCTGGATTGTTCTCATCTAGTTCTAAAGCCCTCTCGTACATAGCCTCTGCTTCCTTTGTCCTGAAAAATAAAGGTTAAGAAGAGAGAATTTATTGAGATGCACCCTGGGAATGGCGTGATGAAGATAAAAGCCCGTTACTTGCTCTTAAAGCTTACCTGTTCATGCGAAGCAAGAAGTCTCCTCTGTTTAGGTACGCATCAGTGAAGTCTGAGCGGAGGCTGATTGCCTCTTGATATAGCTGCAAGAGAAACGCATATATAATAACTATGGAGTGTTGCTCAGGGGCTGATGAACAGCGCAGGTACAAGCCAGACCTCACCAAAGAATGGGAATCAGATTAGTGATATGATGTGAAAAGTAGTTTTTCTATGTATATCTTTCATGGAGTGATAATTACGCTTACTTCACGAGAGCTAACAAGCGTGCACCATGCGCACTACACCAAGATGCCCAAACACAGGCATTAAAGAAATTACATGGTTGAGAAAGAGCGAAATAAAAAAAAAATGCCGCAGTTTTTCCCGAAAGTCGAAGCACTAATAGCGATAGCAAAGTACAAGACAATTCACGAAGTAAGGTTCTTGGTTTAATCGGCCATATAAATTGCAGTAAGCGTTCGCTTACTAATACAATTAACAAGCACGGTGTCGCCCGTCCACAGACAAACACGAACATATCTCACTAGATGACCGCAAGCACTCGCTGTCACAACGTTGGCGTGATGAAGAACGCCGGCTGCGGGGAGAGAACGCTTCGTGCTACCCACTCGTCTCGCCGCGCCCCCGAAATTTATATTTCGCGACCCCCAGCGCTAGGCGCTCGAGAAGACAGCGCGCATTAAGCCACCAGCCACCTCAGCACACGCCGCACATGATCTCCGAGATGCGGCGCGCGGGCCGCGAATGCACTCGGCCGCGAGGACAGCCCAGGGAGGTTTAACAAAAATTTTAAAGCTTTTTTTTTTTAAACCTCCTTGGGACAGCCATGCACAGCCACGGCCAAGCTAGAGGAGGGGACGCGTGCTCTCCTCTCCTATGGCACGCTTGATCATGTGACCGCCAACATTGTGCGCCCGGGACGACAGCGCGCGCAAAGCCCCCGTCCTTCTCGGCTCACCCTCGTACACTTTTCCGCGCACCGCAGCACACGGCGCGCGGCCTGCTAATTATTATCGTACTTGTAGTTTACACGAAAGATCACGGCGACGGCAATAGTTCGCCTGGAGTGTCCATGCGTTCATATAATTGCTAGCGCAATAAAATCACCGAAGACTTGCAAACCATATATCCCAAAGTACTTAAATAATCGCTACTTGCACAAAATATTGACTTTGATAAACGCTTACATATTTCGTAAGAAAATATGTTCAAGGAATCATTTCACAACGGCATTTCATGTGACTCAGAGAAGAAAAAAAAGTGAATAAATTCCTAGCGTTAGCGCAATTAATTCACAACACGCGTTTTCTTTTTCCTTAGTTGAAACAATTCAGCCGGGAACAGAAGGTTTTGAAAAATTGAGACGACGTGATATCTTTCGTAATTTGCGCGTCCTTACCTTGTCGGCTTCATCCATCCGACTGCTATTTTGCGCTATCAAGAACGCAAAGTCGAGGTACACTTGAAGGTGGCTCGAAGTGACCCGCACGAGGCTAGGGGATTGGCTGGACTCGGGCTTTGGTAGGAGGCTCAAGGCCTAGACAAAAAGCAAGGGCAAAACTTCCAGTGCGCTCGCAAGAATGACAGCAAAACGGACGACAATTATCGCACAGCCCCACAGGGGACGCGACGCGAAAGGGCAAAATGGACGAAAGCAGCAATATAGGCGTGACAAGGAAAAAGCAAAATTACAGGCAGAAACTTGTTCTTTCTCTTATGTTTGCACGTTTGTTTCAAGGGTTAGACAAGCTATCTTTATAGGATGTTATCGATAAAGATTCTTTGTCTTTTTCGTTTATCAAGAATTATATATATATATATATATATATATATATATATATATATATATATATATATATATATATATATATATATATATATATATATATATATATATTAAGTTGCTCGGTTTTATACCTCATGCAAGAGGTGGTAAGCTGGGCAAGTTAATTATATTGCATCATGGAAAGCAGTGTTTTCCTTGCGCTGCGTGACTACTACATGTAGTCGTAGGCTAACCTCTGCCTATCCGTGTTGATGCTGTGCGAAGTGAAAGCTGTAAGAGAATGAATGCATATGAAAGAAGTATTGGTTCAATCTTGTATTCAACCACGAAGCACGCTGTAGCGCCAAACTTTTACCTCGTCAAGAGAGGCTTTGCTGACGCAAAGTGCCAGCGAACCCTTAAAAGTGCAGCCAGTTCTTACCTTCACGAAAGCGGCTTCAGCTTTTTCGTAGTGGCGCATAGTAGTCAAAAGCCTGCCCAAATTAAGGTGGCCTCGAATGTCATCAGGCTCAGCCCTGAAACGAAATCATGCCACGTAGTATAAATTATTTATCTTTAAGTCGAAATCTATTGTTCTGCGTCATAATTAAAACGATGTTGCATTCGCTGTCTTCACGGAAATACTAGCACCACGTGACCTAACTTACTCAATACGTGAGTGAAAGTGAGCGAGCAAGGTGCACGCACAGCGTACGCTTTTGCGCGGAATGGCCCAGTTCTATTACAAGACATGGCTGTTTTAACGGGACCCTATAACAAAGCACCAAATCGGTTTAACCTGCCATATTATGGAACTTTCTCTTGCATTTCATCTGCGGGGAAATGTGACCTACAAAAACAAGGACGGCGGTGAATGAAATCCCCCATTTTCTCTATTTCTCGCCCAAACCATGACGTCGATGATGATGATGATACACGCACTCGAGAGTACGTGTATGTGTGCTAGCGTGTGCGTGCCTGACAACACAGACACGGAAATTTCGCAGTTGCACCGACCCGCACGATCTTCGGTTTTGCGTCGCTTTTTGCATACCAGCCTCCACTCCCGTAAAGGTATCCTAATTGTTATTCCAGAAATGCGTCGTAGCAGCCAAGCTAAAGTTCATTTTTTTTCTTTAGCGCTCCTTTAACGCTGCTGAAATGCGACGCATGTGTGCGTCTACTGTTAGGGGCGAGGCCTATTGCTGGGCACTGTGCTTAATCGTGACTCGAATTAGTCGTAGAAAAGAACGCAATTTGCTGCTCCGCGTCCATAGAAGCATTGTTGTGGTGAACAACGAATCCGAGAAGACAGCTTTGCGGCGTTTCACAGCCCTTTGTGTTAGAGCCAATGTTTAATGCTCGTTCTATTGCAAATGAAACAGACGTGAAATGGCGCTGAAGGCGCTTACCACCCCTCCCTCATACCACGGCCACCCCACGCCCTACAAGTGCTGTCCAACATGTCAGCACAAAATAATGTGTCAAGTGCATACGCAGAAATCTATTTTCAAAACACCTGTGCGAGACCCAGTACAGTGCTTCATGCGGTCAAGCAGTGTGTATTTGCGTGAATTTGCCTTTTTTTTTTAAGAAGACGCGGGGTGACGTGGTTGCACCCGGTGAAGGACGGGAAAGCTTAACAGAATCGTGCTAGCCAAGGTTACCTGATAGCCCGAGTAAAGTGAGAGTGCGCTTCTTCGAATGCTCCAGACGCTTCCAAGACTTGTCCGAGATTGTTCAACATTTTTGCGTTCCTTGGATTCACACGAAGCGCAGACTGGTACAAGGCTTGTTCGGACGACCTGGGATAAAAATGACTAATTAGGAGAGCACTGGAGCCGTACGCCTCTCCTATGACAAAACCTGCTTTTTAGACATTCATAAAGCACCCTTGGTTGGTCTATAGTGAAGCTTGCCTTTGCAAGATTATAGTGATGAAAAGAAGTTTGTTTTTAGAGATTACGTGGATATTCCAGTTCACTTGCTCATGCCAATCAATGTTGAAAAAACAAAATACGCGTATCGTTTGAGCATAGAGACAGGCCGAACTGGGAAATCGGAAAAGCCCTATAAATCTATGGGGAGGGTCACACGCGTAAATAAATGATCTATCTGTATTTTACTGCGGTAGAAGTTAACATCTTGGCACCGTATTTGTTCTGTTCATTTGTCCTTCCGTTACACTCGTCGGCAAGCAGTCGTCGTCATCGGGCCACCTCCTCAGATGCAGCCGTGCCATATGGCGAAGCGAAGCAAAACTTTGCTGCCCACGACCGCGGATAGAACTCGTGCCCCTACGCGCTAATGTGCACTTGAGAGCCAGACGTGCTAACCGCTGCACTAAAGCGAGCAGCTTTTTGTTCTTTAATACATAGAAAACAAAAAATGAGAACAATATACTACAGAGATAGCATTTCTGTAGATTAAAACTCAGTTAAACACACACATGCGTTCAACCAGTGCATCGAGTCCGGCTGAAGTCCCTACTCAGCATTAAAAAGTCTTACACATGAGCTGCAATTTCGCGAAAAAAAGAAACCCTACTAGATCGCGGATTTTCGGCATGTCGATTACACATTCTAGATGCTCAAGGGCGGAGCTTTTGCACTTCATGATTTGTGCGTCGTTTGGCACATCACACAGACTAGCAGAGTGGCAACGTGAGTGCATGTATTCGGAGGCTGCAACAGGCAACACTGTAGCGGTCGAAAACGTAAAATTGTGTGCATAGCGATGAAGTTGTTCTTGAGAAGATAGCGGTCTATGCTGTAACGGAATGTTGCTTTCGCTGTAAATGGGTTCAGAGCTGGAGGAATCACTGAAGTTTTGTTACATCTTTAAAATTGTATTTTTTTACGCCAACTTACGCATTATCACAGAAAAAACAAGTATGCACTAACAAGCGCATATTATACTTTTTGCCCTTAGGGGCCTGACAATTTACCCAGCCTTTCTTTGTCTCTGGAGAGGTTGCGAGCTACTGAGTGAAGTTTACGCTGACGACCTCGCATTAGGTGGAAATAGTTATCGGAAACATTTTATATAGTAACTAGCTGCGATTACTAGCCAGCAGTTGAACATTTGTAAATTTGGTGACTCGCATGATCACTCCCCAATATTCTAAAGGTAAATTAAATTAAATTGAGGTATTTAATTTCCCGAACTTGCACAGAGGGTTATGTGGGCTTCGGATTAGGTTTGACCACCGTGATTATTTTTAACAAGGACCTAAATCTAAACACAAGAGCGTTTCTGCATTGCATGTCCGTCTAACTGTGGTCGTCATGGCCGGAAGTCAAACCCAAGACCTTGTGCTCTGCAGGGCAACGCTTTAGCAGTTGGGGAGGCTAGCATCCGAAAGCTATGAGTGTGCTATTCGAGCTAACAAATATTTGCTTATCGATTCGACCACTAGACCGCATAGTTTTTAGTTGTTATAGTACAAATTATGAATATATGCATCACGTAAAGATTGTGCCCGTTGAACGCAACGAGTACAACCTCATGATTTCGAAGTTTTCTTTCCCCGATCGGGCAAACTTGAAAAAAAAAAACGCTGTTCAACGCAAACGGCTCAGGAATGTTCCGCACAACGCCGTAGCAACGGTGCAATAAAATCGCAGTAATAGCGACTAGACGTGGTATATGTCGCTCTTTTTTAATGCCTGAACGAAGCTCTATGTTTATCTGGTCTCTGTGCTTTAAAGCTTTGTTTAAAAAGTAAGTTACATTAAGATAATTCACACAGGCAACCTTCGCTGTTTTTTAGAAATTAGCATACGACGCTGCAGCGAAACAAGAAAAATCGGCAGTTTCCACTTTGGAATATTTGCACCCTAGGGTTCTTTTTGAGCTGCTGTATTGCGAAGAAAAACAGTAGCACAGCGTAAGGGTTAATAGGAGCCATATCTGAGCTTCGATTAAAGCAGTTATCTACTTTGTTACATTTCCTGGAGAAAGTGCTACAGCAGATATAAATTGCGTCGTGGACGAAAAAACAATAAGGCCAATGGTGGCGTAAAAGAAACCATGCAATCGATGTCACAGGCCGCGAAAATTCTGAGCAAAAAAAGAAAAAAAGAAAAAAAAGCAGGTAGGCGAGTGCATTAAGGACAGGTTGTTTTATTCTCCAGGGAAAGGGAGATCAAGAAACAAACAAAAGGTGGAGTGCAATGGAAAAAAATGAAATCTAATGATGGGTTGTCCTTTCATTTTTGTCTCTCTCGATCAACTCTTGTCGAGAAATGTATTTTTGGGCGGCATGAAAAGAAAGCGAGGAGAGGAGAGGCAGTCGAGGAGACAACAGGAACAATCGCCGCGGCAACTAAAACAAAAAGAGCAGTAGACGACGGCGGGGAAAGTATTCTCTCGATGATAATAAAACGCCAGGCGGCGGAAGCATCAGCAGGAACCTTCTTCTCCTCGGGAAATGCAGCAGGAAATATAAAAGGCCCAAAGGATGAGCCACGGAAAGCCTTGATGTTGCTAAGTTTCGAGCGCTCTGCGGCGTGGGTCCTCATCCCGATCCTCACGCGGCGGCGAGTCTTGCGCTTATGTATTCCTGTCTGTCTAAACAAAGCCTGCCGCCACCCGCCCGGAGGGCGGAAAACAGCGGAAAGAAGGCAGAGGCAAGTAGGAGAGCAGAGAGAGCGTGGGGGGACGCCCCCGAGGATTATATGAAGAAAATATAAGGCGGCGGCCGACGGAGGAAAAAAATAAAGGGAAGTGCGCTCCAAAATGCTCAGGATTCCGCGAAAGATGACAATGATCGATTGTCCGGACCGGAGGCCTTCGATTTTGTGAAATCGATCCCCACGCTTGCATAATTTCTGCGGCCCCTCTTCTTGCCTCGACCACACTCGGCTCGGTCGGCACATGCTCGCCCCTGCGGCGGCGCCTGCTGTGTGAGCGCTGTGGCTGCGCGATCCGCTCGTCCGGCCACCTGGCCCTGGGGCAGCGCAAAGCACGCGCACAGCCCTCCTCTTCAGCGTTCACCACCAAACTCCGGGGCCAATTTTCAGCGGGGACGGCAACTAACGCGAACGAAAGCCGTGACGGGCCTGAAGAGAGCGGCTGCAGTGCAGCAGAGAACGAGGAGAACTGACGGCGAGCAAACGGCGGACCACATCGAGTGTGCGTCGCGCGACGGAGTTGAGAAGGTGGACCAAGAAGGAGGACAGTTAGTTGAATCGTGCCGCTCAAAAGCAGGGGGGGGGGGAAACAGGGAAGAACACGCTCTGTTTGCTAGCGTGACGCCGGAATAAAATCACGGGACCCTTCCATTCGCGGGGTTGTTTCCTTCGTTCTTAGTATTAAATTTCTCTTTCTTGTTCTCGCGCGTCCCCGTGTTTGAGAACGCACTTTGTTTCCTGGCAGGTTAGAGTGCGCTCAAGATGGAGAGTTTCATCGCAAAGGACGAAAGCGGCTGTGAATTCCTTTTTTTTTTTGTGCCTCGCGTATAGTGAAGCGTGTATGCAAAACCTTTATTAGACATTCCTGAGTGCGTCGGAGATGGAGCACTTCCTGCGACAAACAAGAATCGCCACGCTGCAAGTAAATTAACTCAGGCCCTCCCCGCGACTATACGGCTGCCACACATGGGTTTCTGTGAGAATGGCCGCAGCTGCAGCGCCTCTCGCGACGAGAGACTTTCAGCGATGAAGAGGAGAATGTAGAAGTTTCACAGTTCAGCGTGAGGTAAATAAAAACCATGGACACCTACGATATCACATTTTGAAGAAAAAAAAGAAAACAAGATATTCCAAGGTGTGTGATGCAGTAACGAGAGTGCACAATGTTCTTCTTCTATGCTTTTCGTATATTGTGTTTCGTTTTTATCTTCGTTTCAATATTTGTTTTGTACAAACAACCAACTCTTATAAAAAATAACTGATAACAACTTATGGAATTTCATGCGCCAAAGCCACAGCCTGGCCATGAGGCATGCGGTAGTGGGCGCGCCAGACTCCGGTACGTTTTGTCCGCCTGCAGTTCTGTAACGTGCACCCATTGCTTGGTACACGAGTGCTTCTGCATAGCGCAGCCAACGTAAAGCGGCTTCCGCGGTAGAAAATTAACTCCATGAATTCGTGTTCATCGGCGGAGCGCATCAGCCATTGGGCGCACTGCGATGGGTTTTTAAGCGAAGCTTTCTTTGCCTAACCTTCCGGGCTTGGCGTGGCTATTGCTAAGTATATACGGAGGTTATATAAGCGCCGTACGCAAGTACCAGCAAACAGGCGTATGCAACCCCTGTATGCTGACCGAATAAGACAGACAGTAAGGGCGCGTCTGTTCTGCGCAATAACAATAATAAAAAATCCTATATAAAACCTCACCATATAATGTCGACTCATAGATATCTCTAAAATACATCGACCTGTTCATGAAATAGCACGTTATCTTCAACGGATTCTTCGATCTACTCGACTTTCCTTGATTTAGCCATTCGGTATGTGTCACTGGGCGTGTGCCCATTCTTGCCCAGTCCTCCACAATGGGAATGTGCCACTGTGACCCAAGAGGCACAGAATCCTTGAATGTATGTAGATATGTGTTGTGTACATTTTTCTGCATGCACCTGTTATCGCCATTCTTCCCTCGACAAGCATCATATACATCGCCTTCGTCTTCGTAACATGGTTTCATATAGAGCTCGCATTCCTGGGGCCCTATAACGTAAAACTATTCCAATCTGATTTTATTCCAATCTCCTGACGTGAAACTTACGTAACCACCGACGCAAGCATCTGGCGGTAACCAGCAGCGTTGTTTGAAGAGCCCAATCAAACACGCTCTTCGTTTATAGGAGGTCGCTTTTGTTTGCTTTCAAAGCGAATAGTAGTGCCTACATTTCGCGGTTTTTCTTATCTAATTGGCTGACAAGTGGCGAAGAGCACGCTCAAGTGGAGAGGGTTTCCAGGGGGCCGAGCCAGCTCAGTGAAAGTAGATAACTGGATAATAAAGGGTGGTGCTGACGACTGTGATTGGTCCTCTTCCCCTTACTTAGCTTGCGGTGTCTAGGCCGAAAATCGCAGCGGCGTGCAACGGAAGGTTAAAAATGCCGCTAAAAGGGATCCTCAGCAAATAAGAGTAGACAGAGCGATATCGTATACGTGCCGAAAGGGATTGATAACATTATTCTGCCACGCGAAAAATTTGTATTGCGCGCAAATAAATCCATGTTCCTCGGCCGCTCCGAGTAGCTAGTACCAGAGCGATCGGTCGGCAGCCATCTTCTACTTCTTTCGAAACGGGACAGTCTCCGGCTATTTGGAAAAAAAAATCAGTTTTGTTCATCAAACTGATGCATCTTTAACACGTACACGTCAGTTTGAGGCGGCAAGTTTTCGCGGTTTTGTGACGTCGCGTGACAGACAGACGAAGTAGGCGTGGCCCGAAAACTTTTGACCTATAGCACAGCGCTAATTGTGAAAAAGGCTTCGAACCAAAAATAATTATCTTTCCTTAGTTCGGTCTAATTATGCATAATCAGTGCGCACATATTATATCAGATTATATCAGAGTTTTCGCAGTTTTCGTGACGTCGCGTGACAGACAGACGAAGTTGGGGTGGCCGTAAAATGTTTTGACCAACCGTGGAGGGCTGATTGCAGAATTGGAATAGAAAAGTTTGGAATAGCTTTACGTTATAGCACCCATGATCTTTCGTTTGAATTTTGGCATGAGTAGTATAGTGCATAAACATAAAAATGGTATTATATTAAAGTTGTGACCTTTCTGGTAGAGAAACATAAACAATGCATGCCATAACACGTTGCACATAGGATGGAACTAAACACAATTGTACGCATCGCCGCTAGACTTAAAGCATTTACACCACTCCACCAAAGCTTCGTTTCACATATATTACATGTCCGTTGTATCTGCACAGTCTTTGTTTCTGCAAAAATAACCATGAGTTTTCCACACATCATAGCCGCAAGTGCGTTTGTACTTTAATTGAGTTTTGTTCCCGTATCTAGTTAAAGCAGTATAAACAGAACCGTGCGGGGACTGCCGCTAGATGATTAGCCTACGGCTAATTAAAATATATAGCAATGTTTCATAACTTTAACAGATAAAACGAGCAAATTATCACAATACCATTAAGTGAATCAACTCAAGGCGACAGAAGGTCTTCAAAGAGGTACTTCGACAACGGAGGCTTGTACGTAGTACAGATAACGCATGGTAGAACAAAGAATCGACTAAGGCATCCCGTTCACTTGCCCAATCAATGTTCTATCACAGAACAGAAGGAAAATTGTTTTATAGACCATACAATAATAATAATAATATTTGGGGTTTTACGTGCCAAAACCACTTTCTGATTATGAGGCACGCCGTAGTGGAGGACTCCGGAAATTTTGACCACATGGGGTTCTTTAACGTGCGCCTAAATCTAAGCACACGGGTGTTTTCGCAATTCGCCCCCATCGAAATGCGGCCGCCGTGGCCGGGATTCGATCCCGCGACCTCGTGCTCAGCAGCCCAACATCATAGCCACTGAGCAACCACGGCGGGTTATAGACCATACAAGCACACACGAATTCGTAACCACCAAACTGTGACATATCAATCGCAGTGATAACTTACCAGTCATAGTTACGAAGAAACGTTTTCGTGAAGTGGGTAAGGAGCAATATGGTGACGCCCACTTTAAGCCAAGCTCCATGAAACCTGTAATACACAGGAATGAGATAATCATTGCTGTTTATAACATCCAGTATAGAACGTTCGCTGAGGGTAAGACCGTTTGAATGAATGCATTCTTGGGTTTTACGTGCCAAAACCACGATTTGGTTATGAGGTACTTCGTAGCGGGGGACTCCGTACTGATTTTGACCTCCAGGGGATCTTTGACGTGCCCCCAATGCATGGGACACGAGCGTGTTTGCATTTCGCCCCCCTCGAAATGCGACCGCCGCGGCCGAGATTTGATCCCGCGACCTCGTGCTTAGCAGTGCAACACCACAACCACTAAGCCACCACGGCGGATGAAAGACCGTTTCAGGTCAGGTCTTTTACCATTGCACAACGCTGTTCAGATACACGTATGACCGTGAATATTGCAATAAGTTTACAAGCAAATTTGGACACAACATCTCGCATTTTTCTCCGATTGATGACGCCCTTGTACACGCACAAATTTAATCACGGAACATTTTTTTAACATTAAACATTCAGTCAGAAAATAAAAAGATGACAGTGCATGGAAAAAGCAGACGTGTGATAGAATATATACGCTACTTGACTAGTGTTTGTGTTAGTTTGCGCGTTGCTATAAGATGTCCTGGTCAAAAAAGGCGCAAAGAGCACCTCAGTGGATCGTTTAACATACTTTCGCAACCCTCCCCCCCCCCCCCCCCCCCATACGCTCCTTTCAGATATCGCATAAATACTTAAGTTTTCTAGGAGAACACCTTATACCAATATGAGGTGCCATATTGCAATAAGGACTATCTGTAAGGCAATATACGTAGATCGTGCGTAATGTGATAATAGAGCCTTACGAAGAAAACCTTAATAATAATAATAATAATAATAATAATAATAATAATAATAATAATAATAATAATAATAATAATAATAATAATAATAATAATAATAATAATAATTATTATTATTATTATTATTTACTCACAGGGTCGAATCGCTCACCTGTGCTGCTGCCAAAGGAGGCTGAAACCCTGTGCCACCAGGAGACAGAAACCTAGGCTTGGCAGGTAGAGCACCCGCTCAGCGATAACAAAGCCCACAGGATGCAGGAGATTGGACGCAGGTAGGTACGGTATGCAAGCCAAGGACAGACCCTGCACGATGGTGACAGATTTCAGAAATGGTACCAAACAGACGCATATATTCACGGCAGAGGGTCGAGTGGTTACGAACTAACACTGCTACGGCGAACGATGCACAGGACGACGTCCTTCGTCAGCCTATCGAGGGATTCTTCGAGATTATACAATTACCGGAGCAAGTTATATTCGCCTTACAGCAAATTATATCACACATTGCATGCATAGCTCGAGGCACAAAATATGCAGAAGTACTGGATAAGCTGGATATCGCGGTTCGTATATCTGCTCCGTACAATGAATAAACGCTTACGTTATCTACAATCGCTAGCTCTACCTGGAGCGGAGCAGTTCGACGTCACATCAATAACGCAGTGCATGATCTGACCGTATGAGACGTGATCCCTGTACTTGGCAATGGGCATTGTTTGATGTCTGACAAAGATCTACATAATGTGAGAACAGAGCTTTCCGGCGTGCTTTCGCGGTTTTCTGTGAATTGTCAAATCGCGACATAAAGATAAGAGTGCCAGTTCCGGAGGTTTGCGTTGCATTACACGCTGTCGCGTCCGTCAGGGCGAGCACTGAATGCCCGTACATGGCCTGCAAGACTCCGTATGCACCTGAATGGGCGTGCGCCGGTATAATGCAAGTGCGGAGATAGGTACGAATGTCACCAAGAGTGGAAGTCCAATTCCGAACATGGTAAGCTCGCACCATTTATTAATAATCCGCGTTCTATTATTTACAGCGCAAATATCTTGTCGATGCGCACTGTTTGCAAAAGAAGTTGCTTCGGTAAGATGTGCTGGTGGGGGAGTTAAACCTTCTGTGCTCTGGAAGATTCAGGGATCCGGTGCACAGAACATTTGCCCCAGCACATCTTACCAAAGCGCGCCCCCCTTCTCTCGAGACAGTATTGAGCGTACAGGTCAGGTTGACAGTGTTGAGCGCACAGCGAGCCCTCGCGCCCCCCTAGAGGCTACACTGGATTCGTTTCTAGTTATGTGCCTCTCGTCACTTACATTTTAACGGATACACGGGTCCATGGCACCTAGCCTCAGACGAGAATGGTTATAATCTATTTCAAATTTAAATTGCAAGCAAACAAATTTCCTACGCTCCACGTCATTTTCGCCCGTGCCCGCTCTAACAATGGTCTCACCATAAGCAATGGCTTTCGGTGTTGCTCGTCGGCTCGGAGCGCTGCCCTGGTAGCCATCGCTAAGAAAAGGTAGAGGGCGATCGTTCCGAGGTTCCGCACGTCCGCCAGCGACGTCACTAGCGGCACTGTTCCCATTGTCCAATCACAGCAGAGATCACTAGGGAAGACTAGGAGCCAGGCGTTCAACGCTGTCAGATAGTTGTAGGTCAGCTGGCGTGACGGCGACGGGGCAACTGACGCCGGGTTGTCGAAGCTGCAAAAGCATACACAAATACGTCTTTCTTTCAGACATCTATAAGCAGTCGTTGGATGGTCTGATTGGCATATATTCATACACATATATTCGCCCTAAAGTTGGACAAACCATTCGAAGCCTTCGTGTCACGATTTGAATAGTTTGGATTTTGCATTTGGAGCCTTTCAGAGCAACACGTTAATTTTTGTTGATAGTGTTTCCGCGTTGACAGCAGGGTTTGGTGTGCATACTCAATTTCAGTAAGCGCCTTCTGTCTTTTGCTCTCAGTGAATTAACGCCTTAAGCCTAGAATTCAACCTGAAACCTAGTGCCTTTTAGCGCGATGTGACGGGCCTGATGGCAGCGCAGCACTTATGCAACTACACGGTAGAGGCTGATGCAGTTGAGTTACGCTAATCAGTTCATTTAAGTGGTCCTTCACCTTTCTTCTGATGAATATTGCTATACACGTGGGCAACTTTATTTTTTTTAGCAAGGTTCATTACCTACGTAGTGAATATATAGATAAATATAATCGTATCTGGCCTGTGGCTATAAATGTCGCAAAAATAAAGCTAAGGAAATGTCTGCAACTCTACTCGCCCATTCGCTACTCGACTAATGCGTAAACGCCAGACAAATTTTGCAATAGAGCAAATCGCAGCTCAACATTATTGAACTTTAGACGTGTTCTTCGACTTTCGCTTCGTTTTTTGTTGCACACGTTGCTTCTGTGCGCGCTTTACCTTTACTGACATTTGGTTTCATGGTAAAACAGGTCGGCGCATTTATTTGATGCAGTAGAAACAAAAGGTCATCATTTTACCACTGAAGCAATACAAGAAATAATAAAAAACAACACCGAGACAAGATAAGTGGCTCAAAAGGCAGAATGTAATAGTGCTTGTGCATTTAACTTAACGATTTCTTGAAAGGAAAGAACAGCCAACGCACACAAGACCTCTACTCAACTCAATAAGTGCAGATGCGGGCTTCGCTTTTTCTTTTTTTTTTTGCGTCTGCTCTCCATCCTCGCCCCCAGGTTATTTCGGCTCAGCCGAAGGAAGCTGTTCTGATTGCTCAAACACCAAACCAGAGTTAAGGATCAAACGAAAGGCAGGTTACACAGCTTATGCTGCGGGCTATACTTTCCGTAATCATGCAGCCTAAGAAAATGTGATGAAATATACAGTGATGATTCGGGTGTCCCTCTAGAGATTATGGGAGCGCGCAGTCTTGCGCCGCTTGTGTACCGAGCGTAGCCAGCGTAGCGCATGAAGACATAGTCGAGCTCTGTTATAAAAAAAAAATTATGGGGTTTTACGCGCCAAAACCCCGATATGATTATGAGGCACGCCGTAGTGGGGCGCTCCGGAAATTTGGACCACGAGGTTCATTAACGTGCACCTAATTCTAAGCACACGGGTGTTTTCGCATTTCGCCCCGATCGAAATGCGGCCGCCGTGGCCGGGATTTGATCCCGCGACCTCGTGCTTAGCAGCCCAACACCATCGGGCTCTGTTATCGTTTCTAGGGACATTTGACGAATGAATACATACTTTCCAGGAAGCTCAACTAAGGATATTTTCTGTGTCTACGAAAGGCTGAAGACTTCCTTTAAAACGCACATTGCGTTATATGATGTATACACTGCCTGCGAGAACAAACTACATATAAGTGAAGGGATCCGAGCGACAGTAATCAAATATTAAAATTGCACGTATTGGTGTCCGCTCCGTCTGGGGCTCCACTACATCAATAAATTTTAGGTAATACTTTTAAGCCACATGAGAGAGCTGTGATAGCGATTGAGAATTTGTCGTTTGCTGAGTCAACTGAAAATTCTTTTGTAAACATAGACTCAAGGAGCACTGAACTTGAGAATAAGAAACTCGCAAACTACTTGAGAAGGCTTTTCGGGGGGGGGGCGGGGGGGGGGCGCTATGCCATAAAAACCCAATCGATCATAACCTACCATAGAACACATGCACATATTTGAGATTACACGTTCAGATTGCATATATTTGTTTACTTGCTCAATATTACATGATGGCCAAGAGGAACTGCAGACGGTTGCGGTTGCAGCCAGTGCAAAAGATATTTCGAAGCAAAGGAATAGTCAGTAGTATATAGTAAGATGGCTGCGATATAATAATGAGCTACGATCTCAGGCGAGTATAACAAATCATAATTAACTGCAGCGTGACAGGAAGACAACGGACAGGAACGAAGTCAGCATACAGAGCGCAGACAACGACAACAGTAACAACAATGTTAGCTGAGGAATTAATGAGTAGTGGGCATGGAATTGCACTGGCAGGATGACGGGCTCGTGCTTGATCTTATTTATTGCGCAGGTTAGTCGTCGTTCTGACGTATACCTTCTCTGTTTCTAATCTGACGACCCGTTCATTGTTATGCTGACATGCCCAGGAGCACTACTTTAGCCATTACATGCTTTATTTCTCATTACGTGCGGTGATGTCGAGCAAAGCCGCGGTGCTGATGATAAAGCTTTGTTGAGTGAGCTGCTTAACTTGGCAAAAGAAACTAGCGAGCGCTGTGTTCGAATAGAATCGAATCACGTGAGGATGCTCCAGGCGATCGCTGATCTTAAACTTGCACACCAGTCTGTGTCCACCGCCATCTATGGCACTCAAGAGCATCTGCAAACAGTTGAAAGCCAGACCGCTGCTTTTGAAAACTGGCAAAGAATGATGGCCGACGTGCGCAAGACACTTGGAAACGTAGAAGGTGAGTACTATAAAGGAAACTTGGGCGAGTTTGTGGTAATTCACGTTTCGAAAAGTAACAGCGCTAAACAGACAAGGACATAGGCAAAGAAGAAACCGACACTGGCGCAGGCTCACAACTGAAGTTTATTTCGAGGTATGTGTCACATTTATAAACACGGGCCGGCAGGGCAACAACTAAGCGACTGTACATGAGCACCAGGAGCCATCCTGGTGATGATGAGATGAGGCCTTAGCGCTTCGCACTCGCCTTGACGATGCAGAGGACCGTGCACGTCGCGATAACTTGCTTTTCTTTGGCATCCCTGACAACTTATCAGAAAATCAGACCAACAAACAATTGTAACGCGGACATTGTTGTACTAACATAAACTTGGTTTTCCAATGATATACTAAGGTCTGAGTTAATAAAGGGAAAATGAGACATCCACCCAAACGTAGCTAAAGGCTACAAAGGAAACTCATACGGGTTCCTCGAAAGAAAATCTTCGCAGTCGAAGCTTTTTTTTTTCAACTGCGAAGCTTTTCTTTCGAGGAACCCGTATGGGTTTCCTTTGTAGCACTTAGCTACGTTTGGGCGGATGTCTTAATTTCCCTTCATTAATTACTGTCTCCACCTTGTGGGTTTCCCCAGAATTATTACGTCTAAGATCTGAGTTATTCCAATGCAATAAAAAAAATACACTGTTTCGTTGCGAACGTAGCGGGATCAAGTAGTGGCGTTTTAATTGCGGCTTGTGAATCATTTCAAAATATTGTCGTCCCTATTTGTTCAAACTTAGAACTAATATGGTGGTGTGTGACTGTTGAATACAGAAATTCATTTTAGAAGCGTGTTACCGGCAGCCGAACAGTAGCAGTAATTTTCCTGAAAAGCTTCATGACTGTTTCAAACAAATATTTTTGCAGTTTCCAGGCACACCAATTTTGTTACTGAGTGGTTTTAGTTTTCCATCCTTGTATTGACGACACTCTAGTAGTCTCTTTTCTGAACCAGCATCTGCTGAAGCTACTTCTTTTCTAAATGTCTGCTGTGACTTCGCACTATTGCAACTCGTCAAATTTCCAACTAACACGTGTAACACAAGGATGTTCGTCATTACTCGATTTGATACTGACGTCATCCCCTGAAATTTTCTCGCCTGTCTCACGCATTCACAGTCTATCACATTCTTGGTTTCAGTAACGATGACGTCCTGCACCTAAGCCTTTGCATTCCATCAACGTGGAAAGGCAGAATCACAAAGCGTATGAGGGATTATAACAAATGTAATTATGATGGCATTAACACTGAACTTACTACCTTTCTTGATGATTTTTTGTCAGTCCAAACTAACCTGAAGATTGACCATATGGGGAACCTATTCAGGAATAAAGCATTGCATCTTATCAACAAAAACAGTCCAATAAAAACTGTCTCATTCTTCCAGCGCCATCCGGTACAACCGATATTTGAAACGATTAACTAACAAAAAGGACGCCTCTTTCGCGCACCTATAAGGTCCGCATGGGCGAATGAATGAGAACGGCGGCAAATCCTTACGTTTCCGCGCCTAAGGAAGCCAAATTTACTTTCTTAAATATCACATTGCCGAAATTGACAAAAACCAACCCGAAACAGAAGAACTTCAGTGCGGCCTAGTTGGCGTTTACTGCATATCATATTGACCGCGCGTGTCGTTTTTGTGTTTTCTTCCGCTGTCCCCGTCTTTATTTGCGGACAATATGATATGCAACCCAAAACGTTCGCGGAATATCGTTAAGAACAAGAATGAGAGTGTAGCGCCCACCGACGCCGCTGTGCGGACCCTAAAGGTCGGTGCTGCAAAAGACGACGAAAATAAAGTTGGGCAGCGCGTGCTCGCGGCGCAAGCACGGCACGGACGTTGTAAGCATCTGCTACGCTGGTCCTCTGGTTCTGGAGCTCCACTGCCGCTCCTCGGTTCGCGACAAGATAACAATATTCCCAATTAACCAATCAGGTGAAGCAGTTTCTAGACACCTCTGCGCCTCTTTACTTAATGACACATTCGCATTTTCGTTTACAGATTCTGTAATATCCGATCTTCCACCTTACTCTGGTAAAAAAGTACTTTCCAATGCATCAGAACGGCAAGTTGGGACAGTTGGCTGGGTTTCATACTAAGGTTTGTTACAGTGCAACCTAAGACAAGGACAACAGAAGATACAAAACGACAACACGGCGCTGACTCTCAACTGATATTTTATTGAAGATATGTCTAACATATATATAGGTGCCATTTGATAACCATGACATGCACAAGGTACAGAGATGCGTCGAGACAACTGTGACAAACTGACGCATAATCAAAATTGACATAGGCAACGCAGTTCCTCGTCATGAAGAGTGATAGACGGTTCACTCATACACGCTTTGTCCCTCATCTTTATATTGTGAGCTTCGGCGATTTCCCTTGTCACTAGGCTTACGTGTTTAAGAATGAGACTAGCTTTTTGTTTTTTAAATTTAGGGCAACAACCGCACGACTTGCAGTGCTCCGGGAGATGAAGTGGCGCAACCCCTTGAAGAGATAGCTCATGCTCCCGAATTATAACATTCACACATTTCCTGAGACACATAGGCGCACCAGATGCCGTAGGTATTTAGTCAGCATAACAGACCGTTGGCAGGTATCTGAAATTCCTTTATACCGCTCCTCCTTTAACAAGGTGATTCGCAAGTCGAAAGCAAAGATATAGAAATGTGGCAAAGTGCCGTAACACTCACCGGTTGAAGGCAGGCAGGTGGGGCCCATTGAAGTGAATGCGCGCCACAACTGCTGCAGTTGCCAACGACGCCAACGTGAATACTCGGTAGAGGCTATCTTTCAGCGCCCCCCACGCAGTTGTCCACGACGAGCTCCAGGGATTCTATTAAAAGCCAACGGAAAGCATTCAGAAGTCGAAGATTTGCCAGCACAGAAATGAGTAAAGTACCCAAAGTTTGTTTTTGCCTAATCTATTACCATTTGTCATCTATTAAGATTTCAAGCTTAAAATGTAATGCTGAATTTTATAATTTTGCCAAGAAAAAAAGAAATGATACAAGCGTCATTTCGGGCTCGGTTTGAGCGCTGCACTTTATACGGGGCGATCATTTTTAAGCTTTCCGTAATCTTTAAAAATCACCAGTGGCGGACAGCGGGATTTTTGTCTTCGAGTTGGATTATTGGAAAAGGCGAATGTTACTAGCGCGAGAAATCGGAACACATATTCAACAAATGAACACAAAATCACTAATTATCTTCTTAATTACTTACTCTACGGTACATATCATTATTTAGTAACTGTAGCCGGTGAGTTTGCATAGTAATTGCAGCCGGTGAGTTTGCAAGACGTATGCACTTGAAATGAATGTCCAGGATGACACCAGTTTTGAGATTTTATTTCCCAAAGTGTGGCACGAAAAAAATGGGTGTTCCAGTTACTCTTGTGCTTAAATGCACAAAAGAGAGTTTTGTTTAAAAAAATTGCCAGGCTTAGCTTGGTTAAGCCAAGAATGCGTTGCATATTGCGCGGTCAGGTGGTGGCTGCGGCCGCGCGCGACCGCGCCAGTTGGGGCCCAGCTTTTCCTCCGTGACGTCACGCGCCGGCGCAGTGCCCCTAGCGGGAGGAGCGGGAGTCAGGTGGTGGCTGCGGCCGCGCGCGACCGCGCGTGTTGGGGCCCAGCTTTTCCTCCGTGACGTCACGCGCCGGCGCAGCGCCCCTAGCGGCAGGAGCGGGAGTCAGGTGGTGGGCGCGGCCGCGCGCGACCGCGCGAGTTGGGGCCCAGCTTTTCCTCCGGCTGTCGTGACGTCACGTCACGTGGTTGCGCTAAAGGTCAATGGTGGCTGCCCGGCCGCGCCCAAGGTCTGAACTGAGTGATTGCAATATGCAACGCATAAAAAATTAAGTGGAACAACGGTGCATTTTTACGGCCAGTTTGATGGCGCATATCTCCAGACTGATGTAATTCTGAAAATTCATGTAACTGAATACGTTTTGTAATCTAACCGGCTACAATACGCATATTGGAACATGGTAAAGTAATTAAGAAGTTAAATAGCGCATTATAAAATTAGTTGAATATCTGTTTAGATGTGTCGTGAAAATTATGTCCGCCTCTCTGAATAATCTAGTTGAAGGACTAGAATTATGTGCTAACTGTTGGACGTGTTGGTAATCAATACTCAAGGAAGAACGGCGCAAACGAACAGGGACTAGAAAGAAACACGGACACGATTTAGAAGTACTGACTGTTGGGCGCGCGTGCGTGCGTGCGCGCCCAACGCACGCACGCACGCACGCACGCACGCACGCACGCACACACACACACACACACACACACACACACACAGATAGAGAGAGCGAGAGAGGGGGGATATTATTGATTTATGTATAGCACATCTAGTGATGAAAGAAATATTGTATAAGTGCCGAATAAACGATACGAGAACACTTATAATATGCATATGAATATTTATTTGCTCTTAAGTCCTCGCTGTATAGTTTCTTCATTTTTTTGTTTTCTTCATGTCGAGTATTTTGTCTTAGTCATTCCCAGCCATTTGCCTATTAACGCTTTTCTGGTGACTATCCATAAGCTAAGCTCAGAACAAATATCTGGAGCGTCGAAGATGTTAATCATCTTTGTTACCTATTGAGGTTGGGCTTCGCCTCACATGTAGTTTTGCAAAGGCAGAGCACGCTTCGCAGTAAGATAGCGGTTAACAACAACAACAACAACAACAACAACAACAACAACAACAACAACAACAACAACAACAACAACAACAACAACAACAACAACAACAAGATGTATTAATTAGGATGAAGTGACAGTGATAGCTAGCTAAATATTACGTGAGATACCACTTGCAGGAAAGGTTTGTAGCGGCGCGTGAACAATCTATGTATTGGTGTAGGTCTTGTTACGTTTCGCCTACGACGCGCGGTTTAGCCGGCGCGATTGCAACAAAGCGGCAGACATTTTGGCCCGTTCGGCGTCGCCGCTACGCTCCCCGCCAGGCGTTTCCAGGCGTTTCCAGGCGTTTCCAGGCATTTCCAGGCGTTTCCAGGCGTTTCCAGGCATGTTCCGATGGCACGTGTCTTCATGTGCGTGTGTGAGTGTATGTGCCATTGTGCCCGACCGGCGGCGATGCGACAGCAGGGGGTCACCCTCTCCTTCCAGTCATTGTGCCCGACCAGAGGCGCTACGAGAGCCGAAGTTACCTTCTCCTCCCAGTCTTTGTGCCCGACCGGCGGCGCTACGACAGTGTGCGTCACCATTAGCCCATTGTACAATCACGTGCTCGTCTATTGAGGGGTTCCTTCTTGCCCTCAACTGCGAGAGTATAAAAACAGCTGCCCCCGGACGCCAAAAAGAGGGCTCCGATTTCTTCTGTTGAGTAAAGTGCACTCCCGTCTCTCTACTTCGGTCAACCTGACCGCCAACTCTTTGCGATGTTAAAATAAACAAGTTGTTTTGTTGTTACCAGTCGACTCATGCTTTGCCGGGACCTTCGGATGCTTCCAGTTGTACCCCAGGCCGCCAGGCCAACGCTACCCTTGGGGCTTGCGACCCAGGTACAACCACGGGCGTCAGCGCCGAGTTCCCAACCGATCGCACCAGCGGTGCGACCACAACAACTCGCGCCATCGGTGCGATCCAAATAACTGTCTGCCAGCGGTGAGATCGCGACAACGGAGGCCAGCAGCGAAGAGATGCAGTTGACTGTATGCTGAGCAGCTCAACAACGATCCGGGAGCAGTGCAACGAGCCCTGTGTGATGACTGGTTGCCTGCAGCGGAACGACTGCGCTGGACTCTTGGCTGCGAGGTTTGGTGAGTGCGGGACTTTCTTCTTCTGAGCTTTGCCAGGCTTTTGTTAGTGTCAGAAACAGAGCTGGTAATTGTGGTTGTCGTTGCTGCCGGGTTAGTTTGCGGCAAGACAATAATAGGCAGTAGAGAAAGCAGCATTCAGAGCAGCCATGGATTTGAAGTCGTTGCGCAAACCGAAATTGTTGGAGCTTGCAAGAGAGTTGGGTCTGGATGTCTCGGACAAACTCAGAAAACCAGAACTGCTAAAGGCTATTCTTGAGTTAGAAGCTCAGGATGACGAGCTGTCGGAATGCCTTGAGACCATTGAGGAAAGGGAGACTGCAAAAAGACAGGAGCGCGAACTTAAAGAACAGAAAGAAAAAGAAGAGCGCGAAAGTAAAGAACAGAAAGAGCGAGAGCAACAAGAGAAAAAAGAAGAGCGTGACCGTCAACACGCTTTGGAAATGAAGCGTCTCGAGATAGAGATGGAACGCGCTCGTAATGGAAGTCAGGCACACGGTGCAGGAGAACGCGTATTGTTCAAAATGACTGACCTGATGCGGCCGTTTAAGCTTGGAGAGGACATTGGTTTGTTCCTGGTTAACTTTGAGCGAACGTGCGAGAAGCAGGGGTTCTCTCGGGAAACGTGGCCACAGCGCTTGCTCACTTTGTTACCCGGCGAGGCGGCCGACGTAGTCGCTCGCTTGGATAGAGAGGAGGCAGAGGATTTCGACACAGTGAAATCGAGTCTTCTAAAAAAGTACCGGCTGTCTGCGGAGGCGTTCCGTCGGAAGTTTCGGGAAAATGAGAAAGGCAAAAGTGAGTCATATACAGAGTTTGCGTATAGGCTTATGTCAAACATGCAGGAGTGGCTCAAAGAAGAGAAAGCGTTTGGTGACCAGGATAAAGTTCTGCAGTGCTTCGGGCTAGAACAGTTTTATAGTCGGTTACCGGAGAACGTGCGATACTGGGTCTTGGATAGGCCAGACGTTTGTACGGTGGCTAAAGCCGCTGAGCTAGCCGAGGAGTTTGTGACGCGTCGGGCTCGCGGAGCTAAGGACGGTCAAAAGGGTGAATTTGGCTCGAAGTTTGAGAGGCCGAAGTTCACACCCATGAGAGCAAAGGGGAACACGCGTAGTGCGGATGCGAGTGGAAGCAGTGCGACCGAACCTAAGGAGACGGCGGCAGCCGAAGCCGAACGCAGAAAGCGGTTCGAGATGAGGCAAGCGCGCGTTTGTTATACGTGCCAGAAGCCGGGTCACTTTTCGGCGCAGTGTCCGGAAACAACACCAAAAGTTGTGTTTTTTTCAATAGGCAGCACTGACGAGAACATGAAGCTTCTCGAGCCTTACATGCGAGACCTCCTCGTGAACGGGAAAGAGTGCCGGGTGCTTCGCGATTCCGCAGCTACGATGGATGTAGTTCACCCCTCTTACGTAGAACCCCATATGTTCACGGGCGAGTGCGCGTGGATCAAGCAAGCCGTGGAAGCTCATAGCGTGTGTCTGCCGGTAGCAAAAGTGCTTATTGAAGGACCTTTCGGAGCGCTTGAGACGGAGGCGGCAGTGTCATCTATGCTGCCCCCCCAGTACCCGTACCTATTTTCAAACAGGTCCGATCACCTCCTGCGCGAGAAGGGGCTTTTGTTTGGTGAGGCTAGCGTTCAGGCCTTAACCAGATCGAAGGTTCGGGAGCTCGCTGCAAAGGCGGTAGTTGCGGGGCCGATGTTATCAAACAACGAAAAAGGGTCAGAGGCGCAGCAAGCCGATATTCAGAGCACGCCCGAACTGAATAAAATTGAGCCTGTAGCGTTGAAGGCGCCAGATACTGGAGAGGAAACGCCCGACACGGGAAAGTTAGAAGAGCTATCTACTGATTTGCTCATCGCGCCTACGTCAGACGGACTTGATAGGTTGCTAAAAGTCAGCCGGTCGGCTTTGATAGCCGAGCAAAAGAAGGATGGTAGCCTAGAAAACATACGCTGCAATGTCAAGGAAGGTATCGCCAGGAAAAATGCGCGTTTTGTGGAACGAGGTGGAGTCCTGTACCGGAAGTATCTAGACCGCAGAGGAGTGGAGTTCGATCAGCTGATCGTTCCACAATGCTATCGTCAGGATCTGTTGCGCTTGACGCATGGGGGTTCGTGGTCCGGACACCTAGGAGTTAAGAAAACTAAGGACCGTCTCTTGCAAGAGTACTATTGGCCTGGGTGTTTTCGGGACGCAGACCATTTCGTGAGGTCATGTGACACCTGTCAGCGGGTGGGCAAACCAGGGGACAAATCGAGGGCGCCGTTGAAATTGGTACCTATCATTACGGAGCCTTTTAGACGGCTCGTTATTGATACTGTGGGACCTCTGCCGGTAACAGCCACGGGGTACAGACACATTTTGACTGTGATCTGCCCAGCGACAAAGTTCCCTGAAGCAGTGCCGCTTAAAGAACTCAGCTCAGTTGAGATAGTCAATGCACTACTGTCCATATTTGCGCGAGTTGGTTTTCCTGCAGAAATCCAATCAGATCAGGGCACAGTGTTTACTAGCGCTTTGACGACAACTTTTCTCGAAAGGTGTGGGGTAAAGCTGCTACACAGCTCAGTGTACCACCCACAGTCGAATTCCGTTGAGAAGCTCCACTCCGTCATGAAGCGCGTGTTGAGAGCCTTGTGTTTTGAACATCAAACTGACTGGGAGCTGTGTCTGCCTGGGGTGATGTTTGCATTAAGGACCGCGCCGCATGCAGCTACGGGGTTTTCGCCAGCTGAGCTGGTGTACGGTCGCTCGCTTCGGTCTCCGCTTCGCATGCTTCGAGAATCGTGGGAAGGCAGGGGCGACGACCCAGTCGTGGTGGAGTACGTGCTTAAGCTCCTCGAACGCTTAAGAAGGGCACAGGAGTTGTCAGGTGAAGCAATGGCAAAGGCCCAGCAGAGGGCCAAGGTTTATTATGATCGGACCACCAGGGCCCATCGTTTTGAGGTGGGCGATGAGGTCATGATATTGCGCACATCGCTAAACAACAAACTAGACGTGCAGTGGGAGGGCCCAGCACGAATTGTTCAGAAACTGTCGGACGTTAACTACGTGGTAAGTCTGCCAGGAAAGCGGAAAGTACAGCAAGTTTACCACTGTAATCTGCTCAAACCTTATAGACAAAGGGAAGCAGTGGTGTGCATGATGGTAAACGTTCCTGAAGAGCTTCCGGTCGAGCTTCCGGCACTAGGCTCAGTGACGAACAGGGAAGACACCGGTCAAGTCATTAGTGACCTTATCAGTAAAGCACCGCTGTCGCCTGAGCAGAAAACCGAACTACACCAGCTCTTACAAGAGTTTCAAGGTCTGTTCTCTGAGAGGCCTGGTAGGACTTCTGTACTTACTCATGATATAGAACTTACCTCCCCAGAGCCAGTACGATCCAAGGCGTATCGGGTGTCACCCCGCCAGAGCGATATTATGGAGGCTGAGGTAAAGAAAATGCTACAGCTCGGTGTTATTGAGGCAGGTGAGAGTGATTATACCTCCCCTTTGATTTTAGTTGAGGTACCGGGCAAGGAACCTCGTCCTTGCGTCGACTACCGCAGGCTTAATTCCATCCCTAAGGATCAAATTTATCCGATCCCTAACATCGAGGAGCGCCTTGAGAAAGTTAGTAGCGCTCAGTTTATTTCCACCCTAGATCTTGTCAGGGGTTATTGGCAGGTTCCACTTACAGAAGAGGCTAGTAGGTATGCGGCGTTCATTTCACCAATGGGAACATTCCGTCCTAAAGTGTTGAGTTTTGGTTTGAAGAACGCGCCATACTGTTTTTCAAGCCTCATGGATAAAGTGTTGCGGGGACAGCAAGAATTCGCTTTACCGTATCTAGACGACGTAGCGATATTCTCCGCATCCTGGTCTGAGCATATGGCACACTTGCGGGCAGTGCTAACCCGCCTGCGCGAAGCGGGCTTGACAGTAAAGGCTCCTAAGTGCCAGTTAGCACAGGCCGAGGTTGTCTACCTCGGTCACGTGATTGGTCAGGGTCGTCGCCGCCCCTCTGAAATAAAAGTGGCCGCTGTGCGAGACTTTCCGCAACCGCGCACAAAGACCGATATTCGGTCGTTCTTAGGTGTCGCCGGCTACTATCAGAGGTACATCCCCAGGTACTCTGATATCGCGGCTCCCCTGACGGATGCTCTAAGAAAGACAGAGCCTCAAACAGTCGTCTGGGACGAGACAAAGGAAAGAGCTTTTAGCGCCCTAAAGAGTGCCCTAACAAGCCAGCCTGTGCTACGATCGCCAGACTATACAAAAGGGTTCGTTGTTCAGTGCGATGCTAGTGAGCGAGGCATGGGCGTTGTACTGTGCCAACGGGAAAAGGGAGAAGTAGAACACCCCGTCCTGTATGCTAGTCGTAAGCTGACCAGTCGTGAGCAGGCGTATAGCGCCACCGAGAAAGAGTGTGCATGTCTCGTGTGGGCCGTTCAGAAATTGTCATGCTATCTACCCGGCTCGAGGTTTATCATTGAGACGGATCACTGCCCTCTCCAATGGCTGCAGACCATCTCTCCCAAAAATGGCCGCCTCCTGCGCTGGAGCCTCGCTTTGCAACAATATTCCTTTGAGGTGCGTTACAAAAAGGGGAGTCTCAACGGTAACGCCGATGGCTTAAGTCGAAGCCCCTAACGTAGGAATCAGCCTCAAAATTGTTTGTTACTGATGTTTTTCTTCCTGAGGCAGGATTGTTTAACATATTACTTTTGTTTAGTGTTTCAAAGTGATGATATGCTTTCTAGTGCAATTTTCCAATTTGTGGACGCGTTCTGAGTGATGCTAGACTACTGTAAGGAACTAGGCAGTGGTATAAAAAGGGGAAAGAGCCTGGCAGGGCTTAGTGAGGGTTGTGCCGTGCTTGCTGACTGAGCGGTTGAGTTTCAGCGTAGTTCTAACGCTTGCCGGGAAGAGAACAAGAATGTGAACTCTCCCGAAGTCACTTTGCAGTGTCCTGTGCGAACCTGAACGAGAGAACGAGGCCTTCTCTGTGCGCTGCGCTCAAGAAACGTCGAGGGACGCCCGACTTCTGTTATGAGCATCATCGAGCGACATCCCTCCGGACAGCGGATGCAGTCCCCTGTCCATCGGGATCTCCTTCCCCCGGCGGGGCGGTCTGTTACGTTTCGCCTACGACGCGCGGTTTAGCCGGCGCGATTGCAACAAAGCGGCAGACATTTTGGCCCGTTCGGCGTCGCCGCTACGCTCCCCGCCAGGCGTTTCCAGGCGTTTCCAGGCGTTTCCAGGCATTTCCAGGCGTTTCCAGGCATGTTCCGATGCCACGTGTCTTCATGTGCGTGTGTGAGTGTATGTGCCATTGTGCCCGACCGGCGGCGATGCGACAGCAGGGGGTCACCCTCTCCTTCCAGTCATTGTGCCCGACCAGAGGCGCTACGAGAGCCGAAGTTACCTTCTCCTCCCAGTCTTTGTGCCCGACCGGCGGCGCTACGACAGTGTGCGTCACCATTAGCCCATTGTACAATCACGTGCTCGTCTATTGAGGGGTTCCTTCTTGCCCTCAACTGCGAGAGTATAAAAACAGCTGCCCCCGGACGCCAAAAAGAGGGCTCCGATTTCTTCTGTTGAGTAAAGTGCACTCCCGTCTCTCTACTTCGGTCAACCTGACCGCCAACTCTTTGCGATGTTAAAATAAACAAGTTGTTTTGTTGTTACCAGTCGACTCATGCTTTGCCGGGACCTTCGGATGCTTCCAGTTGTACCCCAGGCCGCCAGGCCAACGCTACCCTTGGGGCTTGCGACCCAGGTACAACCACGGGCGTCAGCGCCGAGTTCCCAACAAATCGTACCAGCGGGTACGACCACAACAACTCGTACCAGCGGTGCGATTCAAACAGTCTGAAGTCTGGCTTTAAAGGGATACTAAAGCGAAATAATAAATCAGTTTAGACTAATGAAGCATTGTTTGAGAACCCTGCAGGCAGTCATTTAAAAAAATAGTTTGATTATTAGATGAGAAAATGAAGGTCCAAGTGTCAGTATTTGAATTTCGCGCCGAAACCCCCGCGCCGGTACGTCAGTGTGACATCAGGGATTCCAAAGTATGTTTTCGCATTTGGGCCATGTTGGCTGAATAAAGGTTCCCGAAACTTGCCATGTTTAATAGTTGGTTCCTTTAGAACGCACTGTAGTCAATCTGTACCGCTATATATAATTAGTAGGCCCTAGAAGATGCCATCAAAATCCAAGACGTCACAGCCCCCAGGTGCGGGAACTTAAGTAGACATCGCCACCCGTATTTCGTTCTTGAGCTTTTTCTGGCTTACTAAACGTCTTATCGTTGTAAGAGTGGTGTTTTTGGTGTTGTAGAACGGTAATTTACTGATGCAGACGAAATCATTTTTCACTTTAGTGTCCGTTTAAATGTAGTCACCCAATGAATTACAGGGCATTTTGCTTCGTGTCTAGCTTAACAGAATGGTTAATGTAATTTTACGCCTAAATGCTGTACAATGGGACACGGACATGCTGAAGAAAAGGGATACGGATTGACTTTTACTACCTGCGACTCTAACGCTAAATTTAAGTTCCCGAGCGTGTTTCCATGCATCCCGGCTCCGTGAGAATTCGGCTACCGTGGCGACGAATCCACGCCGAGTCTTCGGGTTCAACAGCACAGCGTCATAGTCACTGAGCCACCACAGTGATTTCAAGCTCCTGTCTGAGACCAGAAACCAGGGGCAGTCGGTAGGCGTGAATCCGTTCTATGTGCAAGACAGGGTGTGGATTATCAAGTGAACCTGAGCCCTTCGGGGAGGTGTGCAAAAAGCTTGGTCCAAACTCTGAACTACCATGCGGCTGGCTGGTTACCCCGCTTGTAATATCGAGCAATCATTTTTGTTGCTTACGTTTCTTTTGAAATATTTGTCAATATCTTTTTCAATTATTGAGAAACGCGGAAATTTTGAAGCAGCTGCAGGGTATTTCTTTATTGTTGCATGCCTTAGTAACATACTCTAGTTAATAGAAAAAACAACAACTAAAAGCTGTATCAATGACGTTTTCGTGCGTAAGAATGAAAGGAATTGTAACGCAGCTTCTATAGAAATACATGGCGGTGATTACAATTCCACGAATAGAGCTGGATAATAGAGCTCCGAATACAGTTCCGTAAGGTTTATACCTGCATAATGTGGAACTTGTTTGGAAGTGCGAAGAAATGACACAGAACTTCCTTGCGCGGAATGTCGTGTGATGTTAGCGAGCTTGAATAAGTCCAGCTCGCGTTCTTGAATTTTGTATACGCAGCAGGATGGGTCCTAGCTCACTTTTGACATGGGCTTGAGGACACGCTAGAGGGCACGTGTTTGAGACTTGACATGTGCAATTAATCAATGGCCCGGATGAGTTCTGCTTTAAAAAATAATATCTTATCGTTTAAAGATCAGTACAATGCCTCCTTGTTTCATTTGACATACGACGTAGATATTGGTTCCATGGAGCAACTGTACCAATACATTGTCGAACAATTACGCTGCTCAGCCTCCCGCTACCTCGACAACCTAATTTATTTCGACAATGCACGTGCTTCAACGGCGGCACTAGGGCTATTCAAGAAAGTGTCCCATTGGGAACAAGAGCTTACGAAGCCAATTCCGATAATTGCAAAGATTGGGGTACGCTCACTGCTCGGTGTTGAGGTCGCAAGTCGGTGAATGTACCGCGATTTCACTATTGAAATGCTGATTACGTACCTTAGGTACAAGCACATACGACAAAGCACTGTCGCTTGCGTTTATTATCTATCTGTCCCCGTCCTTCGCGGTGTTACAACTTGGACATGTACCAACCAGCCAGCGTCCATGCCATAGCTCAGTATTAATAGACGGGGACAGTATTGCAACGGCTGGTGAATATCAACATTATTAACACAAGTCCATGTTTCTGTATAGAAATTACATTGTAATATCCGAATTTGGTAAATTTGTGAATTTGCCATGTTCAGAAATAAATAATTATTACACAAAGTACTAAAATTGCTTTGTTGTTCCTGCTGTCGCTAAAGTCTCTACATTCCTTTGTGAGTTTAGACTTGTCTATTGATGTGCATCTATAAATGGATCTGCAGACATCCCATATTTATTCTTTTAAAAGCTATCAGACTATCGCACATTTTCTGTACTAACGGCAATCCGAGGAGGAAGCCTCAAAAGCAAGCGTAGCCTAACCAAATTATTGTTCTTTCATATTCATCGGTGTGAAATTGAAGCTCACTGTAGTGTTACTGGGTTCGCGTAGTTATCTTGGCTGCCATTCGTCAACGCTCCACAGCTCGTCCGAAACAAAACACGCACACTGGCAGTTTTGCTGAAAACGGTTAGCAAGAACCCAGTTGCAAAATAGAAACGCAAGTAGGTAACAGCAGTAAAGCCAAGAAAAAACAAACAGCATGTTTCCCAATTTCCAAAAGTCGAGCCGTGCATTTCTTATATCTGTGTCAGCTAGTCATATCGCATTGACGCACCCGGATATTGACAGCTATATGAAAAGTCTCTTGCTGCTTAGACTTCCTCGTGACCTGTTGTGCCCGAGAAAAAAAAAAAAGAAACACCTTGCGCGTCTCCGTTTTCATTTTCATGGAGCCGGACAAAATACATCGCCGTGAGAGAGGTAGCAGCGGAAAATATGACCGCGCGAAAGGAGCCAGAAAAGAGGACGCAGAGGTTGTGAGGAGGCGGGCAAAAACGAAACACAAACCGCAGCGGTGCCGTTGCCTTCCCGGAGGCGTCGCGAGTGGCACAAGGAGGAAAGATGACTTTTGTTTAGAAATTTCTGCGTGAATCACGTGGCCGACGCGCGGTGCAATCGATCGGCGGGACGCGTCGCGGCACGAACACTTTCGCTGCGCCGAGCGCAAATGTTTGCGAGTAGTCTGTCCATCGAGCGGCGCCGATAATGGTATTTGTCACGCGTCAAGCGAAGCAGCCAACTGCGCCGGGGGCCCCGCTGGATAAAGCACGCTCTCGAACGCTCTTGCCTCCGGCGTCCGACCCCGAAAAACAAGATCAACACCGAGATGGGCACAGCTGACGAACGCAAACAACGGGAGAAAACGGCACCGAACGCGCGGTCGAGGCGAGGGAAGGGGTGCAAAGGTAAACAGATAGCGGGCGAGATAGATGCAGGGGTGGGAGTATCAAGGCGCTGTCCTCCGGGGGGAGTGGGGGGGGGGGCGAATCGCGTCCGTCTTCCGCCTCGATACTCCATGGACTTGGTGGCACCTGGCAGAGCGCTCGGGACCGCTTCGCGCAGCTGGTGGGAAGCTCTTTGCACACGGTGGCAGCGGCGGCTGGCAAATGCGCTGCCCACATGTCTCGCCCTCGGCAATTTTTGAGCACGTGAAAAGAAACTGCGCGCACACACATACAATAAAGTTACAGCACATCGCCCCATCGCTCACTCGCCCAATCAATCAATCAATCAATCAATCAATCAATCAATCAATCAATCAATCAATCAATCAATCAATCAATCAATCAATCAATCAATCAATCAATCAATCGTGTCTCCATTTTATTTATCGTTTGCTACGACCATGCAAAATGAGCCGTAGGTAAATGAGCTGCTTTATGTTTTAAGCCATAAACTCTAAATCAAGTGCGACGAGATAAGGTGCTTTCTTCCTTTGCGCTGTCGCTCCTTCGCGAGAAATCAAAGGTCGGTACAAAACCTCGCAACCAAAGTTGTGCTACAAATGTCCCTGCGAAGGTAACGGCTCATATTAACAACGACATACAGGGTGCTCCAGTATGAAAGTGGACAGCTGATCGGCATTTTGGCTTCGAGGCAGCACATTGGTGACTAAATGAAGCCTGTGACACTTAATGACGGCTTCCTCTAGTGAGTTATACCGCATGCTCATCTGCCAGTGTAAAAGTTTTCTACGAATGGCATGTTTTCTACCATTTTATTAGCTTTACTTCATTAACTAGTTTGACTTTATCTTGACAAAGCTGACCACGCACACACACGTGAAGTAAATAAATAAATTCGACATTTTTTGCAGAGAGCCAACAAAACAAGGGCAAAACAAAAGGCGTGTCAACCAAAGTCGACGCGAAAGAAGACAAGGTCGACGTATACAGTATATGATTTTATATATACCTACTGAATTGGGGTCATTGAAGATGATGCAATGCTGTATAACTGCATAATGTTTTTGCATTATTCGCATTATTTTATTCGTTCCATTGTCAGCCCTTACATTTTTTTCCGGACCCTTTATTTCTTTCATTCATGCACAGCCTTTTCATTCGCTTTTGTTTTTCTTATTCCTCTCTTCTTCTCCTTTTTACGCGCATGTACGTTGGTGTTGTCTCTTTCGTGCCGAATATGGTTAAGAAGACTTTTTTTTTTGTCCGAGAGGCCCTGTGCATCCCAGAGGTAGTGCAGTCTGTGGTGCGTGTGTGTCAAAACATTTATTGTAATGAGGTCCGGAGGCTCGACTTCTTAAGCCAAGGCGGGCCGCTCCCACGTTGGCACTGTCAGGCCAAGCCTTTCAGCGACATCATGGAACCTCTGGACGGCCCTTAGTTGGTCCTGAAACAATAGGCTTTGAATCCTTTTCTCCCACTGTGTCCGTTCTTCAACGAGGTTGGGGAGAATCTGTGGTGCCCTGTCGTTAATTTTCAACTACATTGGCGCTGATTACTCCCGCACCATTAACTTTACAGACTTTGCGACAGGTTCTCGCTTCTTGTCTCGTTGAGATCCACATTTTGATACCTTTTGCGACTCTCGCTATGACGCTCTGGACGCGCAAAAGGGCCGTTTTTTTTTTTTTTTTTTACCAAGAAGCCAGATAGATGCCCAGGTCCCACGTAAGTCAAACCCGTGTGAAGTCACCCAGGAAAGCCTTGTCTTCTAAAAAAACAGAAAGGAAATTGGTTCCGATGGCTCAAGGCCTTCTTCGTTCCCAAGAGTAAAATTCTAGTTAATGTATACCGTTGGTCAATCGGCTAAGCCTTACCGACCAGCCAGTCTGCATCTTTAGTCGCTAGCCGAACCGCTGGTTCAGATGGTGCTGAGCTTGCTACGGAACAGTGCTATTGAGACCCCTTTGCCGGCAAGTGGTTGGAAGGTACCTTACTGTTATGTGAGCACACAAAGCGAGCAAACGACTGCCATTCAAGCACTCAAGGATACCGTGACGAAAAACCATGCAATAACACAAGTTATAGTGCACTCACAGCACATGAAGCAAGCTCGTAGATGCAGCAGACTGCAAGAACTGTGATGCCTTGCTCCTTGCAAAGCATCGCCGCCGTTGCCAAAGCGAACGTAGTTAGGCAACGCCTCCAGTGACCTGCAAAAATTAAAAAAAGATTATCCCAGGCGTTGTTAATTCGACTTTCTTGTAGTGCAGAACGTATGCTTCATGAAATGACTACGAGGACATAGAAAGTGTCTTCAAAGTTCTTTAAATGTTATTAACACAAATAGATCAAGTATGATGAACATCTCGATTTTCACAGTCAAAGGTAAAACGCACGCCGACCAAAAACATAAAAAGAAAAGAAAACAAGACGCTTTGGCTCCCATACTGGGGCCTTGTACACATTGAAAGTGAAGTTTCATTGTAAACAATGCGTCCGTATGGGAGCCGAAAGGTCTTGTATTCTTTTCTTTTTATGTGTTCGTTCGACGACGATCCGTTTTACCTATGTCTATGAGCAATCCCGATCAGAAGAATGTTCATCGAACACTTGCCTTCATCTCGATTTCCAATTAAAGCAAGGTTTACGCTAACGTGCTTCGCATAGGTTTTCCCTCTTGCAGTATCTCCACTGATAACTGTAATAGCATTAAGTGTCGGCTTGCTTAGCTGTATCAGACGAAACGTCCCTCAAGGGGAAGGTGTACACGTGGTATACACGCGCCAACCAACTGTCTTCGCTTATTTTAGCGTGTTCGTGGGCGCGCGCGCTCTTTGCGTGTTTATGTGATCGCTATGTATACCATGATTCTGACCTTGCTCCCGGAGTACTTTGCCAGGCCGTCAGCTAGGCTTTTTTTATATTGACCCCTGAAGTCCCAAATTATGATGGACTGCCAATAAATGTGTCAAAGTTACATAATTTTATTATTTATTCATTGTTTCATGGTTGATGCGGTTTAAAAAACGTTGAAGACTTCCCTGAATAAAAATCAAGGGAGCAGTATTATATGCTTCGTATTCGTACGATGCGCTTCGCCAGTACTTCTAATCATAGAGTAATAAAATATTTATTTAGTGCACATACATTCCTGCGGTGTTTTTCTTTCTTTATTTTTTAGAATAACAGATTGGTCGACTCAAAGCGCAGGAATGAGTTAATCGTTGGCTGCAAGCAGTACGAGAAGGTAAAAACGGGTCCTTCGCCATCGCTAAGGGAACGGAGCACGTTGAGTGTGCCGTCAGACAGGCCTTTACCGAAGTGATCTTGTGTGCCACAGCGCGCTGAACTGAAGTGGAGCCACATTGCGTGCAAGGGCTTTAATTTACCCCCAGTGCAATATCGGGGCCCTTTTCTTGCCACCGCTGGATAGGATTGGCAAAAACCAGTCACGTGACTGAGAAGGTTATAATAATAATAATAATAATAATAATAATAATAATAATAATAATAATAATAATAATAATAATAATAATAATAATAATAATAATAATAATAATAATAATCGCACCTCTTTATAACTCGCCTCGTTGTCCCTATCCTTGTGTGCGTATGCTTGGGTCTTAACAATCAAGGCGCTCATGCCGCTTTGCTCGCAAGCACTTGCGCCACCTTGCTGGTCGTTACACGGACTTGCCGCCCATCCCATTCTACGTTCGTATGTCACCGCAGTACGCTGCTCGTATGGTTTCAAGGCCGTTCCTGTACGGTGCTGTGAGTGCTATCTGCGCGCGCGCGTGCTCATCGATTGCGCTCCTAGTCGTCTTGTGCGCGGGCTTGTGCAGTGGGCAGCGCCGGTGTCGTCTTTTACACACGGCCCTTCCCGGTTCTGCGCACGTGTGTCGCCTGACCTCGCAAGTCGCTGCTTCTACCTCACGGACGCGTTAACGACGTGCCCTCGGCGCTCGTCCACGAGGACGAGGACTCCAGAAATGACCCCGTAAATGAGAACTTCATTAACTTAATGCGAGCATCTGCCCGCCCGCTAATAAAGCTTTATGTGCACACTTTAAGATAAGGCTTCAATTCTGAAAACACGCACGGCATATTGTGCGCGCGTGAGGAGGGGAGGTTGGGCAAGGGGGGGGGGGGGACAGGAAGTGTTATTGCAGTGGAATATGACATAGGATACCGGGTTTAGAAGTTAATTCCTTCGCGATTCAGGAATCGGCATTCGTGGTACTTTGTTGTGTCTAAATGTACAATACGATACTTTAGCTGATTCGCTGATTGCAAGTCAAATTCGCCGATCGCATTTACCGGTCCTTTCATGCGCGTGCACAAGTGTGTGCGCGCGTGCGCGCGTGTATGTGTCCAATGCCGGTGTAGTTGAACTTTTCAAGCCTTGGGGCATGTCTCACGTCAAAGAGGTTTTGATAGTCCTCTGCATTATGAGACAAATTTCCAAGTAGCACAAGATTTCCCCATCGTTACTCGAAAACTTCTACGGCCATCAAATTTTCTAAGCCACCTGTTTCGAAAATTATAGAATAAATGGTACACACAGGCGCCTGAGTCGCGGAAAGCAAAAGGAACAACTAGTGGTGTGCGAATAGTGATTTCTGAGACCGAATCGAATAAGAATCGAATAATGAACAGTCGTTATCACACCTAATACAAAACGATGTTCACATCCCAGTATTCTTGAAGTTAGTAAGTTTCTTTCTTTACATAGTACGTTATGAAGCGTTGTTTATTAAAATTACAGGTGGAGTATTAGAAGCAAACAAGTAGTTTCTTCGCATGCACAGGACTCTTCACAGAGTGTGAGTGATCGCTCTACAGCCTGTAACGTACGGTTATCTATGCAACGGTAGCCCGCTCTACTACGCAAGTTCTCATGTTTTATATCTATACTATGCTCGCGGGGGTGAAGATTTACCGTACTTTTGCTCCAATTTTATGTCTATAGAATTTGGGCGCAGCTGATGTTTTGAAATATTCAAAAAGTGTTCTAAACATATTCAAATGTACAAATAGCGACTATTCGATTCGTATTCGAAAGTTTCGGACATTCGCACACCTCTAGAAACAACATAGCGTCTATTAAATGATAGAGCATGTATTTACCGAACAGTATTACGTGTCAGGGGGTTCATCGGTTAGAGATTGATTACCTTGGATGGCTGAGTCACTCGACATACAGAAAATGGTCAGTAGATGATATGTCACGTGACGTGGCATTGGCACTAGTCTGCATATTTAGTTAAATAGGCTTGTGGCTCAAGAACGATTTGAATGTAATGTCACGGATTGGAGTCAGTGTACTAATTATGCAGTGCGCTTGTGTGAAGCTGATGTAAGTAGGGATCTTTGCAATTATGTTATGTATTGCTCATGTGTCAAAGTGCGTATTGTGAGTGTAAGAAAAAAACAAAAACAAACAGATATAGCTAGATATAACGCTAAATAACTTGGGCTCCTTCTTGTTGAATTAAGACGTTACTGCAGTTAAAAACATGGAATCGTAGGAAGCTTTACCGATAACTAGATTAATTGGACAAAATTTTGATTATCATTATACGGTCTGCCCACACTGTTTTGCCCACACAACATTGTTTTCTGTATGCCCCATTCTGAAAAATAAAGAAGAAGAAATAAAAAGAAAAAGATAGAAGGCAAACGCAGGCACGGAAAAACGTGCTTGAAGAAAATAAAGGTTGCGAGCACTTGACCGCTATCGATTCAAGGGGCGCTCGGCATGCGAAAAAGAGACGCGCGTTCTATAGTACCTATCTGCAGAGCATTGAGAAAAAAGTAGCAAAGAATGTGCTGTCCAATCCATGCACAAAAATTTGGTGGAGACTGATAATAAACTGGAATGCAAGAAAAAGCTGGTAGACAATTATAAATGACCAATTGAGTACACTAAGCTAGTTATAGTTCATAAATTTGGACTACGAAATGCAAAATTTCTCTAAATTTCCGCCTTTCTAAGCTAGCGGAAGAAAGTGCTACGAAAATCTCACATCGCACAATAAAAACCATACGGTATTACATGTATTCATTATACATGTAATACCAGATGTGCTTGTTAAGAGACTGTACGCGCAACAACACCCTTTTGTAATGACTTCAAACTGTTATTTGTGACATGTTCAAACATTTTACAGTTGTGGAATATGCTTACTATATCACCCCCCCCCCCCCTATGCCCTTCCTGCTAAAATCTCCGTTGGGATCGGCAGTATGTCTGAAATAAATAAATAAATAAATAAATAAATAAATAAATAAATAAATAAATAAATAAATAAACATCGTGCTCGCACAGCCAACGAAGCTTCGGCGAACACTGTTCATCAAGGAAGCGTTTCACAAGAGATAACACTGCTCTCATTAAGGCTGACAATATTTCATGGCCTAAGGCGAGGAATAAGTAATGAACATCCGTTCAAGCGACCTTTTCTCAAACAATTATTCAAAACACGCGTGGTACTGCGTCAAAAACGGCCAACAACGCGCCATGCTTTACAGCAGATGCTCCATCGTCGGTATTTGTTGGGCCTCAATTGATTGCTAAGCACCAACATGAAGCAATGCTCCGCTCTTTGTGCTCCACTTGAAAGCAAAGTCATCTCTGGTCGTTCCACGAGGGGCTCCACTTTTCGGTTCCAGTTGTTAGCCTGCTTACAGAGCTCCCTCTGGCCAGAAATGAAAGCCAGCCTTTCAACAGAGTTTTGCTTGCTTCTTTCTTTTTTTTCTTGTTTTACTTTTTGAACGCCGCCATTACCTCTTCGTGCGCTCATTAGGGCACCCGGAAGAACTTGTTGTGAGACGACTGAGTCTAACCAGGAAAAAGGCTTGTTTTCGCTTACTAACTCAAACTCGGCCAACTGTATTTTGTGCAGTTAGAGCAGCGCACAATGAGCTGCCACGAACGCACACAGCTGTGCTTTTCGTTTCTACTTGTCTTTGTAAGAAAAACCTTCTGGAAGAAGTGCTGGTTAGAAGATCGTGACTTCTAATTACGATAGTTGAGGCGACCTTTATATTTATTTTTTATTTGCTTCTTCATACTGTCAACCCTTTGGCACGGTTATTACAGGAGTGGGGTTTCGACAATAGAATAGGCATACGCAACAATTATTGGCACGAGCAAGAAAACAGTTGGATAAAGTGCAAAAATTGCCGTTGTTGAAAACGGTTAAACCAAGTTTGTCGGACGGTTTTGCTTGCTTTGGGAAAGGACACAGACACTGCTCGGCACCGACAGCAACTACCGCATCTACAATTGCACCACACGACAACACACAGACGCTGCTGGGCGTGGCAGCGGCAGAGAGCGAATTGTCCTTCATGTTGCGCCTCGCTTCAACGCCAACTAAGCGCCGAAAGTACAGCGCATACGAAGCTACCAGCACTCGGGCGCACTTTGTACACATCGGAGATCGCTTTCAAGATATGGGCGCCCACGTGGCGTACGCAGCAGCCGCCGGTAGTGGCAGCCTAAGTCTCAGTTTGACCTTGGCTGAGCTTGAAGGTGACATTTAGGGAACCAGGCGTTTTCTGGGTTTGTACCTGGGGTATCAGAGCTATCGCTCTAAAAAATATAAACAAAAAGAGAGGAAGCAAGAGAAGGCATCCACAATGCGTAGTGCAAGTATAAGCATAGCGGCTCACATAATACATACATAAGCTACTATCTGAATTAGAGAATAAATACAATACATAACAACTTTGATGCATAAGTAAACTAAGAGATAAAAATGCGGCACACATACGACTGCGTTTCGTGTGCTTATCGGATGTAAAGTAGCAGGCTCATACCTAAGGTAACGAGTAGCATTTTTTGTGGTGCTCAAGTTTTTTTTTTTCAAAAACAACATGATTGAGCGTTTTGTTTCTCGCGACGCTGTATTCTGCACAAACGTTGACCGCCATTAGGTAATAAGTTGCACCATCTTCCTAGAATTATTGGGAAAAAAAGGTCAAATGAAAAGGGAAATTCATCACTGGCGCGCCTAAATGCGTGCTCAGATGTGACAAGTACATGCGTGAAAAAAAAGTGATGTGAGAAGCGCCGAAGACAATGTTCGGAAAGTCTATTACATGCATGCTCACCTTGCAGGTAAGCAGGCTTTGCTTTTGGACAGTCTCATTGTACACAGGTCAGCCATAAATGCAGTGTCTGTAGTGTTTAGCTAAATCAAGACACTACAGAAGCACTTTCACGCCTTTCTGGACACATGTAACAAACGGAACGCGACCATGAAGAAGAAAAACGCTCCGCTCACAGTTCACTCACTCAACCGTGCAGAAAATTGGGCAGAGATAACGTGTAAAGTTCCTCAACAGCAATGCTGCAGCTGTGACCTGGCACCTTTGTACTTTAGTCGTATATGATTCAAACATGCCCTCCTATAAGATACTTTACAGGCGATGCAGGCAACAGGGCTTAACTGACTCCAGAAGGTGAAAACGAAATTCCACAACCGGAAAAAATTTTCTAATTATCAGAACGGTAACGAAAGTATGTGTAAAGAAAATGGAAGGAGAGAGAGAGAGAGAGAGAGAGAGAAAGAGAGAGAGAGAGAGAGAGAGAGAGAGAGAGGAAAGGGGAAAGGCAGGGAGGTTAACCAGAGAAAAAGATCCGGTTGGCTACCCTACACTGGGGAGAGAGGGGAGGGGGAGGTAAAGTGGTAACAAAGTAGAGATAAGGAAAGGAAAAAATAAACAGAAGTCTCCAGCATAAGTTGAGCGCGAAGAATAAGGCAAACTAGGGGCTAATTTTTTTTAGTTTAAACTATATGAAGCAGCCACCAGACAACGAAGCCAGGCAAATCATATATAAGCGAAATTAGCCATTATTTTTAATTTAAATGTAGACATAACAATAAAAAGTGAAATGAACGTGTACAGAAACACGACTTTCTACAGGCGGGACCCGAACCCACGTCTTCAGCATTACGCATGCGATGGTCTATCATTCAGCTCCTGCGACGGCTCTCCTCCTGTCTGTTTTCTCAGGTATTTGTGCATGTGTGCTTGATCTAGCCCTGAAAGTGGTAGCCAGTGCCGCTCACGGTCATGGCGACGGATGTGGAACATAGTTTAGCCGCAGGCGTCAGGTATTACGTGATCTTAGTAGCTGGCAACTGGCAACTCGTATACTATAGATTATGGCATCAAATCTGTCAAATATCTAAGAATCGGCGAGAAGAATAAGGGTAACCGAGGACCTTGGATTTGGTTAGTTGGCGCATTTGCTTTTACCAACGGAGAATTGCCATTCGCAAAAAAAGAAAAGAAAAAAGAGCGATAACAAAAACGAAAAACCCTTTGCTCATTCCTTCGGAAGCTCGGCCAATAAAAGTCGCTTTTCTTTTGTTGAAGAGAAAAACCTCTAGGTGCGAAAACTTTTACTACCAGTGGACAAACGAATAGGCAATGACGGCATCTATTTAGCGATATGAAATTGAAGCAATTAAAAAAAAGAACACATAAAGCCAGCTGCCACAGAGACAATCATAGCCCTGACTTTCAGACTAAATAATTTTTCGTTGACATACTTCTCCCAGTATCTCTTTCTTCTTTTTTGGGGTGAGAATCAATGCCCTTGTTGGGGTGAGTCACTTGCCGTATTGGACATATTAGTGAAGGCAGCCGGTCACTCACAGAGAGCTCTTACGGAGAAAAGCTTCGTGAATTCGACCCGGGAATATTGTGCTGAGTAGCGTGAAAAAAGCAAAATATGCTGAAGCTTTCGCAAATGCCGGAGTGATGAGGAAAACAAAACAAAACACAAACCAACAGTAAACGCTATCAAAGAAAACGAGTGAATTGTCTGTTTATTTGTAGAACAGCCTGTATTATGTTGTAATGCTCACAGTTATGCATTGTTTGTATTCCATTTCTTTGTATTTTTCTTTTTTGCTTTTGTAATAATAGCATGATATGGCTGTAGAATGTATCCTGTGAAGGTTACTTTGAATAAATCTGTGAAGACATTTTCGCTGGTTTACTTAAACTTCACAGTACATTGCGTTTATTGTATTTTTTAGACGTCTTCATTTAATGGGATTGTCGAATGCGTGTCATACGAATTCAGTATCCTTCAGAAAATTATTCTGATCCAGTTGCAGTCTGAAGTCTTTCATATGTTAGAGCGCTCCCAGGTATTCCATATTCAGTGATCTATAATCTTACTGAAAGGTCCACTACAGACATCAAAAAGAAAGAAGAAAAGAAAATGCGCGCGCACGCGAGCACACAAACACACACACATACACACACACACACACACACACTTACAAGATGTGAATTCAGTTTAGTGCCGGAACAGTGCAGACTCTGAACACTCACAAACATAAGCCGAAAGCAACGAGCAAACAACAGGGAACTTACCATTAGTCTGTTCTTTGCAGACCGCAGTACTAGCTCCGTGTCGAATGTAGAAAAGTAAGGCACCCAAGAAGAATAGTGCAGAAAGCAGCTCCGCCCTCCCCACTATACTGGTCACCTGTGGCCGAAGCAAAAGGAGCTGCGGTCAGACACGAACGCATCGCGCAGAACAACTGCACAAGAAGTTGCGCCGCTATCACTTACGGCTTCAGTGTGGATTGGCTGGGCGGAGAACAGCAGCGCCGCCAGCAGAGACGTCCAGCCCGGCAGGAGCATCAGGCACATCCTGCGAGAACCGCAACATTTAGCACCAGGCCAGAGAACGCGCTTTCCGTCGATGCACAGCGAAGTCTGCATTCGCGCTTTCCATCAATATATTTGCTGGTGAGCAAAGAAGGGCAGTACACGCACAGCGTTGCGCACATGGGAGACCGTTAGTCCGATCAATCATGCAGCGATCGTGTAAGTGCGGTAGCACCTGCCTACTACACTGGCGCTCGTGTCTGGCAGTTAACGTAGTGACTGAGCAGGGTTAGTAGCTCAACTTAGTGATACCTGACACAACGCACACTGCTCAGGGGGGCTTCAAAGGCGTGCACGCGAAAATTTGCACTGGGAAAAACTGATGCGTGGCAGGAAAGAGTGCCGGGGAAAAACGCTGTAGCGTCTTTCGCGTCTGGCTAGCTTTGTCGCGGGCAGTCGAGCGTCGCACTGGTCAGTATACAGTAAGAAGAAATAGCATGGCAACAATGAGCGCAGAATAACTTTTATTTGAAAGACCACACATATATACTGGGTCGAGATGCGCAAACAGTTAAATTCGGTACGGTGGGACACCGAATATCAACGTAACAGCCGGAGCACACAGTTCAGTCACCATGTCGGACGACCAAACTATGTAATATGGCAAGCTGGTGTGGCTCGTGATGTAAATTGAAACACATCAGTCAGCGTTCTTGTTGTCTACTCCTTCATCAGGGTCTTTTCCGCTGTAACGGCGTTGTTGATGATGTATCTTTATTGGTCATAAGATTGCTTATGAAAGTAAACCCAGGTAAAGATGATTATAAAGGCTCTTATAAAGGATTTATAAAGCCTTCTTAGCAGCTCAGCTACTAAGAAACTTAGGCAAAAAATTTATCAGAAATGACTTCAATTGGATATATATATATATATATATATATATATATATATATATATATATATATATATATATATATATATTAGGTAATGTATGTTGTAAGCATCAACTCACCTAGAAGCAGCCGGAAACAGTGTAGTGAAGGGTATGATTTAATATTTCATGGTAGAGAATTCCAAAACGAAATTGCAGAAAAGAGAGCTGTCATTTTACCGTAGCTAGTTTTTACTACTGGAAGACAGAGGTTATTATTTTCATAAAGCCGTGTGTTATTTATATTGTAATGTTGCGCTGGGGGAAGTAGCTCAGTGGGAATGTTCCTGTTTCTACTTCTAAACAATAAAATACCTAGTTTAATTTGAAATGTGCAGGCTAATGGTAGAACTTCAGAGTGACAAAAAAAAATTTTTTTTTTCAACTATGGGTAATTATTCGGACCGCCCGGTTCTGAAGGTAAATGAGGAATGCAAGGTGTGGGGGGTATGTGTTGCCCCATGATAAAACACAGTAACGTCACTATTAATGAAAGCGTAGTAATATTATTTTATACTATGTCGGTGAAAACAATGTCTTGTTCGAATGAGTACGCGGATGCCAAAAACAACCTTCTTAATGATATAATTTACGCGAATGCTGTATTTAAGTTGAGAGTCTAATGTAACACTTAGAAAAGTACCAAATTAGAAGGGCAATGACGCATTGAATAGAATTCTGGAATTTTACGTGATAAAATCACGATTTGATTATGAGGCACGCCGTAGTAGTGGGGAACACCGCATTAATTTTGACCATCTGGGGATCGTTAACGTGCTCCCAATGCACGGAACACCGGCGTTTTTGCATTTCGCCCGCACCGTAATGCGGCCGCCACGGCCACGATTTGATGCCGCGACCTCGTGCTTAGAAGCGCAATACCATAGCCGCTAAGCCGCCACCACGGCAGAAGGTAATGACGCAGTTCACTGTTGGCGTTTTTGCATGCGTTATATATATATATATATATATATATATATATATATATATATATATATATATATATATATATATATATATATATATATATATATATATATATATATATTCCTACTAGGAATTCTGAATTTGTAGCTGGAAATAAAGTTTTAAATATCGCATAGCACGATGTATAGCAACTACACACGTCCCGTGTGTAGTTTCAAATGTAGATATACCAAATGTAGATATCGAAGTGTAGATATACAAATACAAGAAACCGTATTAATGTTTCTCATAAAGGCATTTCGTTCCTTTCCCATACATTATAACCTAAACCTTTTCCTACAAGTTGCCTTCTAACATATATTTAGCTAGAAGGGCGCCACCTTGACTGCATTTAGATATCTATACTTGCATTCGTAGGAACCTGGTTTGCGAACTAAATTGACCTTTGGTGTCATGCGAATGCTGTTTGCGCTGTAAATGGTTACAATATACGGGGTTGTGACCCCGTTAATCCATTTAACAGCAATCTCTCCATTTTACGCCCTAAAGCACCCCTTGGTACCCACAATAACTTATATCCGCATTTACGCGACCATGGTTGTTCCGTATTCCAAGAGCGCAAAACATCCGACGTGCTCACAATTGCACCGTACAGGTCCACGCGCTGAAGAGTGCAGAGTAGCGTGATTTTCACCTACGAAGATGACAAATGCGCTCTCAAAGACATCAAAGGACGCTGACGAGAACCAGGCGACGATACGCTGCTAATGCGCCTGCCCCGCTCGAAATGCGGCCAATCACAATGGTGCCTCGCGCGACGTCATTGCTGCAGTCAATTCTGCGAGGCGATCCCGTTTGCTTTCATACTCAGCACGCTGTTCATGCAATTCACCGTCCCCCCCCCCCCCCCTCCTTTCGCCCACAAATGACATAGAGCGAGACAGGAGGCGAGAGCATTATAGAGATCTCAAAAGCGAATCAATAGGAGTATTTATTTTAGACTGCGACGCGTGGCGTGAAAGCAGCACTCGGCACGGGCGCAGTTTTACAGCGACAGGCCGCGCCGTTTCACACGCGCCTTGAGCACCGCGCTGGAAATTCAGGTGCGCCGGGCGGCGTAAACTTTGAACCGAATTTCCCCTGTCGCAGTGCTCGCAGCGTCTGCCAATAACAACAGACGACACGGGTAACGGGCAGCAAGAACAAGGAAAGGGGAAGGCAGGCGAGCGCAAGCCGAGCTAACTGTAAAACGCGAGAAGGGGGGAGGCAGCGGGCGGCCCGCGTCGGTCCCTGAGCCAGGCGCCGGAACGGTAGCATTGTCGTTCGTCTCCCCGACTCTCGACGGCGTCGACGATGGAACGGCTCTCTCAGGACGCCCCGGTAACGCATGCAAGAACCATTAGGCTCAGTGCGGGCCATCAGTCTCTGTCGAGGTGGATCTCCCGACGCGGCTGCACTAATGGTCCGATCCTTGCCAATGCGGCCTACGGGCTCGGCAGCACGGCTGCTCACGGGACTCTCGACGCCGCCGCCGGCTGCTTTTCAACTCGGGCGGACTCGTCCGGCGAGCTGCACACGCGTGCACGGTGACGCGATATCTCCGCTCGTGTATTCTCTTGTCGCTCGCGGAGGCATGCAATACATGGCGCCGGAGGGGACACATCGGCCGTTTCGGGCCTAAGCACCCAGTCATGTTTGTGCTGCGAGCTATTCTCCGGGGTAGACGTCAAACCAGCCGATGTCCTTCCCTCGTTCTTCCTCCCGTGTTTCCTGCGATGGAAAATGTAGCGGCCTATTCTCGGTGCCTTGGGACGTTTGATCTGCAGCGCTGTGCATAACGAGTCGACTCTCGTGTCTACCTGCGAGGCACCTGAAAGGAAAGTCGTGCACGCGCGTGCGTCCGCACTCTCGGAGTCGCGAACTCCATTTTTCAGCACTAGTACGCTTATATGCGTATTTTGGACTTAAGGAAAAGAAACTAACTGCAAGATATCTGTATAGCGCAACAAGGACACAAGAAGAAACGAAGACGCTCGTCTTCGTTTCTTTTTGTGTCCTTGTTTTGTTGCGCTATACAGATATTGTTCAATGATGACTGACCAACAAACCCATATCACCACCCTCGTTGTAACTGTAACTCTGCCAAGCTTGTGCCAAGCAGAATAAAGGGCAATGGGGAGTGCGTGATGGCGTACATCGTGCCTCACACGAATTCACCATGTGTTGGTAAGCCTTCACAAAAAACGCAGTCTCTCATAAGATATGTGTTTGAAGTACTTCCTGGATGGCCTCTGAAAGAAAGCCTTTCTAAAGACATCCAGTTTGTATCGGTATCTAACCAGGAATTACTATGAATGAGCTAACTTTGCAAATGATCGTTGAAGGGAACCAATTATAGCACCAGGCTATCTAGTTAGCGATTTTACACCAGAACTGTTATTGCGACTAGACGCAGTGGTGAATGTCCGCTTCAGATGTCGATGCAAATTCATTGAGCTCGTGCATAGGAACCATAGGAGCTGGCGCAATGCAACTTTGATCGGACGTTGGGCATGTGAAAGTGACATATGGGCAGGTGTAGGAATTGGGGTAATTAGGTGTGTTGTGAAAAACTGCAGGCTTTTTTTCCCTTTTATTCACTTGGGAGCTCTATGGGGCATTCAGCAGTGTTTACGTTTAAAAATACCTTGCGTAGCACGATGAAGCTTATTACATGGTTAACAGTGTCTTGACGAAAACATATCAAAACAAATTTTAGAGCTACAGATGCCTTTTGGACGCCGTAGAAAATTGTCAGGTATGTTCTAATCGGACTTCTCGTTAACTGCGACGGAATAAAACGTTCGTCGTTTGCGAACTTCAAGGCGTATCCAGATAAAGCTTTGTACATATAGAATGTTTGCGAGATATACTAAGGAAAATTTTACTTATATTGGTGGCACCACCGGAAATTTCTAAAATGCCACTGAAGCCTTTAAAGTGCTCTTTCGAACGATCAATTAAACTTTAGAATTGTGGCTCTAAGTAAAAGGCTCGACATTTCTACTTAAGAGTGTGGGGACGTATACCGGATAACATGTACCCCTAATATCACCCATGAAAAATTGCTTTTATGAGTTGAGAAACATTAATGTGACAGCCTTAATTGTAAGCGGTCGTGAATTCAACACCGCGCAACAGTTGTGGCTCTACGCGGCGCAGGATCGTGCAGGAGGGCAGCGAAAAAGCTCCACAGGAGCTGGAAACACCTTTTTTTTGTCCTAGAAAATGCTCAGAGGCTACAACAAGAAACACTCCACGCATCGCGGCGTTTTTGTCTCCAAATCCGTTTCGCTGGAATTTTGGGTTGTGATTCTGCAACCTTGAGGTGAGCAGCGCTAACAGGATTAGTACGAAGGCGAAGAAGACGGACGCAACGCTTCCTTGTCTTCGTATCAAATCTTTTCGTGCTGTTTCCCTCAATAATGGAATACCAAATCACGCGGAAAAACCATCCTTCTGAGTCTGCAAGAAAGCACAAACTCGCCGGAATTAACTTATGTGACGCTACATATACACAAAATTTCGTTGATCTTCATGGCATGCCAACACGATGCTGGAAACAACAGCCCTCTGTGTACACCATAGTAATAGACCGTCTCGGCCGCGGGATGCATTGGTGAGCCGTACTGCAGAAGGATGAACATTTGAGGGTGTTGGTAAAGTGCCATGGTGAAAAAAAAATGTCAACACAGAATCACTGCCTAATAATGCATGCTCTTTTCAGAGTCATTTTCTGTAGCTTTGGCAACGCACCCCTATAGTGACTAATGATAAATCTACCTCAATTAAACTTGCACTCGAATGTGTTCGCATGGATGGTTTTGTTGTTTACAACCCACTCTCAATCAGTATTTGTAAAGAGCCACTCATCCGATCCCCTACCCGTAGCATCAAGTGTACCCCGGGGTTTTGTTGCTAGCCCTTTGCTTTTTCTGAATATAAATTAACGTGCTGCCCCCCTCCCTTCCCATCCCCTTCGCGTAGCTTATCTTGCCAATCACGTATACGTTGGCGAATGACTGCGTAATCTATGACTCAGTTTACAATGCATCCAGTTAAGCGACCTTTCAACTTGACCTAAACCTCGACAATGGCGTGAACACAGGCTAGGGTCCGTTAATCCATGCAAATACAAGGTGCCTTACCGGTCGCCAAACAGCGACTTCTTAATCATATATAAAATTTGTAACCATGCCAGCGAATCAACAACACATTTCATACATCTTACATTTTCTAGTGACCAGACTTGCAATGCGCATGTCGCCAACGTCGCATCATCAGCAGATAAAACAAAATAATTTTTCAAGCGCTGCTTGCGTGAGCTCGTAAATGCACAAAATTATTTCCGCATAAATTACTCATCGGTCCAAAACTGGAATAAGTATCCACCTTGTGTGATACGACCTATACATGCCCTATAAATAATCTCGAAGCTGTTGAACATCGTGCGGCCAGATTCATTCATTCATCACATTTGTGTGACGTTAGCGTTCATCATTGAAAACAGAATCGAGATGATTACTTTTTTCTTATGGCCGCCGCGTAGCCACGCTTTTACTGTTTCAAAAGTTGTTTATTTTCACTCATCGCTCAACCGCTCTTCATATATTACACTCCGCCAGCATACATATATCGTTGCACGAGTCACCCGTTGCAAGCTTCCCACTTACGTGCATGCACTGTTATTTCTAAAGCGCCCCTCAACCTGCAATTCCCATCCCATCTCCAATCTGCTAAACATCGGCCCGGTGTTCCTCGTCATTTCGTCGCCGTCAGCTGCCCGTCATCTTTTATTAATATCCTTACCCGTCATCTCGTAAAGTGAACTGTTGTGGCTACGCGCCTGCTTATATTCAGTAGGTGCAACCCTCATGTAATTCCCTTTATAGGGTCCTTACTGAAAATAAATGGAATGAAATGAAAGGTCTGCTACGGTGGCAGCTCCAAAAAATTTGTTAACTTGAATAAAGTGATACGACCCGCGTTTTTTTGTTCTTTATTCGACACAGTATTCATTTCTTATTTCTTTGCTTTACCACCGATGACTCCAATGCACTTTTGCGGTCTTGTGGATCGGCTCTTTAAAGCAATTTCAGGAATCACCTTTATTGAGTTTGGAAGCACTTCATCGCTTTCCCTATCAGGTATCCTCGGTCGAACTTGGAAAACCAGATTTCGTCGCCAGGGGGAATGCACTTTATATAGAGTTACTTTCCATAGTTGAACAATTTGCGAATCGCGGTTCAGAATTCTGGATCTTCCTTCCTCGAAAGACGAGCAGCCCGGACAGCGCACTTTATGCTTTTCCAATGACAACTTGCTGGATGATACGCTCAGTCTGTCTTGTTTCTTTACCTTTTTTTCCCCTTTAATTTCTTACAATGAAATGCAGCTACAGTAGCTTTGATGAATAGACGGAGAGGTCGGCCCTTTTCTTCGGGTGCTCACTCACTCGCTCACCCTCATTTTTAACGGCGTGGTTGTCTGTGGATGTGAGTACGGGAGCATGTCTGTATCGGTCGGAGATGAGGGTGTTAACGTGTGTGATTGCATGTAAAGAGCAGTGCCGGCGCTGGTGCTTAGCATACATACACTTGGGTGGCACACTCACCCAAAGTCGTCCCGAAGCCATGACGGTGAGTAAGCGTCAGTCGGCGCGATAGTTAACGCGGGTGCCAGTTAGTGCATATATAAGTAAAATATTGGTAGCGTGATGTACTGTAAAAAAGTGTCGTCTTATTTTGCCGTGGTATGTTCCATACACAACAAAGAATATTGATTTCAGATGGAACCGTTTGTGAAGCGTAAGAACGCGCTAAAAAAATTCTCTACAGCACACTCTGATAAAACGCCACTAAGCACTGTCTGATATTTACAATACCTCCCCCCCCCCCCCTTTTATATTACCCATTTTAGCGGAATGAGAATGACAGGTCCAGGAAGGACAACAAAAAAGAAAAAAAGAAAGAAAACAGCTGAAACCATTTGTCATACGATGCACAGAAAATAACTTCGACACGTTTAAACCAGCGAAAAGAAAGCTGTTTTTCCGCGAAAGAAAAAAAAAAAAAAGAGGCTACCATTTCGCTTTAGCGTATTGCCATGTGATAAATGAGCTTTACTGCGGCCCATCAGACACTTTTTTACATCTCGGGCACTGTTTCACGTGGAGTTTCCATTAACGCAGAAACGCCACGGTCGAGCGTGCTTTTTTCTTTTGTTTTTTACGATCGATAATTTTATCGGTGAAGAACTCTCGGTCATGAGGGAATTCATGAAAATTAAACGACTGTTATAAGCAAGCCTTTAAGTTCACATAATCCTCGTTTAGTTGATCGCTACTTGCTCGTTTAGCTCAGGTCACGGTCCACACGTAGTGTTTGGACATATTAATGAGAAGTGCCAAAAATTTGTTTGCTTTCCTTCCTTGGCTCCCTCCCTCCCTTTTGTGTGTGTGTCAAGATGAGATACGTTTCGTTTCGTTAAGATTCTATTATCAGCTTATGTTGGGTTTTTATGCAAGGAACAAGAAAAGAAAACCTAGTTTATGATGTAGCGTAACAGCACTAGAGATTGTGGTTAAATAACTGGACAAAAAGAATGCGCAACTATAGTTGTGGGCTACATGAGATTTCGTAGAAGCGGCTTAGCTCGATGGAATTCGTGTCATCAAATACCAACAGTTTCAAAAACATAGCGCACAACTGAGTATCAGAGACTAACTAGTGGTTTCATAATGATTCCCATTAGAAATTAGAAAAGGAAACTTATGATTAAAGGTAACAAAAGATGACTTTGCACGACAAAACAATCAAGCGCGTGCGTGCGAATTTCGGCCTGACCGCACATTTCGCTGCTTGCTTTTCAGGAGGCAAGTATTGCTTTTGCACTCTGGCTTGCCGAAACCTTAGAGCGCCGTCAAAGCTACGGATTTTTACAGGTCACATGATGAACGAGAACAAGGAAAAAGAACTCGTCCCTTCGATCCCAGCTGGCGTCACGCACAAAACGATTACCAGAGGACAGTGGACGGGCGATTCTTCTTTCTTTCGAGATGAAAATAAATAGAGGAATCGTTAGGGGGGGGGGGGGTCTTCGTTTGCTGGAGACGGTTAGTGCTTTTCACTTGGTTACTAAATAATGTAAGACGAATTATCAAGAAAAATGTATAGATTTTCGCATTAGGTAGTGCCGCAACGAAATACGAGAAAATATAGGGAGACTAAGGCCGGAAGCGTGCCACGAAAGGTTCCAGTAGAAAGAAATTCCGCGGATGTCAGTGGCACACATCTACGTTTTCACGCAAGCGCGCGAATGGGACTCTCACAATAACAAGACCTTCTAGTTCCTCATTGGTGGACTGAACGCATGGCTTTGCATGCGCTGCACGGATTTGGTTAGGTAGAATGTGAGACACAAAGCGTGAACCGACGCCTGCACTCAACAAAATCAACGTCGACAAGCAGAAGTACGCGGCAAATTGACACTTGAAAATAAAACAAAAGACGTGAATACCACAGCGTGCTACACCGTGGCTTGCTGCAGTGCAGTCGACAGCTACGAACGCGCAAGAGCGTTCGCATGTCGCCGATACAAGGTGCTCTGAGTATACACATTGTATAGCATTGACTATGGTCGAGTTGTGTTCAGTGTCTCCGCTGTCTTTCCTTTCTAACTATCTTAATTTCGTTTGTTTCTTTTCCTACATTCCTTAGTTGCTGAAGTTCATTCTTGATGATCGGTATACCTGGGCCTTCGGTGGCCTAGTTTTTTTTTCCGGGATCTCATCACTGAATAAACAACAACAGCAACAACGAACGAGCGCACATGTGTAAAGGACGCTCTCGCCAGAATGGGCTTCGCGCAGGCCTCACCTGTGATAGAGGAGGCACACCAGGGCGTGCAAGAGAAGGTTCACCAAGTGGTAGCCAAACGGATCGAGACCGTGGACAGCGAAGTTGAGTCGGAACGTCAGCACTGTCAGTGGACGGTAGGATTTGTGACTTTGTTCCTGAAAAGAAGCAACAAGGGTGTCGGCGTGTGCTTATGGCAGGCAGGTTTCGGCGATGGTCACTTAGCACGCACGCAAGTGACGCGTATGAGGGCGCTAAGAGACAGCATGCGCCTCTCTTTTTTAACTATTGCTTTCGCCCAAATGCCTCACCACAACTATGTGCAAAACCACTGGAGCATAGAGTGAAAGAAAGAAGCAATGTGTCGAGTTCTAGGTGGATTTGGTCAAGGGCATTGAAACAGCCGGCAGAAAATTATGACGTCCTGCCACGGACAGTAATAAGAAACGGAAACAAAATCGACCGATTGTACTAAGAAAAAAGAAATCATACGAAAAATAGCGAAGTGCACGCATATGCACTTGCTCGTGTAAACACACGACCAAGAGAGAGAAAAAAACTTTATTGCTCAGTTAATCGGAGTTATGGCAGGTCTGGGTGGGGCCCTCAGTCCAGGGCTCCACTGGCTCTTGCGGCTCGCTGAGCTTGGTCCAGGAGGGCCAACTGGCTCCCCTGATCCTCGCTTGCGAGTAGTGCCTCCCACTGCCGTACGAAGTCTGTGACGCTTAGAAAAGGTGAATTGACGTTGCTTGGCCGAGCCGTACATTCCCACGTTATTTGGGCCAGCGTGGGTTTTGCGCCGCACCACGGGCAAGCGTCTGTGTAGTATGTCGGGTGCTTCTTGTGTAAGATGTTTAGGTGTGGGTATGAATTGGTTTGTATGCGACGCCAGTCTTGGGCTTGTCTTCTATTTAGTTTGCAGTGTGGAGGGCCGTCGGTCCCGTCTCTCCCTGCTCTGATTCTCTAATATGTCGCGCACTGCGGACAGTGGTTCCTCTAGGGTTCTGGCCGCTGCTCGGACGTTGCTTCCTCGAGCTATGCGGTCTGCGCTTTCATTCCCGTCGAGTCCGTTGTGCGCGGGGCACCATGTGATGCCGTGGTCCAGGTCCAGTCATGAGCCGAGTATTCTTCGGGCGCTGCGCGGTAGCATTCCCCGCATGAAGAGTCGACACGCTGCCTGCGAGTCTTTAAGCACATGAGCCGACTGACCCTTAAAGTCGGCGTCTCGTATCGCCAGCGCTATTGCCGCTGCCTCTGCTGTGCATACCGAGGTAGTCTTAACCGTAGCGGTTATCGTGGTGACTCTATTGGTTGCGGCGATCGCGTAGAAGTCCCTGCGAGTGGTTGCACTCGCGTCCGTGTAGTAGACGGCCGGATCCTTGCCGAATCGCTTCTGCAGAGTCCTCGTCCTGGCCTGTCTGCGGCCTGCGTGGTACCTGGCGCTCATATTTCTTGGTATAGGTGAGACATGGACGTGCTCCCTCAAATCTCGTGACAACAAGTCTGTTTCGTCTCCGCAGAACAGGAGTCGAGCGTTGTATCCCAGTCGTTGGAGAATAGAGCGGCCCTGGGGCGTAGAGCTCAGCCTTTGTCTTTGCGATATCAGAACTGCAGAGGCATGTTCTTCATACTTGTTGTAAATACCCAACTGCTCCAGGCGCTCCGTGCTGACTGTGTTCGGGAGTCCCAGAGCAGATTTGTATGCCGTTCTGATAAGGATGTCCCCCTTCTTCATTTCAGTTTGGTAAAGTTTTTGGAACGCCAGGCCGTAAGTAATGCGGCTAATCGCAAATGCTTGCACCAGCCTAATAGTTTCTTCTTCCGCGAGTCCGTTGCGGCTGCGTCCAACTCGCCACACTCTTAACGGTTGGTTTTAAGCTCCGAATTGTGGCATCTACGTTGCCATTCTCTTGGATAAGTAGTCCAAGCACTCTCATTTGGGCGACTTCACGAATGGCCTTGCCGTCGAGATGTAAGTCTATCCTTGGTGTGGTAGTTTTCTTATGACGCTTGCTGCGTACGCACATGAACTCTGATTTTTTCGGGTGCGCACGCCATACCCGCGTGCTTAGTGAAGTTTACCACCTTGTCTATGGCCTCCTGTAATAGGTCTTGTTTTTCTCCGTAGGAACCCCGGTGTGCCCACAACGTTTATGTCATAGGCATAGATCGTACATCCGAGGTCCCGTGCTTGCTCGAGTTCTAGGGCCAGTCGCCTCATCGCGACATTGAAAAGAAGAGGTGACAAGATTGAGCCCTGTGGAGTTCCTCGGTTGGGCATCGCAAAGACGTCAGAGCGCGTACTGACCAACCCAATTGTTGCCTTCCTGTCGCGAAGGAAGGTAAGGACGTACCGAAACACCCTTCCTCCGCAACCTACGTCTGCCAGACCTTCGAGGATTGCTTCGTGAGAGATCGAGCGCCACAACTATCCTGGCTTCTTTGCTTCGTGACGGGTCCAAAACTTCGTCGCGAAGCATAAGAAAGGCGTCCTTTGCCGAGACGTGTGGCCTGAAGCCAAGCATAGAGTGGGGAAAAAGTTCATTCCGCTCGATGTAGTTGCTCAGTCGTGTTTGGATCACCTTCTCAAAAAGCTTCCCTGCACACGACGTGAGCGATATTGGTCTCAAGTTTTGCAGATCTCTGGGTTTAGCCGGTTTTGGTATGAGTATGATAGTAGCCTCTTTCCATTCTTCTGGCAGTTCCCCGTAGTCGGACCATACATTATCGCTGAAATAGGTCGCAAACTGCCGCAGTGATTCCTGACTCAGGTTGCGCAGCATCGCATTTGTAATGTGGTCCGGACCCGGTGCGGTGTTCTTACGGAAAGATTGTTCTCACGGAAAGATTGTTCTTACGGAAAGACTGTTCTTATGGAAAGCTCTATCTTTCCTTACGGAAAGATAGAGCTCTGCCGTTGTTATAGGTGCGTCCAGCTCCGCGTTGTCTGGTCCCTCATAGTTGTATTGCACTGATGTTGTGTCCGGTACTCCTATGTAGACGCTCTTAAGGTTCTCAATGAGGGCATCGGCCGTGCCATCGTATTCATTTTCAATTAATTTCAGTGTTCTGTTTGCGGTGGTCCGTGTTCCTGTCGGATCTATCATACTGCGCAGAATAGCCCATGTTCGCTTTGTGCTAAGCGCTCCTTTGAGTGCATCACAAAACTTTAGGAAATTGGTGTCTTGCAGCTGCTGCGCGTACTCACTGGCTTCCTGCGCAAGTCTGGCTATCCTGATCCTGAGTTTTCTGTTGTGTCTCTGTCTCTTCCAACGTTTGGTCAGACTTCTCCGCGCTTCCCACAGGTGTAGTAGATGCCTGTCTACTGCCGGTGTTTCGACTGTTGTCGATATTTCCCGTGTAGTGCTTCTGTGTATTCTCCTGATGAATTCCATCCATTCTGTAGCACTATCGCACGATGTGGCCTGCCTTTGCTTCTGTCTATAAGCTGTCCAATCGGTTATGGTGGCTTTTCCTAATCTATGGCGAACCCGCGTCGTGTTAACTGAGACACTAATAATGCAGCGATCACTGCCAAGGTCACTGCCAAGGCACGTAGTCCACGCTCACCGCTATGCCCGCCCGTGTCAGTGCTGCTATCTGAGGATGGTCAGGGTGCGTGTGCATCTTGTATCCTCTGAGGTTCGGTATGTTCTTGCCTGGTTCTTGTATGCGTATTATATTCGGGGGAACAGGCGTCGCATCTACAAAACTCAAAAGTGCTGCGTGTTTAGTTCTAAGAGTCCTGCAGTTCCACTGCCAGACCTCGAGGCGTTCGGCTACTCTCGTGTGGCGATTAGCCATCTATAGTACTTTCGCTGTCGGTCAGCTCTCTCTCTTTAGGTCTGCGTGCAGGAGTTCCCGGGCTGGCACATTTTCGTTTGTTCGGTCCCTCTTTCGTGGCATGACAAGAGGAGTCCTCTATCTGTCGTTTGAGCTTGTACAGCTCTGCGAAAAGAAGTTGGATTTGTCGGGATATGGTATCCAGTTTATCGTCTTTTCCTGTCACCTGTGTGTTCGCGTTCTTGGTTTCTCCTGGCTTGGCTTTGTTCGTGTGGGGCTCATTCCTTTGTTTCAAATCAGCCAGCTCCCTTCGAATTTCTGCAAGACTGTCCTTTAACGTTCTGTTATCCTCTAAGATTTTTTGATAGGCTGGACTCTGAGTTACTGGATCGGCAGTGGGAGACACTATTCGCGCCCAGCTTACCTGTTGTGTGGCGATGGCCGCCGTCTGATGTTTAGCCTGCGGAGCCCTCTCCTGTTTGGGGGCTAGAGGCTTGACATTGCGTGCCCAGGATGTTGACCTAGATCTCTGACGACTCCGCCGCCTGGTACGCGATCTCGATTTGGATCTCGATGTTCCTTCTTGTCTGAATTTGGAGAGGGTCCCCTCTTGCCGTTGAGGGAGCTCCGGAAAGTCACTGAGCTCCAATTCTTCGTCTTCTGTTGCAAACCACAGGGGTCGGTGTCGTTGAGCAGCTTTGTGCGCTCCGCTTCTCGGTCGGCCTTGTTGTCGTGTTGGCTTCAAGCGTTTTTTGCAGCTTCGGTCGCCCGTGAAGCGCTGCCCCCCGCAAGCGGCTCATCGCGGTGAGCACTCGTGTCCGTCTTCGGGCTCGAGCGCCCCACAGATTCCACACACTTTTGTGTCCGGTTGCGGGCAAACGTCCGTGCGGTGGCCGACGCTGTGACAAATCTTGCAAACGTGCACCGAGTTGCGGTATGGATGACACGCCATTTCCCCACCGCAATAGTAGACGAACCGCGGTAGGACCGTGCCGAGGAATGTGATGACTGCGCTCTTCGAGTCCCCTAGCATTCTTGCCTGGATTATCTCGATGCCCTGGGTACGGACTCGGAGGTTTGCCTTAATTGTCTCTCCGGGCATGTGCGGCGGAAGTCCATGAATGCCACCTCTGACGGTGCCTTCTCCTGTGGCAGCGTACGCATTGAACGCGTGCATCTTGCCATTGACTGTGAGAGCTGTGATCTTGCGTAGGAGATGAGCTGTCTCTTCCTCGGACGTTGAGACTATTGCTATGTTTTAGCCATGTTTTATGCGCAGTATAAAATGCTCACCCTTTACTTTGTTGTGGCAGGCCGCGATCACTGCTTCTGCGAGCATCGGACTGGTTAGAGTTTTCAACGGGAGTCCTTGGCGCGGGGGGAGAATGATCTTGAAGTCATCCCGTGGCAGTGGTGGTAACTTGTTCCATCGCACCTTGCGTCGGCGGATGGGGGACGAATTCTGTTCCTTCTGCGAAGGCTCGTTCCGTTTTGCCTGCAGGCGTTCCTTCGCTTGCTGCCATTTTTGGCGGAGCGTTAGCACCGTCTGCCATCCCTCTTCGTCGGGTTCTTTCGTAAACCGCCGCAGGTCCTCAGCGTCCGTGAGAAGCGTTGTATTGGTTTCATCTTTACGAGGAGTTAAGGCTTCCGAAAAATCCATGCCGTCTTCCTCCGTACCGGGTTTCGGTTGGGACGGCGCGCCATTTGAGGCGCCCGCTGCAACAGAAGCGATTTCTTGAGACGCCATATGCGTCGGTGTCTTGTGCCAGACGCTGCACCGACGCGACGCGGCGGCCGCCGCCGCGCCTTACCTCTGATGCATGCTAGTCCGACGCCGCGTACCTGGTAGCTTCTTGAAATTGTGGAGCCACCGGAAACGGGCCTAGGTCTAAGAGGATGGTGTCCCTGGGTTCCGTAGACGTTCACAGTTCTGATGATACACAATTTCGGTCGGTTACTGGAACTGTAACCAACGAAAAACATGGATATTGCGGAGCTCGAAACGGGTGCTGCTGCACACCTCGACGCCGCCTATCCGTCCTCAAACACACGACCGAGAACACATACACTGCATACATGACTGAAACTTGACACTCTATGGACACGCACAAAAAAAGAAAAGAAAAGAAAAAAAGAGACTGATGATCATGCCGCATTTTAATCAATACTCTGAAAGGTTCTCGGTATACTTTCATGCTAGATCGGTGCCAATATCGCTGTTCTGTCCCTTTTTCATTTTTTCCCCAGATGTCAGAAGTTACGAAATGCCTCTGCACCCGTTTATATATGTTTCAATACTTGGAATAATCAATGCGCAAGAACATCCACGCAAGAATGATGGCACAAGGCTTTGCTATCGCATAATTATGGCTCAGCTATTATATTGCGATATTTTTTACGCGCTCTAGCTTCGGCAAATGACGTTCCGAAGGGTTTTCTTAAAAAGAAGAAACGGATCGACAGCCAAAGTGATCTGCATAAGCTGAAGAAATTTGCATAATTAACGGGCCGAACCGGCGCACGAGCATAATATGAATTCTTGAGTTTAGAAAGTAACAGCAGGCTTGTATCATCACTGCTCTTGAAAGTAAAAAGAAAAAAAGAAACAGTTCAAGGACAGTATTCTCATGAGCATACGAAGGACCACGTTGACAAATATCGATTTCCACTGAACACCTTCTGCTCTTCCTTTAATTTTATGCAGAGCTGTCGCGGAGGTCAGAACACTTAGCTTAACGCTTCAAAGTCTTAGCCCGAAAAAGGAAATCTCGGTTGACAGCTACATATCACGCATGCACACAAACACACACACACACACACACACACACACACACACACACACACACACACACACACACACACACACACACACACACACACACACACACACACACACACACACACACACACACACACACACACACACACACACACACACACGCACGCACGCACGCACGCACGCACGCACACACACACGCACACGCACGCGCACGCACGCACGCACGCACTTAAATAGAAGATATTACCTTTAATTGCATGCTGACGTGGTATCGCCCGCAGTGCACGAAGGCACAATATCAATGAAGAATTTACCAACGGCTGCCTTTTAATTCTTGAACTGGGGCCCTACAACGTAAAGCTATTCCAACCTGTTCTTATTCCAACCTCCTCACATCAAATTTAAGTAACAGCCGACGCAAGCATCGGGCAGTGACCCGCAGCGTTGTCTGAACCGTCCAATCAAGCGCTCTCCTCATTTATAGGCGGTCACCTTTATTTGCTTTAAAAACGAATAGCGTTGCCTACATTGAGTGGTTTTTCTTTCCTAATTGGCTGAAAAGAGGCGAGGAGCACGCTCAAGTCGAGAGGGTTTCGATGGGGCCGAGCCAGCGCTGTGAAAATAAACGGATGAATAGGGTGGTGCCGGCGTCTGCGATCAGTCCGCTACCGCTTACTTAGCTTGTGGTGGCTGGTCGAAAATCGCGGCGGCGAGCAACGGAAGGTTAAGAACGCCACTAAAACTGATGCTCAGCAGAGTTGGCAGAGCGAGGTCGTATACGTGCCCAAAGGCCTCGATAACGTTATAATGCCACGCGGAAAGGTTTATTATACACAAATAAATCAATGCTCTCTGGCAGGTGCGAGTGCCCGAGTGATCGGCGGGCAGCCATCTTCTATTCCTTTCGGAAAGGGGCAGTCTCCGGCCATTCAGAAAAAAAGTTTTGTTCGGCGTATTAATGCATCTTTAACGCGTACATGTCGCTTTTACGCGGTGAGTTTTCGCGGTTTTGTGACGTCGCGTGACAGACAGGCGAAGTGGGTGCAGCCGGAAAACTTTTGACTACTTTTGGCCAATAGTAGAGGGCTAATGGCGAAAACGCGTCGAATCATAAATAATTATTTTTCTTCTGTTCGGTCTAATCAGGTATAATCAGTGTGTCCAAATCATATCAGTTGGGGAGCTATCGCGGTTTTCGTGACGTCGCGTGACAGACAGCCGAGGGGGGGGGGGGGCGAGGGATGGCTCGAAAATTTTCGACCAATAGTGGAGAGCTGATTGCATAAATGCAATAAAACAGTTCAGTTTGGAATAGCTTTGCGTTCTAGCGCCCTTGTTCTGTCACGTTCTTTGTATTAGTATAATATACGACAAATGGCCTATAGGATACGAACAACCTTTAGTTTTTTTTTCTGTAGTCTAATTGTGCGAAGTATTAACGAGAATCTAAGGCCTGCTGGATGCCCAGTTCGAAGATGTACACACACAGATGATTGTTTCTAGCAGACTTCATGTATGATTTGAGGTCCGCAATATGGTCCGCTCCTGAGCGCTATTGGCGAAAACCCCTCTGCGACTATGAAGGTATGACTTCTAGAAAGAAGTCATACCCGCGGAACACGTCAGTGTATGATTCGCTGAGTTAACACACGTTCTTCCAACTCTCCAGCATTGAATGAGTGGGAAATTGCACGATAAAGCTATTAGAAGGTTTGCCGTACATCCTGGCTTTAGCACAGAGATAACGGATGATTTCCGGCACAGTGGAATTGTGCAAGAGCGCCAAATCTCGTTGTATTCATCCAACAAACCGATTCGTGACGATTTCTAAGTAATTGATATGTTATATCGTCTTCACCTGGCGGCACTGCGCTGCTTCGACAACGGAAGTGAATGCCACAGCTCTTCCCTACAGAAGACCGCGTTGTGATCGTCCTCCCTTATGCTTTCATTCAAAGAGTTTCATATATATATATATATATATATATATATATATATATATATATATATATATATATATATATATATATATATATATATATATATATATATATATATATATCCACGTCATAGTCCGAGGTGTTAAGGAGTAGGCGCTGTAAAAATAAGCATAGCTAAGCATTGAGAGCCAGAATCGGTTCCAGCACGTCCTTCATTCAGATTGAAATCGCATTCGAATGTATTCTATGAAAGTAGATAAAATCTCAAGCGGATGCAGGGACAAAAGACAGCCAGTTCTTTTGCACCAGTTTTTTGACATATTCAAGGAGCTCGATCGCAGGGGGCGATAAAGGCGCACGAATCACTTGATGACAGTCCTTCTGCGGTACTTAGCTATATAGCGCACACGACGTCAATACAGTGGAGATGCATAATGTCGCTGCTCTAACAACTTGCATTTGTCGTTTATCGGGTCGCTGGTTGGTGACACGACTGGTTTCGTTGAGTAGGTGTACCATGATGTTATATCTGCCTACAGAGCTCCTAAAGTAAGTTTGAAACTGGGAAAAAAGCTAGATCGCTTTAAAGATGCGGCGATATCCTCCGAAAATGCTCAATTTTCTGTCTTTTGCTCTCTTTTGTACATTTAACCTACTGAGGTCCTTGGTCCCGAGATAAATGCCATCTTCCACTTCAGAGTCGCTGACCACCAAGGGCACTTACTATAACTGGCTGGGCTGTCGTCACCATCAATTTTGCGGCGAGTAATGATCTAACCTCCTGGCTAAAGGCTGGTTGCAGCATTTCTTATCGTACACACTCATGTTACAAGCAAGCAGAGGAGTGTATTCACAGGACACCGACATGTCCTGTTCAAAAACTGCTATCTCTACTCGATCATAGCTGCTGGAAGTAACGCAGAAAATAATACCACCCATTCAAATCGATAAACGGGTTATTCATAACGGGGCTCCGGACCCAACAGACGTGAAGCAAGCGGGGAATTCAGCCTATCCCAAACATAAGAGGCCGGTCGAAACACGTTGAAGGACTAGCCGCTGGCGCCAGCGAGATGATCGCATCTGAGCTGTGCGTTTGTGAGAACAGAACGTCTTCTGAGCTCGTCACGGCCGTCCTCGCCGCAGAAAAGCCGCTGCAGCTATTGTTGCGGCAAAAGCTGCCAGACTGGTGGCTACTTGCGACACGTGGCTTCGCCCTACACCACAGGCCCGGTGCGCCAGTGACGAAACCAAGCGGAACGTGCTCCCATGTGTCGTGCGCCTTGTGACGACACACCAAAACGTTCGTTCCTCAGCTTGCCCGTGTTCTGGGTTTCCTTGTGGGAGCACCGTGGTTCCTACAAGAGAACCGCGGTGGCCTCGCCAGTAATCTAGCGACACTCCAGCAAACAGCGGACCCTAGTGAGAGGTGGAGGGCGCGGTTGTTGGGCAAATTGCTCGACGCGGTGCTGTCCGCGCCGAGGAGCTTATTCCTGCTGCATCAAGCCGACGCCGCAGGGAGAAGGCAGGAGGATGGGGCATTGCACTTTGTAATCCTCTAAACGGCTTCCAAGTGCCCGGCTCGTTTGTGAGAAGGAAAACGGTAGAGGGCGAAGAGCAAGAGGGGAATGGGACGGGGAACAATTCGATGGGCTTTCGGCTTTTGTCCTAATGAGTGCGCGCCGGCGTAAACAAACGGGCGGGTGAGCTCTGCAGAGAGGAAGGGGAAGCTTGGCGCCGACGACAAAGGTGGCTCGTCGCCGGCGCGCTCTTGTAGGGGAGGTCGATGGCGCGCCTGGGCGCCCCTGAGTCCTTGTAAGCAAGGATGCCGTCTTCCTTTGATCATTACGGCGCGCGAGGTTCCCCTACAAACGGCGCGCCAGATCACAAACACGCAACGCGCCAAACAAAACGTGATGGGGAATGATCCCTAGCCATCGAAGCAGCCGAGGCCTCCGCATCCTCCTGTGAGGGCGCTGGGCTGGGGGGATGTGGGGGGAATCAATGAGGCATTTTGTGCGGCGCGAAGCGGGAGAGAACGACGCGGTGCTGAAGGAGCGCGCCCCTGCGCCGCTGCGAAGAACAAGGAAGCGAGAAGTTTTCGCGAACGCAGCGAATTGAAACTCCCCGGGGAGTTGCAAGGCGCATTGCTAACGATGAGCTCGCCGAGGAGGGCCAGGCGCCACATGTGCTCTCGGTCGGCGCGCACGCATTTCCTTCCGTGCCTGCTGCTGCACGAGCCTCGCGGCGCGTTTCGCGCGCCGGATGAGTATTTCGTCGTCCTCTAATGAACGCCCCGTGCTGCGCACGCGAACGACCCCGCAGACGGCACGCGCGAATTTTTAGCGATCCTTTCTCGGCGCTAAGCTCCGGTAATGAGTACCTGCGCTGCCAAGACACTTTAGTGCCGGTTCGGACGCTGCGCTCTTCATGGGATCTGGGGGGCTCGTCATTATTGCGGGGCCGCGAGCAAAAATCCCGTGAAAGGAAAGCGCTGCTTGATCCTGCGCCCACACGTGCACTCCGCCGCTTCCACACTTCTCCCGCGGCATATACCTGAAGCAAGAAGGACCGTTTCCTTCTCGCTTAAGTTTTTCTTCTTGTCATTTTAAGCTGCAGGCGTGCGGTCAAGCATGTATAGTGCCTATTAAAATGAAGAACAACTATGGCTCCGTATCAGAATCGAGACTACGATAACACAGCAGTTTCTGTAGTCAAGGTACACACTAGTCAAATGCAATTCTTTTGAAACCTGGGTATCTAGCTCGTTATTTCATTTGTTTGTCTGTTGGAAATGCGAGTTTGTAGCACATCTGCATGTGGGCACACGATATTGTAGACGTGGTTAAACATTGTTCGGAGATGGCTCTAGTTCTGTCATCTTGACGCGATGCACGCCTGATAGGAAAAAAAAAAATGTTAAGTCCTCGTTCAGACCACCGCAATTTTTATGTTGGAACACTGTCTCACTACTGAACTTGTTTATGTTAAATGTCGATAAAATCAGAACCAGTCACCCGGTCAAGTGCAGAATAAGAGTACAAAAGCAGCTAGCTAGTATAATATAGCCATACCTGCGGCCACATTAGGCTTAAAGCACAAAAGTCCACTGCGCCACATTCGGACCGCGCTATACAGCCTGAAAAATTGGCTGCATAATTGTCGCAAAATATGAAAGAGCCTGACGAGTTGTCAGCATGTTTCAATCCGTAGGGACTGGCTCGGGATTCTTCGGAAGCAGCTCAGGCTCACTGTGAATTATTTGCGTGCGCTATACTATACGCTTAGGGTGTCACAAGCTAACGTTAGCCAAACGCTTCAAAGAAAGAAAAAAAAAATTTTTTAAATACGATGCAAGATACGGTTTTAAGGCAAGCGGTATTCGGTTTTCAGAGGTTTGGCAACCGATGACCGTAGTCCGTACGTCTTATATTACTAGCTTGTGAAATCCTTTCTCTTTTTAACCTTTTTATATTGTAGGACAGCTTGGCTAACATTAGCTGGGACACACAGCACATCTGGCATTTTTCGCAGCGTTCAAGATGTCGGCTGCTACGAGATTGCACAAATACCTTCAGTGGCATAAGATAAAAGAGAGGGAGAGAGAGAGAGAGAGAGGAAAGGGAAAGGCAGGGAGGTTAACCAGAGGGGAAGATCCGGTTTGCTACCCTACGCTGGGGAAAGAGGGGAGGGGGAGGTAAAATGATAACAAAGTAGAGATAAAGAAAGAAAGGAGCACAGACATACAATCACAGTTGGTCACTGTCGCCGCACACTGTCACCGCACAGCAAAGTAGCACTTGCAGCACTATGAACATCTGTTCATGCTACAGTCGCTTGTCCAATTCTGTAGCCCTTAAATACTGCAACAGTGCCCTCGTCGCCCTCTGCTGCGATGGCTTGTGATGGCGGCATTTTAATATAAGTTCCTCTGTTAGAGGTCTTCGGTCAAAGCGCCCTATCGCGTTTGCGAGCGATCGTCAGCGTCTGACAGGAATCTCCCAGCTTTTCAAGTTTCTGGGCGGAAAGACTTGGGGAACGTCAGTGTATGCAATGTTGGAATTGTACAGGGCTCTTTTTATGGGCTTCTTGAGATACAGTTTGCCCGTACTGACCAACACTTGCCAGACAAATCTTCGTGCTCCTACAGGCTATTCAAGCTCAGGCTCTCAGGGTTTGTCTTGGTTTGCCAAAATGCACATCGACAGTAGCGACTATTGCGATCGCCCGGGACCAACCCATTCAAACACACATTGCGGTGGAAGTATTGAGAGTGCACATTAGGCACGTTGCCCGTGCCCGTTCCCACCATCTGGCAACACTACCGTCAGAAAGGCCGCAGGCATCATTTTGTACCACGATCTCGGATTATTACACCTGCCTTCGACCAGGCTTTACCCCCGCAACTAAGCCATCGATTCCTCCATGGTGTTTGGCTCGACCTGCAGTACACCTCACCATACCAGGAATCCGGAAAAAAATCTGAGCTGTCATCACCTGCTCTTAAACAACTAACTCTGCTCCTTTTGCACGAGAGGTACGCCGACCACGTACATATTTATACTGATGGATCGGCAACTCTCCAGTGTTCCTCTGGAGCCATGGTTTTCCCAGCGAAAACCACCACCATCAGTTTCAAGACATGTCACGCAACGACACCGATGGCTGCGGAACCTGCAGCTCTTCGCGCTGCACTTAGTCTCGTCAGCCAAGAACAACCTCGAAGATGGTGAATATTTGGGAACAATATATGGGAGAAAGCTTGCATGTATAGAAGAAGAAAAATAAAGAATATCTGAGAAGTACAATCCAACAGCTATAGTCATCCAGCACGCTATGTAGCTATAGTACATTAGCCCATCTTCCTTTTTGTACGAAACTGATATACTCATAATTTTACACGCATAATGCGTGTGCTCACTGACTGCGCGTCCCATCAGCAGTGACAGTGGATCCTCTGACAACATATACGCGGCGTTTCGGTCGACTAACGACTACACTGAATAAACTAACGGTCCCACTGCATGTTTTTTTTTTTTTTTTAAGGCGAGGCGTCACCTGGGTCTAGCGCAACACCGGGCGCGCGCAGGGTGCCCCGCGCATTTCCTGCTATTTCAGCGTGGACAAAGAGCCAACGTCAAAGAACTAAAGCATGAGTAAAGCTGACTAAGAACAAAAGACAGGATAAACGCTTCCCTGACCCCCAGGAAGGAAAGCTGCGGTAAAAAGAAATTAAGAAGTCGAAAGACAAAAACCAAACGAAGCACTGTGAGTGCTAGAGAAGTGATGTGAGCCACAGAGGAAACGGCGAGCGGGAGCGATGCGTCTCATTAAAAATGCATAGAGGCGCTGCGTTTCTTTGGCGGAGCCAACTTTCTTCAGGAGATGCGCGAGGCAGCGGAGTGATACATCATGCACGAGTCCCGGAATTGAATGCAGTTCGGCGAAGAGCCATCTTGCATCGCTGATGCACATTGCGCTCCCCGCCGAGCGCATTTTCGTGGCTCCTGCGCCGTTCCGCCCTCACGGCGTACATTTTTGAGTCATAGCTCCTCCTCCACATTTTCCTAACATGCCACTATATACGGCCCTGAGTGCCCACGAGCCAGAGAGACATGACATTTTCTATCACTTTCTTATGTTTAAGTATTTCTTTAAACGCGCTATAGCCTTCCGCTAAGCCATGAGGCCATCTCAGCGCAAGTGAAGGCAATGCCAAATTGGCTTTTCTATTGGCATTGGCTGTGCATATCGCTGCGGCGGAATAAAAAAGTAATAAACTGTTCATATCTTACCCAGTAGTTCTTCAGACTAGTTATAACTTGTCATTTCTATTTTATTACATCTATGAAGAAAAATTACAGGGTCTCTCAGGATCTCTCTTAAGAAGTGAACGGCGAAAGCCTACTCTTCCTCCTTTAATCATTCGCCTCTTTCTCTTCTTTCTTTTAGTCATTACTGCTCACTACTAAGCATTTTTAGTCATTTGTAATCAATTGTAGTCATTACAAGCCATCTTTAGACATATTGGTCATTTCGTAGACATTAGTAGTCATTTTAGTCATTACTACTCATTACTAGACGTTTCTAGTAATTTCTAATCAATTGTGGTCATTTCAAGCCGTCGTTAGACATATTGGCCATTTCGGAGTCATTCGTAGTCATTACAAGTCATTAGTAGTCATTATTAACCTCTGCCAATCTCTGTTATAAGGTTATCATTCACTAACTGTCACTATCAATCATTTTTGATTCTTTAAACTGTCTTTAATATGTCTTCATATGGCGTGACGATGTTTCGGCGGACACTCCGGCGGTCAGGTCTGCTGACACAAACTTCACGATTCGCCTAGAAAGGTGTTCGCCTTAAAAAAAAGAAAAACTGTTTTAGGAATGTTGCTTGCAGTTGGGTACCTGCGCCGACGTCATCTCTACCCGCCGTGGTTGCTCAGTGGCTATGGTGTTGGGCTGCTGAGCACGAGGTCGCGGGATCGAATCCCGGCCACGGCGGCCGCATTTCGATGGGGGCGAAATGCGAAAACACCCGTGTGCTTAGATTTAGGTGCACGTTAAAGAACCCCAGGTGGTCAAAATTTCCGGAGTCCTCCACTACGGCGTGCCTCATAATCAGAAAGTGGTTTTGGCACGTAAAACCCCAAATATTATTATTATTATTATTACGTCATCTCTTTATGATTACATTTTTGGCGATTGCTGCAAGCAATCCTCATAAAGCGCAAATTACCAAGCACGGATTAGCCTGCGGAGCGTGTGGTTGACAGAACAGCGACGAGCCGGTTCGCACGTTTTCCACGATAGCCTCCTTGAAGCTCCACCAGAAAAAGTGTGCTTGAAAGGGTGATTCGTCTCTTAAGCGCTTCGACGCATATCGGAGTAGCCCGAGCCAGCACTACAACAGGCCATTGCGACTTGTCCTCGAACAGCGACCTGCGATCCACCATCCGTTTCATCCGGGCCCAAAAGTGACAGGAGTGCCTGGAGAGGTATCTACCCTTCTAAACAGAAGCTTGCATTGCCTACCTCCCCAGAATTTGGCACCTCGTGGGTCTCGCCGAGTAAGCACCGAGTAAACGGGGCCGATGCCCGGAGATTGTGTAATCAGAGGTGGTCACTTGGTGGACCGATCGTGACATGAGTGCACAATATGTGTAATCGCAAGAGTTTTACCGTGGCTTATAACGCGCGCCAACCTGCCTCCAAGAAGGACAATCAAAGGCGTGGATGTGCCGATTCTCGCAATACGATCGCATTAGAGTCGCTGAAATCTAGCTTGTGAACCTAACCTTTTTAGCCTCTTTCTTCGGGTTTGTCGTCGTTGTCTCACCGAGTAGACGTATCGAGAGCGATGAATGGGGAAGGGGGATTGCAGACAGCTGAGACGCGGAGAGAAAAGGCACGAAGAACAACTGCGACGTTAGCATGGAGCATGGAGCTAACGTTAGCACGTTAGCATGGAGAAGATTGGAGAGGAAGCATTCGCGTATAGCTCTAGTTTATACGCTACAAATGGCGTTCGTGTAGCTCAGTGCGACCCTAATGGACATTTACAGACGTATCGATTGGGAGGTGCAGTTGATCATGTCTTTGCAAGAGGTGCAGACGCGTTAAACGTCATGCGTCACGTTTCGAACTTCTAACGACACACAACCGCATATGCACTGCGACACCAACAGCGTCTAGGTATCGCGAGTGTGATGGAAGCCACCGAGAAGCTTCGCGTCCGCTGATTCCTCCCTCGCTTAGAATCTGTATAAATTTCTAAAGAACCAATAGCTGCGTTGCCCTCTTCACCTCGCACACTGTGACGGCAAACCCTAATTCTTCGCTGCCCTTCTTCACCTCATACTCTAGGACAGCGCGCGTGATGGTACACTACGTCTTCAACCTCCAATGCTTGCTCCGCGAGATTATGCCGCATGAGGCGAAGTACTGCAACAAATTTGGACCTCCTGACTGGCCTTTTGTCACGTCACCATGTTCTTTGGTCAAGGAACATAAGGAAGGTCAATGCTTCAAATAAATACATCTCAACGCTCTTTGGTGTATCCTCCTCAACTCTCCTAAATATGTAAAACAAACCCCTTCTAGTTTCTCCCATCGACCTCCGACTCCTCTTGAGGAAGCTACTTTCTCCGCGAAGAGGCGGGCGACGCTGTGTGCACGCTAACCCTTCGATAAACGCCCTGAAGGCGTGGTCAAGTGACCCGTGAGGGACCGCTGGTTCCGCAGAACCGACAACTATCTAGCAGTGCTGGGACGGTCTCCAAGAGCTTAACAACAGACATACCAACGCACAGTGTCCGTTCAAATTTGTCAGACTCGTGCTGCAGTGCAAGAAGTATGTGAATTGTTGAAAGGAACCGTTAGAGAAGTTAATTTAATCCTATAGTTTCCCCACAGGCAACAACCAGTATATAACGCGTCGTAACTTGTGTTTGTCCGAGGATGCGCCTGTATGTGCCATAGCGACTAGTCAGCAGCAACGAAGAAAAAAAACACTAAGCTACCCACCTAAGTTTTGTTGCCTGTAGCTTGAAATTTGGCATAGCGAATAGATTCTAAAATTCCCTATTGGTTGCCTATTGGTTGCAATGTGTTGAACTTATGGATAAGGTATGATACTCTGTATTTTCTTTCTCGTTCAGAACGAAAATTTGACTGTAAGATATATAGTTTAAGTTCATCAGAGTTATGACCTGGTTGGTTCAAATGCTCGGCGACGGCTTTGGGAAGTTTCTTAGCTGTGTTCGCGTGATGTCCGTTTGAACTGACGTTCATTGATTGTCCCGTTTCGCCAATACATTGCTCCTTACGGAAGGAACATTCAAGCATGTAAATCACATACTAACTTGTACAAGTAAAGCTAGTTTTGACTTCGTGTGTATAATTATTTGCGGTGCTTTTAATTTTAATGTCACTTTGAAGGTGCCTGCAGGTTTTGCATCTCAGGCGACAACAAGCTTTTATTATGGGAAAATAACGTTGGCTGCCTTTTGCGCGCACTAACCTGTCTTTAAGGTCTCTGTTTCGGCGATAGGTAACCCTTGGTACATCCTGGAACGCTTTTCTCAGACGCTCGTTACTTGATAATATTGGGTGGTATTTTCGTAGGATGTTGTTTATGTTTAAGAGTGCATTAGAATATTTTGTTATAAAGGCTGGCGGTCTGTCAGATTCTGGTGTAGGTTGTTTCCTAGCTAATTACGACTGCCTCACACGACGATGGAAACGACAACGCCTCAACCGCAAACTTAGGAAACGTATAGATCAAATTACACGGGAATCTCAGGAGTATGCAGAGATCCTCACGAGGAATAACTGGCGAGGATTTTGCGATCGCCTCTCAGGCACATTGAGCGCAGCAAAAACGTGGTCGATTCTTCGCTCACTCACAGATCCCACCACAACAAAGGGAAAAACATTTCAACAACTGCACATCCTAATGCACGAGTACAGGGACGATGTCTCGACACTCCTCAGAGAGCTAGAGAAGCATTTCATACCCACAGGCCCGCCGCCGCAGTACCCTGACTATCCTTATGTAGGCGAGGCGAACGAATTGCTCGATGCAGACATCACATCTGACGAGGTGTGGGTGGTCCTACAAGACCTACGCCGCAACACGGCACCGGGAGCCGACCACATCCGATTCGCCACCCTCCGTAACCTCAGTGACGCGGATATTAACCACCTCACCCATATCTTCAATGATTGCTGGCGCAAGGGCATGCTTCCCCAAGCATGGCGACACGCCGACATCACACTGATCCCCAAACCGGGCAAGCCTGTTAAGGTTGAAAACGTACGACCCATCTCCCTAACATCCTGCATTGGTAAGCTCATGGAGCATGTACTCTTGCGGCGTCTGCAGCCCTTCCTCGAAGAAAAATCATTCTTTTCTAACTCTCAATTCGGATATCGGGCTCATCTGTCTGTCAAAGATGTGATTTTACAATTGCGGGACGAAGTCATAGGACCTCCGTCGTCCACCCAAACGAGAGCACTGATCGCCTTAGACCTAAAAGGGGCATTCGGTAATGTTGAACATGACCTCATCCTTCGCAATGTTGCACATTTACACTGTGGACACTGTGGAATTCGTATGTACAACTATATCCGCGCATTTCTTCGAGATCGCACAGCCACCGTAGGAATGGGACCGCATCGATCCGGTACGATTCGCCTTGTAGGACATGGGACACCCCAGGGCTCAGTTCTTTCCCCTACTCTATTCAATATTGCGCTCGCAGGGCTCCCCCGGCTACTCGACCAGATCCCTGATGTCGCCCACGCTATTTATGCGGACGACATTACTATCTGGTCGACACGGGGTTCCGACGGAGCCATCCAGGACCGACTGCAGCAAGCAGTCGATACAGTTTCTGAGTACGCGGGAAAATGCGGCTTAAGATGTGCTCCGGAAAAGTCGGAGCTCATAATCATTCGCCCCCGGAGCCGTTCCTCTACTCCCCCTATCACTGTGCACGTGGATGACACCCCGATACCACAGGTTAATCGTGCTCGTATCCTCGGCCTACACGTCCAAGCGGATGGCAGGTCAAACTACACTGTTTCCCTTTTATCCAGACCAGATTGAGCAAATTCTGGCAATGATCCGCAGGGTCTCCAACAGGCGCTCGGGCCTTCGAGAAGAGGACCTGCTGCGCTTGGTGGAGGCATGCGTGATCAGCCGCCTTACATACCATCTCCCATTTCAGCGGTTGACCCAAGCGCAACAACTTCGCATAGACGCAATGATTCGCAAAGCGACGAAGCTGGCCCATGGCCTCCCGAACTATACTTCCACACACCGTCTCCTTAACTTAGGGACACATAACACACTAGGCGAGCTGCTAGAGGCACATTGGGTCAGCCATCCCCAGCGCCTCCTACTCACTCCTACTGGCCGCCATCTTCTCACACGGCTAGGATGCTCTGTCCCAGCCCTTGAGTCTGAAACCCGTCCAACGATCTTGTTGTCAGCGATACGCCAAGCACTAATTATTCATCCATTGCCACGTAATATGCACCCCGAGCATGTCAAAGGGCGGCGCAAAGCCCGTGTACGATACATTGGTCGCATGCTTGCAAACATCCCGGAAACAGATACTTTATACACGCACACATCACGCACTCAAGAGGGCTATACCTCGGTAGTTTTGAATGGCACCGAATCCCTGAGAGACTCTGCTGCAACGCGCGGAACAAATGCCGCTTACGGAGAAATTCTTGGTGTTGCTCTTGCAATTCGATACGCCATCCGTGTTCCTGAGGAAGTGTATATATTGACGGACTCGCAACAGGCATGCCGGGCGTTCCTATCAGGACATGGCATCCCGAGAGCGGCGCACCAAATTCTCAAACAGATCCCGCAAAATACACCAACCACACCTCCCCGCATACACTTACTCTGGACCCCTGGTCATACCTCGCTGCCGGGTAACGAACGCGCACATACGGTTGCCCGAGAAATTTCCCTCCGGGCGACTCGGCGTGGTGAGGCGACTAGTTCAGAGTGGGGGGATCCCTTGTTCCATTACAAAGATATACTCCGTCATTATACACGCATTCGTCGCACCCACGCCGCACCACCGCCGTCCTTCTCGCGGGAGGAAGCAGTGGCATTACGCCAGTTACAAACTGCAACTTTTCCAAATCTTGTCTCTCTCAATAAATTCTACCCACGCTGTTATGCAGATCGTTGCCCTGGCTGTGGCAGCTCGCCCATAATCTTCCACGTCATGATTGAGTGCACTGCAAACCTCTTTCCTCCCTTGCCAACTCTCCTTTACCCCCTACGCAACAAAGAGCTGTGGGACGATGCCCTCCGCGACGGACCTCCCGAGGTCCTCCGAGCTGTGATACAACGGGCTCGAAACATCGCCTGAATCATCTTAGGGACCCTGGACTGAGGGTTCCTCCAACACTGCTCTCGCCATTTAAATATTATTAATAAAGTTGTTTTACTCTCTCTCTCTCTCTCTCCAGTCTTGACACGACATCATAAGTTCTATTGAGAAGAACTTGTGGATAGTTTCTTTCTGCTAGCACTGTTTTAACGTCATTTAGGTGGTGGATATAATCGTTATCTTCGCTGCAGATTCTTCTTATTCGTTTTACTTGTCCGACAAAAATTCCTCGTTTGCAGTGTCGCGGGTGATGACTGTTGTAGTCTAAATATTGCTGGCTATCCGTTGGCTTTCGGTAAAGTGTCTTTCTCTGTTTTCCGTTTTGTATGTAGACCGTTGTGTCGAGGAAGTTTATTTGACTAGGAGAGTGGTGAGCAGTAAACTTAATGCTCGGGCGAAAGCGATAGAAACGGCTAATTAAGTCTGTTAACCCGCTTGTGCCGTGTTCCCATATTATAAATATGTCGTTGATTTAACGAAGATAGGTGCGGGGTTTTAAAGGGTAGGGTTTCAACAGGTCTGCTTTAAGGTCTCCAATGAAAATGTTCGCATACGTGGGAGCGTACGTGGGAGCATACGTGTTCCCATGCTAGCGCCGAAAGTTTGCAGGTAGTGAATAGAATCGAATTCAAAATAGCTGAGCGTGAGAACTAACCTAAGGAGCGACAGATAAACTTCAGGAGCGTGCGCTTGGGGGATGGATTGCGAGGGATTTCGATACCGCTTCAATTCCTTCACTCATGGGTATGTTAGTGTAAAGGTCAGCAACATCCAAAGTGACTAGAATAGCGCGGTCGGAAATGATTTGGTCAGCGTTGATGTCGTCTATAATTCGAAGGAAGTGCGCCGTGTCTTGAACAAAAGAGGGGAGGGTGGTGGGGATGTTTGACAGGTGGTGATTTAAGAATTTAGAGATTGATTCGGTAGATACGTTGTTACTGGACACAATAAGCCGACTTGGGATTTCTGCTGTAAATAGTGCTTCGGCGGGAACTTTATGTATTTTTGGAAGAAGATAAAAGCGGCCTGCTTCTTTTTTCTTGGGCATCATGAACGGTATTCAGATTGCGTGATTAGTTCCGTGGGCAGGAGCTCCGCTATTGTGCTTTGCACAGTATTGCTGTAGTCTGAAGTTAGGTTAGAGTCGAGTTTTCTGTAACGGGTGTGGTTGTTCAGATGTTTGAAGGCCTCATTCTTGTACTTTTCTATAGGCCAGATTACGATACTTCCGCCTTTCTCTGCTGGTTTTATTACAATATATTTCCTTTCTCCGAGTTCCTTAAGGATTTGGTGCTGAGCGGTGGACAAATTTTTGCGTTTCCGGCAATGCCACGCTGACTCTAGAATTTCCTTTTAGATTAGCTTTATGTATGAATCCAGGTCTGGGCACTGCTCGGCTGTCGGTGTCCACGTGCTAGTCTCTATCCTGTTTTCCTACTTCTGGATTATCGAAAAAGAACTTGATGCGCATGCGCCTTGAAAACTCTCTTATATCTTTGGATAGTTCGTATTCGTGTACTGTGTTGTTCGTGGGACAAAATAGTAGACCACGTTTAAAAAAATACTAAAATTTATTTAAATATTATATATTAGACTCTGGGATATGTCTACTATGTTGCTGCAGTGCTCGGGATGCTCGCCTGTAGCAATATCGGTGGAGCTATGCGCTGTAGGGGTTACATTAGTTTTCTTGGGTGGATGTGCAGCTCTAATACATTTAAGGTTGTATTTATCTAGTAATTTTTTTCCCTAGTTTGTACGAATTGTTCAAGTTCTCTTCTTTCCGGTTCAGATAAGTGTATGCTGTCGAGTTGACCCTTTTTTATTTTTTTTTCTGTTGTTTTTTCTTCGCCTTTCTTTCCCTTCTTTTTCCTTTCATTTATTTATTTATTCCATTCATTATTTTTTTCACCAGCACAGGTTTCTGCCGCTCCTTCTATTTCCTTAATTCTCCTTCCGCTTCTTCTATTGCCGCTCCTTCTATTATCTATTATCAATGTCTTAATCCTTTGCACATTCTCCCCATTACTGTTACTGACTTTCCTATCGTCGTCATTGATGACGCCGTCACTGTCGTTGTTGCGGAAATAAAGACGCCTCTAGCGTTGAAAGAACTTGACCGACTTTTACTCCACCTAAACCCCGTATTGCGCTTCTACTGCTACCCCATTCTGAGGTCGCTGATTAATTACGGCTACGGTCGTTTGGTACGTGACAAGTGCGTCGCCTAGAAACCTCGAAAGCAATCGTTTTACCATCAGCCTCTCTTGTAGTGAAGCTAAAACTGAAAGAAAAGTCTAGCGCTCTTGAGGCTTCACAGCTGCAATTTGCTGTCAGCGATGGAAATACCTTGGAAAAATTGAATGAACCTGCTCGTTTGCCGAGAAAACCTTGCTGTCCTATGGTGACATGTAGATACAGCCAGCACGCGTCGACGTTTGTGAAACATACGGCTCCATCATGGTGCTAACACAATGAGTAACCTCAGCATTTTTGAAGCTTTAGAATTATGTGATGAGCGGTCCCGAGTATTCCCCTGCGCCAGGGCTCGAAACAGAAAGCTTAAATATCGTCTGCGGCCAAAGCGGTGTTTATTAACGGATCTGGATTACTCACGGTGGTCATTACTTCCACGTGATATTGTACGTGCATAACTGACTGATTAACAAAATTTTACTGTTAGCACACACACACACACACACACACGCATTTACCATTATTTGTTGTTGTCGCTTCACAGTTTCACACATTGTTCAATTGCCTTTCTCCTCCTTTTTCTTTTGAATCTTCCTTGCGTTTTGTTGTACTTTGCACACTTATTTTCGTAATTGTCATGTTTATTCATTGCGTTTGTTTTGCCTTCTTACGGCTAGTTTTCACTCTTTGTTTATATATTTTCCCTTTTTTCTTACCTGTAGTCTTCTGTCATTTGTTTTCTTCTTTTTTTCTTTTGCTTAACTGTATACGTGGCGCTAGCACTCACACCTTAGGGCGCTTTAAACACACGCTTGCTAGCCTAATTGTTTGCTCGCTCGCTTCACTGATTAATTTACCATCACCACGCGGCAACGACGACGTGACGCGGGGCTCACCTTCCGAAGCGGCGTCCCCCAGAAGTCGTTGAAGAAAAGGTTGGCGATGGGCGTGCTCTGCCTGAGGTCCCGGTTGGCCTTGACCGCCGCGAGGTCGTCGAACACCAGCCCGACGCCCAGCGACGAGGCGTACGCCGAGCAGGCGGCCGCCGCCACCAGGACCGCGTGCGCGGCCCGCGGAGGAAACCGGCGGCCGGCGCACGGACTCCAGGCGCCAGGCCGCCGCTTGCGCCACGGCTGCAGCATGCCGGCCGCCACCCCGGCTGTCTGCGCACGCAAGTGGGAGCACGCGCTGCAGCCGCGAAGGGCACCGCATAGTCGGCCGCACTCGTCCGCTTTACGACCATATAGGCACGCTGTGTGTCAAGTTTTAGAACAAATGGGGGACAACCGGCGCTCTCCTTAGATACTGCTCTTGAACCGTGGCCTTCTCCGGACGTCCCAAAGTTGGCATTACGTGCTGTGCGAGTTTTTGCGTTTTCGCGAAACCTTGCTTCGAAGCACCGATAACGTATTTGTGTTCGAACTTTATTTTTTTTATTTTTTTTAACCACGCGCTTTAGTGTGATATGAGGTTCTCCACCATTTGTTCCTTTGTCATATTTCTTCCATGTTAATCATCCCTTTTTTTCACAGAAAGCTGTATCGGGAGTTTTTCACGTCGCTAAGCAATTTTCTCATTAATACATTTCATCTAATTATATTATTTTTAGAAATTTATCTAATTGATCAAAACTAATTATCTAGTTAGGCGGAAGGCAAAAAAGAATACTCTGACCATCTGCAAGAGACGGCAAACAACATTACCTTTGTTCTGTTCGGATACCTCGCATTTGCATATTTTTAAATCTTGGTGCATGATAGTTGGGGCTCTCTGTATAAGTGAAATGGACTAGCGGGAAGCACGTACTTCCAACCTCTTCCGTCTAGATAATTCTATTTATCCGTCGTGCGCAGTTCAGTGCCACTTTGCAGTTTGCTTGGCTGTGTGGTTAACGCTTGGAACATAAGTACATCGGGACATACGGTCACATTTTAAAGCAAATTATTTCATGTTCGATCCTTTTCGGTCTTCGCCATTTTCTCGGGTGCCGCCGCGCCGTTGTCGTCGGGATCGGTCACTCACAGCAGTGGATAACAAATGCAGAATGGGTTGACAATTGGGCTGCTGCGCCGCTGAGGGACACCGGTTGAAAACCCACAAACAGCCATGTAATTCCTTTTTTATTATTATTGTCCCATTTATGCTACTCGGAGGGCCGCCATACGTACGAAGAAAACCCGGACGAGTCATCTTGTATATGATTCGCACGAAGTGGAAAGTCAGCCACTGGCTATCCCTTCCCTGGCTAGGTCGCGCATCGCATACATCTATCGGATATTTAAGAAATGGGTCCGAAAGACAGCCGTCGCCGTAGCTCAGTCGGTGGACCACGTGACGCATCGTGCGGAGGTTGCGAGTTTGTCTTCCACCGGATGCAAGATTTTCTTTACTTTCGGTGTCATTCGTCTTTTCCTTCTTTTCCCCAAAATGTGCAGATTTTATCGCAAGGTTAACCTTCACGTATAATTCATTCGACAGCTCCAACTTCTGAAAAAAAAATTGCTCATTTCCCAAATGTTTCTTTACGTCTCATATACCCACAGCGCCATTGCAGTGCCCGCCTTGTAGCCCAGTGGCATGGCATTACACTGCTGAGCTCGAAGACGCAGGTTTGATCCAGGTTGCGGCTGTCGCATTTCGATGGGGGTGAAATTCAAAAAAAGCCACTCGTGCACAAATATTTCGGTGCATGGCAGGGGACCCCAGGTGGTAAAAGATATTCCGGAGTCCCGCACCAAGTCGTTCCTCATATTCATATCGTGGTTTTGGTACGTAAAACCCCAGAAATTAAGCGCCGTTACAGTGAGGGGTCGCAGACATATAGAATAATATAGTAGGCAAATATAGGATGGCGTGGCATGGGGCGTTTATAGACATAACTATTTAGAGTGCGCACAGGATAAAGAATAAAGAAGCAGACAATATTCCTACGTTCAAGACCTTTCGTGCGACACAGAACGTGTAATTTCCAGCGCAGAAAAAAAAAAACATGCATATAAGTTTCACAGCAGCAGTTTTTAGGTTCATTGTCTGTTGGCTTCGTATTGCTGTAACGTGACTAAACATTTAGCTCTTCGGTTATCGTTATAAGTCTCGCTCATCGCGTACAATAAGCGATAATCTATGCTGATGTCACCCTTAGAACGAGGCAGATGCTCCAGCTAACATGAGTAATGGGCGGAAGGCTATACATTGAGCATCATGTCATTTGGGGAGCGGAATTAGCCAAACTAGACGTGGCCCGTGCAGATAATACGCATAAAAATATATATATTTTTGAAAGTCCACATTTCACTCGAATTCTTTCGGAACCACTCAGTGCACTGACTGGAGGACCTAGTTCACGTCCGAGTCGAAAATATACCCGACCGTGTACAGCGCCCCGTTCGCGACGCCAAGACTGGGTCAACGTCTCCTCCACAAGTTAAGCGCAAATCAAATTTTGTTTCAGAAAGCTGCGAAGAGAAATGCTTTCGAAGCCTAAACCTGTCACCGTCAGCACGCACCAACCGCATAACTATGTACACGATTCATGTGCGAACGACAATGCATTGGACCTCACGCATGCCCTTAATGGCAGAAATGGAGCGCACGAGGCCAGCTTGATGCAGCAGTGGAGCCATTAATAATCTGCGCAACGCAATTTCCAGACAACTCGCGCTTAACCGCGCGGAAATTGTAATGGCTTCAACTAGAATAAAAAAAAAATGTTAGGAAGAAAGAATAAGTATCCTGAAACCGGAACGGTCCAAGCCACAAGAAAGCACTGCGATAGCAAAGCGGCCGCTCGTGCGCCGAAGCTGTGCCATGGTGTAGCCGTGACGTCAGTGCATGAAAAAGAAAGGCAGCAGTTGATTTATATTATCATTATCCCCCCCTCCCCTCCGCTCGTTTTTAGAAAAAAGAACAATAAATATCGATGCAAACATCATACATTTCTCTTTCGGTTGCGTCCCCAAGATCATATATTCCTCGAACGTTGCCAATAAAAAGTTAGTAATCACCGTGACCATCAACGCTGCACCATTAAAACCAACGTCAGCGTTAGCACGTTATGCTTTCTTTAGTCGTAATAATATAAAAAACTGAAAACAACAACAAAAAACAAGAACACTGAACATTATATATATGATTTCTAAAGTTTACCTTCATTGCTGCAAGCAAAGTGGCAGCCACCACAACAAAGGTAGGAAGTCGTTACTACCTAATTAACGAGCAATGTGTGGTAATTACCCCACTATATAATGACCGAATTTAACGGGCGAGCCAAGCGCATCAAAAAAAAAAAAAAAAACAATCGCGCGCTTATTAGAGCTGCGAAGCGCAAATGCGCTTGTCTGCTTTTAACAACAGAACAAGAACGCGAAGAAAGTGCCGACAGAATGTTTACGAACAGCTTCGCAAGTGCCCGGAGGAGTTCCTGACACGCTTTAAAAGGATGATGGACAGCGTGGCTGATAAAAATGGGCGCAACAAAGACGGAGCGAGCGAAGAGTTGCGATGGCGGCCCACCGCAGAAGAGTAAACACGCTGGCCCCCTCCCCGGGTTAGCGGGGCAAGCTGCGCGGTCCCATCTCACACCATGTATCGCGAGGCCGGAACGAACTGGCGTGCAACATAGCGCCCAAGCCAACGCTTATGTGGTGCGCGGCAGCCTGATTCTCTTCGAGCCTCTCCTCCGAAAGCAACTCCTGCTTCAACCTAGACTGCTGGACTCGCTGCAGTTTTGTGCGTGTGGGAGGTTGTACCTGTCTCGTCTGAACGAAAAAAAAAAAACCGCTCACAAAATGTAATCCGTTGATAAGGGGATATTCGTATACACGTGGTCGTCCCAGTTTCCACCACTTCCGATAAGGCAACGGAGACGATGAGAGAGGGGAGCCCTTTTTTTGAAAGTAACCTGATAACAGTGGAACCTTCTCGATTCCTTCGCCAAGTAGCTCCCGCAGCCGGGAGGGTCACTTAGGCGCTGAGAATTAAGGCTTCCATTACGAGCGCTGAAGAGGGGCGTCATTCCGCTTTGATCGCAAACATACACTCAAGTACGCTCTCAGACATGCTCCTTGTTTCCAAAGCTTCAATTTCGGTTTGGCACGAAATAAATAAGAACGAATCCTTAAGCAGGCAGAAAACAATAAGAAGGATAAAAAAAAAGAACAGATAAACACCAACGAAAGGAAGGCGAGAAGCCCAGGCGACAGAAAGAAAAAGATCTGAGCGCAGCACCGACTGCATCCTGCCCTTTCTTCCTTCCTCGATAGTCTTCTTGAAAACAGCGAAGCTCTTAAGGCCGCCTTCGCCGAAGAAATCTCGTTCACTATTCAAAGCACGAGTCCCGTCTAGAGACGTGCTCAGGGGGGCGATCAAAGGAGCGCTCTTTCTTTGTGAATCCCGCGAAAACGGCCGCTATACGCTACCGGTTCCATCACGAGGCTTCTTCCTCTGCTCTGTTCGCGCGCGGTTCGCGCGCGCTGCGTCTTACATTCGGGGCCTCCCGTGCGCGCTTGTGCAGTGGCCGCGAGACTCGGTAGACTACAGGCGGTGGCGGCGGCAGCCAGCGCGTGCAATTTGAAAAGCAGTGCCGCCGCCGCCGCTGTGCGTGCTTCATTTTTCTTGCTTTCGGGGAAGCACCCTTCGGCCTGGCTTTTCTCTCCCTTGCGCGAAACGCCCTTGGCGAACACACGCGCCGCATGCCACCTAGAAGCAAAGCCACACGCGGAATTCTAATCATTATCGCTATCGGCGCGTCTCCGCGTGCAGCATGCGTCGCGCGGCTGTCAACGGACGTGATGGGACTGTAATGGCGACCCCCGTCCAGGCCGCCGAGCGAAGCATCCAGCCGTCCCCTGGATTTTGCTCGTCGCCAGCGGCAGCCTCATGAAGAGCAAACGAGAAAAGAGAATGTCTGCTCAGAACCCAATAAAGAATGCATTAGTAGGAGAAATTGGTGGATAGGCAGAAAAAAAAAAGGAGGAAGAGAAACGCAGGCCGAGAGAGCCAGAGAGAGAGAGCTCTTGCGTCGATGCCGAATCGTTGCCATAAATATGTAAGCGTCGATCGTTACGACGTACAAACAGGCACCGCAATAGCGTTTGTTTGCAGTTACGAACCGCCCCGCTGTGGGCCTTCAATTGACGTTTTTTTTTTTTTTTCTTCGCCCCACACTGTTTCACTGAGTAGGTGCTTCTTTGTGCCTCAAGGAGGGGGCACGGCCTCCGGGCGGGCGACAACCAACCCTCGGCATGTATATCGAGCAGCAAAAGTGGGAGCGCTGCTGTTATCAACGCGTGTCAAAAATGCATGGCTGGCGTCAAGGGCCGATTCTTCCGTGTTTACGAGCACGCGGACCTCTTTTGGCGCTTATCTCGGCGTCGACACCCTTTCACGTGGCGTGCGCCCGAGAGCCACTCCCCGGAAAAAGCCTATAAATTTCGAAAGAAGAAACGAACAACTCTCATTATGGAGTTAGGGACACGGCGGGAGAACGAAGCAAATTGCTTTTGAACTAGCTTCCTTTCTTTTTGTGTGTTTGGCTGAAGGTGATTTATGGGCCTCTTCTTACCTCCCCGCTTCCCCTTCTCCATTAGATTTTTTTTTCTTTCCCATTCTTTGTATTCCTTCCTGAGTGAGAGAAAATCAGTGTCACGCAATTAATTGCCCAACTTGGCATACAGCTTGGTGCTGAAAGCGTTAGAAAAGTACGGGCAGCATTGCATGCGGTAGGTAGAGCGCGGTAACCAAAATGCCAGGCGTATATGTCGACGCGTTTTGGACTGTTCAGGTAACGAGAAATAGCACAATTGCATGGCTACATCCTAGCTTATTCGTGATGATAACAGGCACAAACGGGGCATTTTAAGTTGTATAATAACTATAGAAAACGCTGGATACGTTGCTCAAAAATTGTCGACGATGTTATATACCATGTCGGCCTATAGGCTCGACACCAGTATTGTACACAGGGGACTCGACCAACTCATGCACACTGCATATAGATGTAATTACTCAATTTTAATGCACGATCAAGCAATCTAAAAGGGTTGCTTTGCAACTGCGGATGTATGAAGAGTTTGTAGTGTAACTTTCTGATATTCCGGTCTGCGCACCGTCAACAGGACGCGAAGCGCCGTTGCGACCAGTAAGGCGGCGTGGCAGAACATCGGCAACACTGAAACTACACATAATTTATATCAACGACGTATTTTCGGTGCGACGCCGTCCGGCGTCGTCGCGTCATTTTGCAAATGCAGCATGATGACCACGTTGAAACTCAGCTAGAAATATGTTCTATTTATTTGCCTGTTATAACTGATGCATGATAGTTGCTTCGGGCCACGACCATGCCACAATACCGTGGTTATCGCGCGGCCTGGTTGACGCCGAGCAGAAGATACGTCGAAAATGCGTTCCATGCGGCTGACTGCTTACGCTGCGCTGCGAAGGCTGTCGATACTGCACTGCTGCTTGACTAGGTCTCCAGAAAACTTTTAGAGTCTGTTGAGATACGGCCTGAGCAAATACCCATGGAATTTGCTACGGCGGTTACCCAACGACGCTCAGACGTTGAAGCACACGGCGTGGCCAATCTTCTATATAGAGGGATTTGGCTTTGAAAGAATAAACATATACACCTTCTTAGAAGAGCGCCCGAGCAAGCGAGACGTAAGCTGGAAGAACGGAAGATCTATCTCAATAATAGGGCGGCGTGCCTGCAGTGAGCCTCTTTATAGACGTTGAAAACAGCACGAGATGCGAACGAAGACGTGACCGTTTTCTGTGGGGAGGAAAAGGTAAGGCGACAAGCGGCTCTGGTGCTTCGAAGAAATATCCCTGCATTCCGCTGAATACGCAAGAAAAGTCGCAAATGCGGCTTTGAGAGCACGGCGGTTGGAGAAGCCCGAATGTATACGTACGTCGGCCACCGCCCGTTTCCAGATTTCCCATTTCACGCTGGCTGTGGCGCGCTTTCCAAGGTAATGCGGCAACTTTAGCCACACTGGCACGGAGGAAATGCAAAACGTAAATATGGAGCACACTCCATAGCCAGCTGCATGCCAATTTTGTCGATTCCTCGAGCCACCGGTGACAATCCGCTTCGCCTGATCGCGCCTGCCCGACTTTATGGCAAGAGCGGAAAAAAATCGGGACTATCATTTGGCCATTTTTGTTAGTTCGAGTAGCCTGGGTAGGTAGGTTAGCGCTTGCTGTACGCTGGCCTCGCGCGCAAAGCTGGCCCAAAGTGAAGCGGTGGACGCCCTCGTAAGGTGATAGAAAACAAACCTGCCTTTGTAGGCAGGTTTGTTTGCAGGCAGGTTTGATACTGGCGCTTTCCCATCAAGTTCCTTTGTTCTGTACTTACTTAAAAATTCCGCCAGAACCCATCTCACGATGGATGTGGACGTTGATGCGATTCGCAGTGAACCAATGTATCGACACATCATAGTATACCACCCCCGAAACGCATCAAAGTATAGTGCGTGTATGCAGTCTGGCGCCTCTCTCATGTACGCTTCTTCTCCTGACACGCTGTGCCATCTGGCGTCAACACCGGGATGTCCGCGAGTGGCGTGTGTGTGAATATATATTATGAGAAGGAAGGAAGGAAAGAAGGAAGGAAGGAAGGAAGGAAGGAGGGAAGGAAGGAAGGAAGGAAGGAAGGAAGGAAGGAAGGAAGGAAGGAAGGAAGGAAAAAGTGGAAAAGGAAAGGCAGGGAGGTTAACCAGTTTAGCTTAACCGGTTTGCTACCCTACACATGGAAGCGGGATAAGGGGGGTGAAAATGGGGAGGAGAGAGAGAGAGCGCAAAACACAGCACATACATCGTCAGTTACATACAGTCGGTCACTCTTGCGCGGTACGTGACATCACTGTCACAACCGCTTGTCCAAGCCCGTCTTCTTCATAAACCGAAGTAGTCCCTTCGTTGCCTTCAGCTGCGACGTCTTCTGTCGGCGATATTTGAAAATAGTTGCAAATATATTATGAGAAGGTTATCAGAAATGTATCTGACGCCAGTTCGGTTTCGCCAAACACCGGACAAATTTTAAATATGTTTTTTTTTTCTCTTCTTTTTTTGTCAGTGAAGAACGGTACAGACCCAGCGACACGCACCCGGTAGCACTTGTCTAGTGACCTAAGCTGACGTCGAAGAGGCTCATTGAAGAGTGACACATAACCAGTGGCACAAACCCAATGACCGAAATTGACGTCAAAGTGGTTTATTCAAGTTCGCCACACACTCAGTCGCACATTGTTGCCTGTCGCCAAGCTGGAATCAAAGAGGTTCATTGAATAGCGGCACATACCAAGTCATCTAAGTTATTGCGACTGTTGATTTCGGATCCGGTTCTCTCAGCACAATAGCCCGATGCGCTACCCATTAAACAATGGACTACCCAGTGACCCAAGTAGGCGGTAACACGATTAGAGACATAAATAGATAGACAGTAAGCCCTCGGAAAGTTAATGAAGTACTCTAGGAATGCTAATCGCATTATAAAAAAAAAACACATGCCCGGAATCTCGTATATCGAGCAGTCCCATACGATCATAATGGCATTATATTTAAAGAGAATATATTTCCAGAGCTCGCGTTCACATTCCTGAACAGGCCTTACGTGTCGGGCTCACGAAAGAAAGGGGTGTTTTATTCACGCGGCGCACCTTCGCGAACATTGCAAGCTTGCTTATAGTGTCTCGAATGCGCGCTGTATGAAGTCACGCGGCTGCTGTTACTCGAAGCGCAGCGTCTGCGCAACGTTGTAAATAGAGTTATTTTATTTACGTCTTGGAGCACGAAAAATGCGCTGCTTTTAGGGCCAACCATCTGCGCTTCAGCAGCCTTATTTCCAGGCACGCATACATTACGCAGATAAGCCTCGTTCATGTTCGTTTATACCCGTGTAGCGCACATAGTTAGTCCCACTAATCCGCGAGTTCACTGAACGCCACACGACGCGCCAGTCGAGAGGGCATTTTTCTTCTCTCTGTAGTGTTTTGTCACCTCTTGACTTCTAGGTGCTTACTGAGATCCACACGCAGGACGCTTTATTGGCTTACAATACGCGCATAGAACAAAGAGAAAGTACCGACAGAGCGTGTTTGAGCGAATCATTTATTTAGATATAATAAAAGAAAAGTTGGAATGTATTTTGTCACCGGCTTCTTCCTTACATGTAAATTGTTCACTCATTGAAGTCACATGAGCTGAAATGAACACCATTCCAGCAAAAAAAAAAAAAAAACAAGGGAATTAACCTACAAAGCTTTTCGTTCGGAAGTGCTCTTTCGCGAATAATATGTCGAATGTGAACATTGCTATAGCGTACGAATTTGTTTTTGAGGGCGGGCCCACCTTCCCAAACGAGCGTGGATAGTCTGTCTGGGTTCTCGCGAAAGACTCGAAACATGGTAAGTTACCTACAAAAAATTAAATGACTTTTGTTCATGAGCACTTAGTAAATGTACATGGACATGCATTAGTGTCGTCGGTTTTGCTATGACTACCACTTCCGCTAAAACTCTTTGTATATTACTTCGACGGAGTAAAACTCACAACGATTGTTCGATTTCATCGTTTTAGGCAAGATAAAGCAAACGCGATTGTACAGTGAATACGTTGAACATATTCGCTACTTTATATGTGAGTTAAAGCTTAGTATATGAAGTTACAACGTTAACCCGGTATTACTATATGCGAAGAAACCTTGCTATGTCGCCTGTGAGTAGGCGTTTGTTTTACGAACGCCTATTTTTTTATAAGTGAAACGGCGCACAGCGCCAATTGCAACACAAGGGGCTTAGAGAAACCGTAAAACATCTAACCGTGTAACTGCACAACATGCGAAGATGAGAGGCTTGCCCTTCGGACAGCTTTAGGGCACTTAGAAGACAGAGATATTAAAGAATAGAAAAGACTGGGACCATGACCCCGCGCGTTTGTAATGTGCAAAGCCACAAAAACACTGCCGCGTGTTTCTTGAGATGCACCAGCCTATTTGATCGCTTGCGACGAACTGAACGGTGAATGCTTCATTGAGTATGTCTCCGCGCATACTGCGATCGTCCCTCCTCCTTGTCATCTCTCATTCTTCTTTCTTCGCTAACCAGTGCAGGGTAGTTAGTCACACGCCTCGGCCTGGATAACCTCCCTGCTTTTTCCTTATCCCTTCTCTCTTTCTGAGCAAATTTACGGGACTAGTTGGTCGATCATTACCACATGGGCGATAGATGCGAACGGGCACACACAGAGCCATCTTGTCTAGGTTTCTTTCCTGTATGTGCGCGTGTTTCTGCGCCTAACCTCCATGAAGTTGAAGAAGCTGACGACTCACGCAGCGTCGCAAGATTCGGCACCATAAAAAGAAAAAGAAAAGAAGAAAATTACATGCGTGTTTTTTTTTTTGTGCTTCTGGACAAGGCCTGCATATTTGCGTGCTCAGGCCGCTTTACCAGTGGTGCAAGTAGAACTCTAGGCCCGCTTTCACAAAAACATTCTGTACGCTAGAACTGTTCGTAAGAGTAAGTTCCAGCCAATCGTGATGCCGGAAGGCAGTCGCCCAATGGCAAACAGTATTTACGAATAAAAAAGCTTTGTGAATTCGACCCCTGATTATTTGTCCCGCTATCAAGGTGAATCCGCGACAAGGTTTCGGAATTTATTAAGCACGAAGTACTCACGCACGGCGTTAACCCCGTTTCAGTTTTATTAGACGCACAGCGCGGGGACGCAATATGACGGACAGAAGCAGACACACGCAGCACTGTCCGTGTGCAGCACCACGGAACACAATCGAATGATAAAAAGCATTTCAGGTTTGTCGCCAATTCTTTTTTTAAATATTCATTGACAGCAACTGAAAAAGTAAATCAGTACAATGCACATACTTTAACTAATTTTCGGAATCACTTCGATCCGTTCCAGTTGACGAACGTGCTCCTTGAAAAAGAGGGAAGCTTCGAATATATGCTGCCATTTTCGGCATGAGCGCGGCACATTTAAACTTCCAAAACGGAGCATAGTGAACCGGTATTTGGCCAATTCCCTCGAAAAATTCTGCTCACAAAAGATGTTTGAAGGCTTTGAACAACAGCCTACAAGTCTGACCACTGCTAGCTACTCTAAGAGCAGTGTGTGATAAAAGTGTTCGCAGCTGATAGCTTGTGCAAGAGGTTTTGACGAGGGTCACCAAAACAACAAAGAAAAATCTGACGGGAACAAGAAGAAACGAGGCCGTGATATCGTATTCGCGGAAGTCTCATAAGTTCAGTAAAACTGCGCCATATCCGAATGACAGAACTGCGTTTTCCGCCCCTAGATAGTTAAGCGGTGTTTGCAAGTTGACCATAGCACCAAAAATATCAGACCCCCCCCCCCCCACATACACACACACGCACACACACAGAAGCATATTGAGTACAGTGATGTGGCTTACGTGACATCCTTACGCGTGGAAAATATTACCAGCATGTCGGGCAGACAGGCCGCTTCAACCAACGATGGGTTATGGAAACATGAGAGAGAGATACAGAAGCTTCAATGATATGCCGGAGATGCTATTCTGGCTGTTCGCCTGACATGCTACTCCAGGTGCTGGATGATGATTATGATATATGCAATGATAAACGCTTAAAAGCACATACAGTCACACAGACACACATGCACTATATAGATATTTTCAAGGTTTCGTTAAGGCTCGTGGCCCGCAAGAGCTTGGCACGTAACGCGCAGGTGATGCTTTGCCATGGGCCGAAAATGGGCCGCAGCTCCAAGCTCGTGTCCCGTTGCAGGTGCAGTGCCGCCTTCAGAGACTCTCTTTGATGCGTAGCGGCAGCAGTCACACGGAACGTGTTGCAGGTCTTCAGGGGCGTTGCATTCAAAGTACATTGGCGAGCACGTCAGTGGAATCTTGCACTTGAAGAGGTTCGTCTAGGCTACGTTCAGGCTGATGCGGTGTAGGCACGTCTGGTCTTGTCTGCTGAGGCTTCGGCGGTATGTGGAAGTCATTATAATGTCAAACAGAGCACATGGCAGATAGTTCACTGCTCACGGCAACACATTAACTGGAAGAACAAGGAATTTCGCTGCAGATTTTGCCGAATTAGTTTTCTAAACTGATGCAACGCAGAACGTTATTCGCAAAATTTCATGTTTTGAATACCGGCAGATTTCAATTCTGCAATTACAACATATCTCCGCAAGTCGTCCTCAAGATAACTTCGCGAAAGTTTAAGTAAAGCAATGAAAGGGGCTCAAAATTTTGTTAAGTAGTAATCGCACTGGTACATATTCCGAAATTTTTGAAGTCCGCCGCGGTTAGAAAGCTTCATCAGTATATATTATCGTTATGTCTCAAATCCTATATTGTATATAATCTGAGACAATTGCCACAAATTGTACACGTATGTATAGCAGTGCGAAGGACAGGAAAGACGGGAGGCTTAAGGAGCTACGTTGAGCTGCCGTCTGTAGGTCTGTGGAAGCACGCACGCGTACAAGCAATCGTAACAAGGCCTTTTCCGATATCGGCAGAGCAAGCTGAGACATCAAAATGATCAGGCAAAAAATAAACGTAAAAAAAAACGTTTAACGAAAAAAGCATTCTGAGAATCGAGGGAGTGAGCTGGCAAAACTTCGGCCACATTTTCTAAGGTTTATGAGGCGAAGGAAATGCGGGTGGAGCAGTTGGAAGCACAAGAGGAACAGTAGCACTCAAAGCAGCGCTTCAGAGCCCCGCTACTTTTGTCCTACCCAACGAGTTGTATGCGCCAACGAATATCTCATCAAGCCGCGCGGCCGTTGAAGGAAGAAGGACGCAGCACGGCGGTTCGTGCGCCCAGCTATCTGCGACAAGTGTGCAGCAGCAGCGCCGGAAACCACCGGCGAACTACCGCCAGGAGTTTATCCCAGGGCCGATAAGTGCCCGCAGCAAGTGCGCGGCGGCTCCTCTCGGTTGCGCGCTTCTTTTGTCTCCCCGCCAGAAGGTGTGCGAGCGAGTCCGCGGCGGTCGCTGCAAGACACGATGTGCAGCGAGTCGCCGGTCCATCCCCCGAAACCGGGCCAAGACAAGGCGTCGCCGGGCTGCCATATCCGCCCGGGCCCATTGTGAGCGTATGTGCGCAGCTGCCACGGGAGCGCGGCGAGATACTTGGCCGGCTAGGCTCTTGGAGGCGCCGGCGTCGCGCGCCTTCTCCTCCTCCCGGTCGTGTCTGACGGGGCTATTTCGCTCAACTCTTCGCTTCCCTTTGTATGGGCAGCCACGCGGTGCCGATGGTTTCGGGAGGGAGAAGAGGGGGCGGCGGAAAGAGGCCCCTAAGTGCTTTCCATTTCGGCTCGCTCCACCCGCCGAGAGATAGCGTGCGCCAGACAAAGCCAAGATGGCGGTGTACCATTACGCGCACCTCTGGATCCATCTTGAGAGCGAAGGGGCGAAGAAAACAGTCGCAACAGTAACCGTAAAGGGACACCGCTGCTCGCCGCCGCCTTCCGACAACCCACCGACAAGAGAGTTGCTCTCAACTGCTCCGAGCAGTAACTCCGTGGGAAGCCTTCTCCCCCTTATCACTCTCTCTCTTCTTCCTGTTCGCGATTTCGTCACGAATGCACAATCTTGCGAAAAGGACTCAGTCATTCGAAAGCCTTCCGCGCATTTTTAAGTAAAAGAAAAAGAAAAGGGACAAAGAAAATGGGTGGGTACCGATAGCAAAGCATAAGCGCCGCGGCTGCTATAGAACGCCGCATCGCGATAAAAGTGTGCACCTTGGAAGAAAGCCACATTACAAGGATGCTGGCAATAAACAGCGTATTTGTGCTGTTACTGCACTGTACGAATATAAAATTTTAGAGAGGAAGACCGTAATTCTCATTTTTTGAAAGACAATCAATGTTTATCGACTTATGACTGAAGCGAATACCTTTTGAGCCCTAAAAGCTGTAAGGGGACTTCCACAATTTGTGGTCGTAAAAGCTCGCTCATATATAGCTGGCTCAGCGGCTGTGCAGCCTGGTTCAGAGTGACAACGAACACCGAATGAACCGCTCAAACTGTAATTATGAAGCATATGAATTCGATCGCCTTTCGTGCAGTTTTAATAAATTTCCTCTCGAAGAGCGAGCGTCATGCTTTCTGTCGCTTGATAAGTGGTAAGAAGGCAATGGGCGGTTCACTGTTGGTGTGTTATCGGTCGTATGTACACACACACACACACACACACACACACACACACACACACACACACACACACACACACACACGTGTGTGTGCATACGACCGATAACACACCAACAGTGAACCGCCCATTGCCGTCTTACCACTTATCAAGCGCGAGAAAGCATGACGCTCGCTCTTCGAGAGGAAATTTATTAAAACTGCACGAAAGGTGAACGAATTCACATACTTGATAAAGCTAGTTTGAACGATTGATTCGGTGTTCGTTGTCACGCTGGACCAGGCTGCACAGTCGCTGAGAAATAAAAACGAGACCTGTGCCAAAGTGCACTAACTCACAAAATGAACGCCCCAACTTGCTTCTGCGACAAATCAAGTCTGCGGTAACAGCCATTTCTCAACGGAATCTGAACTCCTGCAATCAGCATACGTATATGGTCTAGAACTGCTGTAAACAATACGAACGGCTGCTTAAAGTTTTGATGATTTTTTTGTTAACTTTGCATGTGATGTTTTGACGAATTGTGTGTGCGTGATGCGCGCGCGGAGAGCGAGAGAGAGCTCTTTATTGAAACACAAAGAATTATGCCAGTGACTATGTAGGCGCCTACATGCTATATACTCTGCATAGGGAAGGCTATCGGGGAGAGAAAGGCCCCAGGAGGAGGAGAGCGGGAAAGAGAAAAACAACAACAAGAAAATATATGATCAGGGTACGTACAGGTGAGACGAAAGTGAAGGTTTTGATGTAAACAGGCTAGAGCTTGTCAATTAAGCCGATTAAGCCAAAAAAAAGTTTAAAGCTTGCTCTTGCTTTGCAGGAGAAAGCATAGGGCCTATAGTATTCTTCTTAAATCTAGTGGTCCTTGGGAAGCAGAGCCCATTCTACCGATATAAGATCTCCCGTCTCTGTAAACTGGCACTTCCAACAAATTGTTTTCCACAGTTTCTAACGCACCACACTTATCACAGTACGTGTTCGTGGACAGGTTGGTCTAGGACGGTACAGGTAGCTATTGGTGAATGCGGCGTTCAGACGAAGTGGATGTTATGTTGCCTCAAGGTGACGGGCAAGCTGACGTGGAAGTCTTGATTTTAGGACGCGGTCTTTGAGTGTAGAAAAGGATGTTGAAGCGATAGACTCCACAAGCAATTCGTTACCGCGTGGGCACATTTCTTTGCCATTGCTGATGCATTGGATTTTGCTAAATATATTCGCCGGAAATTTCTTATAAGGCCACTGTCCCTGGCCACACTATCGTACTTCAGTTGATTTCCGGACACTACGGCATATGCGGAAATGAAAAAGTGGACCTAACTGCCCGCAGAGGCCTACATTTAAGATGTGCGCACACATTTCGCACGCCACGGACGGTGGCAATGTAAAACTGCCAGGTTAGTAAAAAATAGGCGATGAGCAGGGGTGAAAGCAGGGGCCCTTCGAGGATCTTTGCGCTTGTCTGCTTGACAGTCTAGGAAGAGAGCAGATTAATGAGTAGAACTATGAATACGCGTCCATATTATGCGTATTTCATCTCGTCCAGTCACATTGTGTCATTATCATAAAGAAGTACTGCTATAGGTTTGCCGAGAGAGGGGCACGGCTAAGTCCGCCTTACTCATGATCCTCTATTACTGCATCCTGAAGTGAGCGCAAAAAAAAAAAAGTAAAGAAAGTTCATGAGGATATTTTCGGGAGGGTATGGGCAGGAGAAAGGAGCTTTTCAGTTCCCCTGCATAAAGTGGATGTTCCCATTAATATAGTTTCCTAGCTCCTTATTTTCAACAGATGGTCCTAACTGCAAAGTAGATTAAAGGTCTCAATTTACGAAGCAGGTTATGTTGTGTTCTGTTGTTTTTTTTTTTTGTTCGCTTGGGCCTTATTCACTGCGAGTAAGCTAGCCCTACACACATCTGCGTTACTTGTGGCGGTAGTCCTGGGCAAAACAGAAAAAAAGAATTCCGAATGAGGAAAAGTAAGAATGGTTGCAGAATCTCCTTCGAGAACACATGTAACCCGTTATGTTCTGATCACTTTGTTCTTATACATCGTGAGCTCTAACACAGGCACGCTTTACCCATCCCTTGTTTCCGTGGTTTCAGAACGAAAGTTAGAGGCTTTGTTCCCACAGAACAGGCGTGTAAGCGTGCAGGCTATGTGACGACGCGAGATTGCCAGCGCGGAAAATGTTGCAACAAGATACAATCTCGGCTTTGTTTTAGCGCTGAGAAAACAAAAAGGCGGTTAGTTGACAGGAAATAAGAAAATATATACGAGTCAACGTTTACGCGTGGGCTCGAGACAATTTCTGTCATAACCGCTCTTGGGTCAAGCAGCACCGCGACACACACACACACACACACACACACACACACACACACACACACACACACACACACACACACACACACATATATATATATATATATATATATATATATATATATATATATATATATATATATATATATATATATATATATATATATATATAGTACACGGCGACGCTCATAAGTAAGAAGGACAAAAAATATAGGACGGGCTTTTTATTCTAGCCTGCCGAGGCTCGATCGAAAGTGCTTACGGGAAATGATGCAATCACGTTCTTCCATTTTGTTCGGTGTTCCTCCGCTCGCTAATGCAGTCAGCGGCAAGGCTGCAGGGGAAGTTGACAGCTGTGACGGTGGAAGGCAATTCGCTCGCAGCCGTTACCTCGCTGCTGAATCGGAAGGGTCCCAATTTGTCGCGGTTTTCCGGCCCAGCATACAGCTGGAAGCACACGCAGACAGCCTGCCTCCTCGAATCAGGAACTCGAGACATCAGACTGTTTATTTTTTTTTCTCACTTTTTGCACGCACAAGTAGTTTTTACTTCTCCTGGTCTTCGCGCTCAATCTTTCCGACTCTTCAGAATAGCGAGCGTTTTCGCTCTAATTGAATGGAGATATTCTCTGGGTAAAGTGCGTATTGTTGTCGCCGACGCTAAGACAAATGACGCCAATACCAAGAGGAGTCTCGTACGCGCAGCTTTTACAGTAATGCAAATTATTCTTATGAATAAAACAGCCGCGAAACACGTCGCTATATTCAGTGCGAGTTGTGTTAGCACTGGCCTCAAAGAAACAATGCCGTTTGCGACTTACACACTGACATTATACACCACTGCAACTCAAAGGCACTCATGAATAAAGTGTTTGATATGAAATGAATCTAGCAGTGACACTACCGCATTCCTCCAAACCGATACATAGATGAAGAAAAAGCAAAAATTGAGGCTGTCATAGCGCGAAAAAAATTTTCCGGGAAGTAAATGACCAAAAGAGGTAAAATATTGTTGCGGCTTTTACATGAGCGATATAGATGGGAGTGTAAGAAAGGCACAAATGAAACACTAGCCAACACTTTATATCTGCCACTGCTCAGAGTAAGTCGAATGAAGTTCTGGAGCGGGAGATGCATACAGAGTGCGCCCTAAATGCTCGGCCTTTTTCTTTCTATCTATTTCTAACTAATTTGATCGCTACGGTTCGGACAGCAACCCCACAATGAAAATCTATTCGCACAATATCTGCACGATATCCAGAGGCAGAAAAAAAAAAGGCAGCAAGAAATGACATGGCACGAAAAGCCCTGACAAAATAAGAAGGTAGGGGGTGAGGGGGGCATTGAGGGGCGGAAAGTGGATCGGCACCAAAGCCATCGGCGCTTTTCCTATGCATTGTTTTAGGAGTACAGTAGGAAGATCACTGAGGACAACAAGAAGACGCAACACCGACGTCCTCAAAGAAAGAAAAGAATCAAGAAGAGTTAAAAAGTAAAGTGTACCCGTGACAGGAGAAAGGGAACGCAGGAGCGAGCGCTCTACCGTGGACCGTGCTGCAGCGTGTCTTACAAATTCGATTCTCGGCGAAGATTGGGAGATGGAGAGAGAGAGAAAGAGAAAGAGAGAGAGGGACTGGCACTGGCTTCGGCGCGACGTCGGCGTATCAGTGCGTGCACAGACATACGCGCAGATGAAGTCACGCATAATAAGCAGCTTTCGTGAGGCTCGAGATTTCAGAAACGGATTACGCAGCTGTCGCAGCAAATCCGCTCGCGGATGTACATACACACCTGAATACATGCAGAAAACGCAATAAAAGCCTGAGTGCGCGCGAAAGTTTCCGAGGAGCAGACGGCATCCTTTCGTGTACTCAGACAGCTACCGAGTTATGGAGGGCGCGCAACGGCCGCACGTTGCGAGAAACTCTGGCAAAGGACGCAGCGATTTCTTCATCTTCTTCTTTTATTTTATACACAAAGGGTGAATATTTGTCAACGAATTCATTAGGTCTATGATCATTTTTATTACTGTTCTACGGCTTGCCCTACGCCAAAATTTGCGATTAAATGTGATTAGGTAGTTTTTTAGCGCGCGCGCGCACACACACACACACACACACACACACACACACACACACACACACACACACACACACACACACACACACACACACACACACACACACACACACACACACACACGCACACACACACGCACGCACGCACGCACGCACGCACATACGCACATACGCACACACACGCACACACGCACACGTACATATACGCTCACACACACACGCACACACACACACGCGCACATGCACGCACACGCGCACGCGCGCGTGCGCAAGCTTACCTAAACACTATGGCGCCCGATTTTAAAACAAAAACAAATTTGACGGTCCATAATTGGGATAAAAAGGAGACCTCGTGTTATTTGCCATATTTCGTAGTATTGACATTTCATGATCGTGCTGATACACAGGAGTGCTGGACTCTCCTATAGTAGAAGTATACCTATATGTGTTACAATATCTACTGTAATGTGTCTCGATGAAGTAAATGCTCTACAGAAAAGAGAATGATAAATGAAATGCAGGAAAGTTAGCCTGGGTTGAGCCCAGTTGGCTATTCTGCACTGGGAGAAGGGAAAATGATAAAGTCAAGCGTTGATGCCCACTGCAGCCGCCGACGTTATGGAGTTGCCAGCGTTTTGTCGGTGTTCTTTGTAGTTTGTCGGTGCACTTTGGTGGCCTTGTGCAGCTATGACGTGCAAAATCATGGTCCCAAGTTCTTGTTCAATCAGAAAGATGTTCTGTCCAGTTGGTCTAGAGCTCTGGGAAGAGCAGTCCTTTTAACTTCGAAGAACAGGTAGCGTAGGAGGTGCTCTGCAGTTTCCACTGCAGTCAGCTCAATCAATCATTCCTATCAAGAATGAGGATGCGTTGGTGAAGGCAACGCGCCGGTGTAAATGACGAAGTAATGTTTCTTCACTTTAGGGAAGATTATGTAACACGTGCAGTTGCATAGAAGAGTCGTGTGAATGCTAACGATGGTGAGTGAAATGAGATGTGTGCCACCAATATAACGTCCTATCATGCGCTAGCTTGCTTAGATGCTAGGCTGCGTCATTTCTTGATAAAGATACAGGAACAAATTTGTTCTTTCATAGGTTGTTCGAGCAGCTTCACGGAAAGGTCGTTGCCGGAGATACTGCAATGACTCGAAAGTCATGGAAACACTATGTTGTGTCCTTTCGCGATCGCGCGTTGGTGCGTTTCTCTTATCTCCGACACAAATTGTTCACAGCAACCACGACGAACAGTTGATAAAATACACTGGAGGGCTGATTTTGAGTCTTACGTCATTTCTCACCGATTATTCGGTTCTTCATTAATGTAATCCGCCACCCAGGTGGAGCTCTTCTGAGTGGAAGAACAATAAGCGCAGACATATATGTATTGGGTAAAAGTAGGAAGGCAGCATAAGGTTGACGAACAACGCGCTGAGAATGTCTTGTACGAGGGCCGTAAAACGCTGAGATATTTATTTCGTAAACTCCTTGTTGAATAGTTTCTTCATTCTTTTATCTTTGTTCGCTTTCCTTCATTTTGTACAGTATTTTACCTCTGTCATTTGCCGCCATTTGCCAATGAATATTTTTGTCTGGTGATTATCCGCAAGCTCAGTTATGAACGAATGTCTCGAGCATCAAAATAATCTTAGTCACATGCTTAGGTTGGGCTTCGCCTCACACGTAGTCTTGCAAAGGCGAAGCACGTTTCACCGTGAATGAGGAGCAAAACGGAAGAAATAAAGAAAGGGGGAATAAAGATATAGAGAAATCGCAGTTCTGTTTAATGTGAGAAGAAAGGACAGAGATGGCAAACTCATATTACGCGAGGTGCTACTTGCAGCGAAGATTTGCAGCAACACATGAGGAATCTGCGCATCGCGGTGGGTTTGGAGTCTTTGGGCCTGGGAGCACACATATACGCTTGAAGAAGGAAAGAAAGGCACAGCAGCAGGACACGAGTGTGACAGTCGGAGTGTAACGATCATTCCATTTTACTTGTGTTGTTGACAGGCGTTCAGGTTTAATGAAGCTCTCAGATAGTAGAGCACCGTGGCGAGATGCCACACTGCTCAGGTAAAGCAGGCACAAGGCTTCCGACTAAATCGTCGTCGTCTTCTTCCTCGAAGTAGCTCACAGTGCTCGATTTTCTACAGTATAGTGTATATACATATACAATGACCAAGCGACTAATCCATCACCACTAATCCCATCACAATCACCATCAATCGCACATAATACAAGTACTCCAAGGTGCGCTCACTGTAAAGCTTTTGCCGATAGGACTCGAGCTCGTACCGAAGTCACCCATAGAACCTTTCATATATTTCCATTCCCTGCTCTCCCTCTTCTCTAAAAAGAAAAGAAAAATGAAGGAAACAAAGCGACGATGAAAATCGAAGCACACGTTAACCTTTACCCATAACACAGTGAAACGATTGTATTTAAATAAAAGCGCGAGGTATATGGTTTTAAACACGCATGTCCCCAATTCGCGCAACTTTCGCTACATCAGCGTGACGCTCTGCTGACGGTTTTCGAGGTATCTGTTACATAAGGGTGACCTATTTTTCGTACCTTGAAGGAATGCATGGCAACTTTAGGCTGCATAGTGTTCGGAAGCACAGAAAAACAACAACAACAATGAAACCGATTCCATAACGTCTTTGTATCTCTGACAACTATAAGCGTGAATAACGGCAGCAGAGAGCAAACCAGACTTATACTTAAGAATGACGTCGTTAGCCAGCAAGTAGACGGCAATATACGAGCGCCAAAGCGCCACTTGGAGCTACCGTTTGCATAATGCATGTCTCCTTGGCTCGCATGCATATAACGAAGCGAAAAGCAGCAATTTTTCACGGCGATTTGGACGGCTCATGATACGTCAGTGAGAAAAAATATGGTTCCCGGTTTGTCTTCAGTCACAATACGGCGGAACGTAAGACGCTCATTAAGGACGCCAACTCTCGGTCGGTCAAACGACCACGCTAATGATCGCGCCAAGGCATTCAAGGCCGGAAAAATAATGATAAAATCTATCTTGAGAGAAGCGCATAGGCCGGGAACGATACAGATATTTCATTCGGCATGTGCCGTTTCCTCGGGCCGTCGTCTTCGTATACATTGCAAGGTAATGAAGGCGTCCGCCGGGGGTCAGAAGAAGAGAAAAAGCGGATTGCTGGCCAGCATAACAAAGCCCTCGGCGATGCTGTGTCCGGCCTGCCTAATCGTGGCTTCATTTGTAGCAATTAAGGGTGTCCCGCTGCACCAAGAGTCCACGCCTTCCCCCCCCCCCCCCCCCCTCGCCGCCGCACCCGTGAGGCCGCACGCTCCTGCGACGCCTAATTCAGAATTATCGATTTTGATCTCGTACCGCGACTTGCTCTTCGGAACGGCCGCTCGCTCTTGGCTCCATATACACGACGCGCTAACGTGCCCACGCAAATGAATGGAGCGGATCTCGCACTTGAGCAACCGCAATTTTGCCGCCTCCCTTTGGTGCTGCTGCTGCTTTTTTTCTTTTCTAGTACTTCTTCACTGCGGTCCGATTTTACGACGTGACGCTCCTCGGCGGGCGTTTTTGTTTCGAGAGGCATCCTCACCCACCCACAACAGTGGCGACGGCCGGGGCCGCCCCGGCAATGCAGCGCGCGCTGGTGCATGAAATGACGCCCGACGAGTCGTTACCGCTCGGTGGGAATGCAATTAAGGCCCTTGCCGAAACATCATTAGCCGTCTTAACGGGAAGCCTGCTGCGCTAATTTGGTGCCAAAGAAAACGCGCTCGGACGAGAATTCTCAATCATTTGGCGTGCGTGTCTGAGCGGAAGAGATGGTTCTTATCGGGGACGAAGACATTCGCACATTTTAAGGAGGCCGTCCTTCATTGCGCGTTCGCTAAGCAGAAGGAGGATTGGCGAAAACGCAATTCAATCCCAAGGAAAGCACGCGAAAGCTCTGGTGCGTATGTTGGCACGTTCATTATCCTTCAATTTTTTGTTGTGAACACGAAGACATATAGCTCTTGAATGTATATTTACTGTCACACGCTCCGGAAGAAGAGGGAAAGAAAAGCGAAGTTCCACAGAAAACATATAAATGGATTGGAAAAAGACGCACTTGTTGCCTAGGACGCTTTTTCTATAGTACGGCGCAATAATTACATTTGCTCAAATAATTTCCAATGCGGATGTACGCCCGCGTTCTCCAAGAGAAAGGAAGGAGAGTCATTGCTGGACATAAAGGTATCGATAGAAAATCCACTTCTACAGTGTCAAGAATGTTCAGCGTCTCTATGTTCTTGGCTCACTCTTTAATGGAAGCGCTAAGGAGTACTGAAATGGTGTTCACTCTTCTCTTGCGAGTTATTCCTTCGCAGCCTTTATCCAACTTCATTGGTTTTTCTTTTGTCGCGGAATATGAAACAAACATTGACCGGATTCCCTGCTAACAATTGAGCTTGTTCACGAGATCGTCGATGAAAAAATAAAACAAATAGGAAACATAAGGAATGCGCGGCATGGTTGCGCATGAATTGCCGAACATCGCGTGTGTTGCACTCACAACTTGATGCACCTGTCCTACACATACACTTGCTTCATTCAGAAGGCTCAAAATGACGAGAGGAGAAGGAGAGCTTCAGATGCAAAGAAACCACAGCATCGCCCAGCGTCGTTTCAGAGTTTCTTTACTAGCTTTTACAAACACAAGGGCGCTATATTCCTCACGTGTATAACATTTCACTCCTTTCCAGAAACGAGAGCGAAGAAGGCAAGAGGCAACGATTCCGGTTATGTGACGCACTATCGCGAGTGTGAGTGGACGGACACATTCGAGAGAGCGCAATTTCACCTCCATTCTTTAAGACGCCTAGTCTGCGAAAGGGTAACGCGTGTAAAAAAAGGAGTAAAAAAAGAAAAACAAAGACAGAAGGCGGTGGAGGGTGCCGTCGGGGAACCCCATAGAAACTGCGCGCACTGCTGTTCCCCGAGCATGCGAGGCTTACTAGCGAGGGCGCGGAAAGGGAAAAAATCAGGGCCCGGCAATTGTGCAGAAACAGGGGAGGCGGGAAGGTGTGCGTGCTTTGACGGATGAGGCGATGACTAAGAGAAGCGCAGGGCCGAGACACCGAGGAGGTCGCCGTCGAACACAACGCATTTAAGCCGCCTTGGACCGGTGAGCGCGAGGAGGGCGCGGCACTTCATTTTCCTTGCATCCGCCGCGCCGCGCAGAGATCCCCAAATCCCTTCCCATTCCGTACGCCATTTATCCCGCTCTTTCGCGCAAGCTGGAAGGACGGCTTTGTTCTTCGCTCCCAGGTTTCCTTTCTTTATGTCGGTCCCTCTTTTCTGTAGGCGCTTTTATCCTCTCCGCGACAGGTTGGGGCGTGCGAGTTTGCATGCGAGAAAACCCCTGCGCTGTACGCCCACCGGTCGAACAAGAAAGAACCCTTGCGCGGGGAGAATAGATTCGCCTATTTGTAGTATCCGTCCGAAATCCAGAAAGGAAGGCGACGGAAACGCAGTGAGAAATGGACCAGCCTGCGCGATGGGGAAAGCATTTAGCAAACCGCAGGGAGCTGTAAATCATCGCTACAAGCCACGCGCGTGGAAATTTATGCGCGAGGGATCGGCGCGAGCTGGTATCGTTGACAGGAGAGGCAGAGACAACAGTCAAACAAAACAACGCTCGTCAGGTCATTCCTGACACTGTGACACAATGCGTGTTGAAATCGACGCGGGGTGACGCAAATGATTTCAGCGATCACGAAAGAAGCTTATACGGGCGCTGTATGTTGCGCTTCGGCGGCATGTGGTGAAAGGTTTGCCCGATGTACTCGAAAAATATACAATAAGGCTTCAACCCGGGCTAGTTTACACTATATTTGGTTTACTGCGCTAGTATTTCGCACAAAAGACACCGACTAGGACGAACAAGTTCGCGACTTTTTTCGCGCGTGTCCTTTTCGTTGTCTTTTGCGCGAAATACCAGTGCAGTAGACCGAATGCTGAAATGTGTTTTGGAGGAGAAAGATCACAGCTGGACCAAATAGAAAGCTAACAAGGCTGCTGCGATAAAACATGGTGCTTAATTATTTAGCATTAGCATTTTGACGAAAAAACATAAGCGTTCTGGGTTATGGCTGGTGTCTTGCTAGCCTATAAGTCAATGACCGTGGAATGCAATGTAAGCTTATGTCAACAAGTAAAGCAAGTGTATAATGTACACACTATAAACAATAAAATTGGTCACCAGCTGCATAAAGTGAGACTAATGAACGTATACATGTTGTTTAATAAATGTTGAGGGCATGGAAGAACAGGATGCCGAATTGTCAGTCATCTCAATATCATCATGAATAAACCAACTCTGAGAAGGAGAGAAACTAGAAAAAAAAAGATAAAAAAAAGAACGGCCTAAAAGAGGGAAAAATATGATAATTCGCGAGCTCACACGGGCACCCGTATTAAGTGCAAATTTGCAATTAGAGCCTTTTTTTTTGTTTAAACTTGATAACGACGTCAGTTATTTGGACATGTCGAGAGAGAGAGATAGAGAGAGAGTTATCGGCCTTGCAATGGAAGTTGTCTGAGATGCAGTGCAAAGAGAGAGAAAAAGTGCAGGGCATACAGCTGCACCCTCCGTGTTGCCAGGCGATACGCGAAACCAGAAAAGTCCGTGGTAACGCAGTTCAGGCACCGACTTCGTTCTTGCAAACGTTAACGTGTTCCAGTCGTGCCGCTTTGCTATAAATGAGCGACAAAAGGAAATGAAAAGAAAATGAGAAAAATCCTCCTGAGACATTGCCGTATAAGGCTAACGATTTATTTATGCTTTTACGGAAGCCCGTTTCCCACAGACGAACGCTCATGTGCGTGAGACTAAGCCGACGAGCCGGCTTTCTTGCATACTTTTACATCATACGGAGCCTTAACATCAGGGATGCATGGGCTAAGGCAACATAGAAAGAAGGAATTGGGATAACTCGGGCATGTTCTCCCTTCGGTGCTCAAAACGCGGACAACATTTCGAAACCAAGAGCCGAGAGGCGATCCCCGTTGATGGCAGGGATCTTCGTCTAGGCTTTTGTGCTGACGTGCCGTGGTTATGAACTAGACACGCACGAAAATAAATTATGCAACTAAAGAGCTAGAGCTAGATTAGTTGACTCCGAGAAACAAGCGGGAAATTGCTGCCTGAGATGGTGTTGTGACAAAGCCGACGAGTGTTGTTTATGTGTTACATATTCACTTATAACGGCGTTCTTTCTGTGAACACACATGCAGCTTAGATCAGGGACGGTGTACAATACACCGCACAATCCTGACCCCGCAAGTCTGTATGCTGTGAAAGTCAAGTAACGCTCAGGAATAAAACTATGCATGTTTAATGATTCCCGATGGCGCTCCTCAACACGGAAGAAGTGTGAAAGAAAGTAACAAAGTTGGCGTGCTTCCTGTATAATTACGAAGGACGCGCTGGCGAAGGATGTGGAGGTATTAGCAAAAACTACGACACTGCACTCGAGTTAGGCCGAGGGTCGTCGACCTGGATCCAGACAGTACGCATATTTATTTCAGAGCAGGGTGTCGCAGTAAGATGTTTTATTGCGATAGCAATTATATGGACACTCCAGGCGCATTTCAGCCGTCGCCGTTGCCGTGAGATTTCGTATAAATTCCAATAATAAAATTGTAGCGGCGCACCCTATGCTGTATGTACGAGTGAAAGCGCGCGAGGGTGAGCCGGCGATTGCGGCTCAATCTCGCGCGTGAAAGGGAGGAAAGAGGCGAGGAAGCGCTCCGGTCTTCCGTCGCGCGCAAGGATCTGTGGAGAAGGTAGGGAAGGGGGGGCAGTGGCACAATAGGCGATCCATGTTCTCCTCGCAGCCGCAGACATTACATGCAGGACTGTCAGCCATTCCAGTTCAGTGATTAAGCTTTCGCGAAGGCAACTCCTAACCAAAACCGAAACAAAAGAGACGCTTCGCGTCGGTGCCGGAGGTCCAAGTTGCAGCGAAGGGCTGAGTCTGTGGGGTCTGGTGCACCTTGTATGTGCGGTATTCCACTCAGCTAACAAGAGTGTGCGTGCTAGAACGCGAAGCCGTCTCGCAGTGTCTGCCCTTTTCTTTGTTATTTTTTTACGCTTCTTTATTCTTAATCTTCAACAGTTTCCGCAGCTGTCGAAGTCGGTTCGTTTTGAGGTAACTCAACAGCGCGTTGTGCCCTTGGTAGCTCAGGCAATCCTTCAGGACGGGCGAGTCTTTCCACTTTGTTTGTTTTCCTTGTATCCCTCTTGGTGGGGCTGTATATTGACACCTCTGACGGAAGATGAAGCGCAACTACCTGCAGCTGCGGTTTTTCGTGAGCGTCTTTGGTGTCAATGCCGACGTCGCCGAACAGTGGCAGCAGCCTCTCGATGTGTTGAATTGGCACGCCCCCTTCGTTTGAGAATCGCAAGTTCCTAAAGCACCCACGGGAAATCCTTTGATGAGGCCATGTGTGCACCACTTCAGTTAGGACGCTTTAGAACATCTGTGCGGCAGGCGTCTTCTGAATGGGACTAGAAGCACCGCGGGCACACGACGTTGCTCACACAGGCACCCTTTACGTGGCTAATCATGTAACACTTGAATCACTGCAGGGGCTTCGGTACGAGTAGTCGCACTGGATGGCTGACATGTCCTACTTTGATGTGGGAAGGAAGGCTGCCTCCTTCAAACCGAAACCTTCACACAGCGTGTGTTTCCAAATCTGGAAATCTCCGTAATGAAAGTGCCTTCTGTCGTTGGTTTGATTAGTATTTGCAAGTTGTCATTCTGGATGGCAACGACGAGTCGACGACGTCATAAATGACGCCCGCAGTACCATCACCGCCTGTGAGTATCATTGATCGTACCTTTACATTGCCGATGTCAGTTATATTACGTAGGCCTTGTCGGGCGGTGCGGTGAAAGACGTCCAGTGCTTGGACATTTTTCCGCGAGTTTCTTTTGACGTCTTTAATCTCATTCGGCGCGATTTTCTCGAGCAACGAAGAGAAGACCTGCCTGTCTAGGAGCCGCAAGTTGGTCGCCGAGTAGGCATGAAAAGCACAGTGCGCGGCCAGCGCTGCGGTGCACTCTTCATAGTAGAAACACTTGCCGACGTTGACGTCTGTAGTAGTCTTTTTTTTCGCTGTTCTGCTCATCACGAGTTTGAAGTCATCGTCTGAGGAGTCGTAGCTGTCCGAGAGTTAGTCAGTGGCCTCGCTGTCTGTATCACTTGACGTGCTTCCACGTTTCCTAGACGTTATCTGGCCTGACGGCTGCGCACCAGGAATGTCCTCGGAGTTCTCTTCATACATTGCCGCAAGGAAGAAGCGGCCGCTCCCAGAATTGCACGGAGACAAAGCGAAAAGGCAGAGACAAAGGTACAAGCGTTTTATCAAATAACCACTTCGTCTTCCTCCTTTCAAAGCAAAGTAACGATAAAAACATTGTATTTATTTTTCTCAATAAGTGAATTATGAATTCTAAGAACATGCTCAGTGCCTTGAGTCGAGGCACTGAGCATGATCTCAGAAGCAGCACGTCATCGAGTGTACTGTACGCAGAAATGCGAGACCACTGTTCCGATAAAACGAACTTAAGCGATTATAAACGAACGCTAAAAGTTCGGTAACAAAGCGTTGCACCCGTCGAAAACAAAACGATAAGCACTTCAGCGCGTAAGCCCTGAGTTATTTTACGGTGCCGGTCTGCCAGTACACCGAGCAGTAGGCTTAGATTAGTAGAGCGCTCGACCGGATGTCGCTCGCGCTATCCTTGCCTGAGATACGCGCTTATGCGGACCCCTGAGATACGCGCTAATTCTGAAATTGCCTGACGTCGGTTGTTTCGGATTGCCGACTTTCCCCTTGAACCGAAAACCAATAAAAATATTTCGGTTTCACTACGAAACAAAATAAAAATAACATTCAGGTTACGTTTTCGTTCTAGTCAAAAAGGTCGTTTTTTTTTCGTTCCGTTCTGACACACTGTTTCAGAGCTAAGTATATAAATTGTTGAAGTGGTGTTTACCCACTTAGCCCCGAACCAAGCTACGACGTCCTCGCATGAATAGCAGCATAGCAGCATCGAAGTGTTGAACGTGGATCAACACGTCGAAGAAAAAAAATAAGGGGGCGGGGGAAGGGGCTTTGGGCGGGGCGGGAGAGGCAGTGTCTACTGTCAATCTTTCAGTCGACTTCATTGACATTGACAACTAATGAGAAATCTCTACGTGAAAGCGTTTTTTTTTTCATTCCGTAAGAGGCGAACACAGATGGTTTCTTGCTTTGAAGTGTCAATATGCTTCTATTTTTTATGTTCACAGCAAAAATAAGTAACAAAAGCCGTGCTTCTACTTAACGCCGGTTGCATAGCCTGGTAGTCCGCTGTAACCGCTCACCTTTCATTGGCGCGGTTTCGTAAAATACCGCGCCTTATGCCTCAAATACAGCGTTTCTGGTATTTAGGAAAACTGCCTATCTCAGCGTGGCCCCTCCCCCCCAATGTATATTATTACCCTACTCTTGAGAGCAACTTCTGATTTGCCTCGATCACCATTCTGTGCTACCATGTGGAAAACGAATGCTAACGGACTCCTATATGGATGAGCTTAAAGGTTTCATGCAATTTGATTGTTTCAGTGGGTCAACGAAAGCTGGAAATTTTTTCGCCTTGAGGACCAGGGCGCGTATTCACAACATTGCTCTTACGCTAGAACTGTTCCTAATAGCAGCTGTCAGCCAAACGCGATGTGGGCAGATTGTTAACGAAGTTGGCCGGGCAATGGCAAATAGCACTGTCGAACGAAAAACTGTGAGTTCAGCCCCAGGGCCGATCCACGCGCAATAAGACACAGGAACAGTCAGCGTCGTGCAGTTTCTCCATATCCCGCAGACCAGCGCTCCTAGCTACGCGACCCTATGAATTTAGCTGCCCACATCCGTCTGCATTGCTCGCCCTCAGGCGCCTTTGCCTACAATTGCACACTGTACGTCCAAGTTTCTCTCTGTGAGGGCCACCACCCGACCATTCGATGGAAGTTGCACCGCTTCGCAATGCATTCGGGCAGGGGATACCGGCGACCATTTACTTTGTTGCACAATGACATGGCCAACGCCAAGCTGCGGCGGCTGCGGGAGCTGGAGATACGAGCCTCCTGTGGGAATGGCCGCGTCCGGTTTCGAACTGGGAGCCGAGAGCGACTGCCGGGCTCGGTTCCCTCTGCGACCTCGCAATGAACGCATCCGGTTAGCGCCACACAAATCTGCAAGGCGTCCGTGCGACGGCCTTCTCAGGCACACTCCCTTTTCGAATACGACGGATAGAGGCCCTTGCACACAGGCACGCCGGGCGTCTGGTAGATATATGATTATGTACCCTGGCGTAGAACTTTCGCGTGGTTATTGCGACACTTCGGTAAGTTGTACCAGCAGCAAAAGGGAAGGCTCTTGTACTTGCTAATGATGCTCGGTGCGTACGCCGTTCCGTTAAGGATTCGTGGGTGATTTGGCACAGTAAATTAGGTCATGTTGCAAAGCTAGATTTTAATATACACATAAAGAAAAATGCACACAAGACACACGCGGACTGAAAGCCGCCGACAAGTAGTAAAGTGTGAAGGTAATTATAAAAGCTCATTAGATCAAAGACGTAGCCTAATGATTTGGCGGAGTGCTTTTGTTTTTCTTCTGCGCGCGGCTCACCCCAGTTTTACTATTAGGTCAAGCAACAAGCCAAGGCATAAAGGAATACTTCGACCTTGCTGCAACTTGCATTCGTGCCTAGTTCTCTGTCTGCTGGGCCTAAAAGCCAAATAGAATTAGAGAAAAATGTTTGTAAAACATCAGAGGGAATGCGAGAAGAATACGGTACTTAGCGCAAAAGCTATGAGTCAAAGGAACAAAAAAATAACCGACGATTACGATACTCGCTAATGCTAAATTTGAGCGAAGCTGTATACGTGTTTTCATTTCGCAATATATTGGCTGGCGCGGACAATCTGTCTCGTGCGGCACGTTGCAAGCGGAGCGAACTGTGGCCAACTGCCTAGCCAATCGGGAGATCGCGAGAGGCAGCGCGTGGGTAACGAACGTGTGGGTGCGATTCACACTAGCCGCCGCAGACGGACCTCCGCGCATACAGCGGTTTGTTTCCATATACGATATCGGTGGCGTCATCGGTGAACATACGACGCACGCTACTCTGGCGCCATCTCGTAGCCATCATCGCCGCAAAGTCTGTCTTGCCGCGGCGCTACCCTTTTCTTCTCACGCTTTCGCCATACCTTCCTTCTGCGCTTCCCACCTCGTGCTTGCGCTGCACTCTCCTTTCAGCTTTCCGTCTCATGTTTCCGCTGCACCCTCTTCCTCTTCAGCTTTTTCCTCGCGCTCGTTTCGCTATCGCCGTCTATCACCCACGTTCCGCGTTCGCTCTATCATCCTTCGCTGTGCTCGTTCGCTCGGTTATCAGGACGCCGAGGGACGACGCCGACGCCGACGCTCGCTGCAGGAACGGGCGCCTAAGAGCTGCGCTCTGGAAGTGAAATACTTCCTACCAGCCATTACAGTTTACAGTATACAGACCACTCGCAAAAGCTAAAATTTAGAGACATTTTTTTCAGTTGTTAGAAAATTAATTTATCCGAGTTTGAGACAAGGAAAGTATGATTCAAATTGAATTATGGATTATTAGATATTAGATATACACTAAGTGGGATTGTGTTAAGAACGGCCTGCTGACATGTAAATTTTAGCTGATAGGAATGGCCTGCCGAGGTGGCAACGTGCAAGTTTTGCCAGCCAGTTGCGACAGCGGCGGCAAACTTTTCTTGGAACGCCACCGCAAACCTCTAGCCACGGCGTCACTAAGTCGACTATGTGTGGAGAACAATACGTGCGTCCTCGACTCTCCGTCGCTGGAGCCGAGTTTGACGACGCAGGCTTTGTGCCTGAACCCGCCACCGCGGGCTTGATCTGCTATGAGCGGAGGAGTTGCCGCGGGAACGTCTACGGAGACCCTTCCCACGCGCCGTTCAAGAAGCAAGACAATGAACACCACGGCGGCCGCGCTGAGGGGGTCAGCTCCGAGTTCTGCGAAGGCCCTCTGCCATAGGGGGGGGGACCGTGAACCTGTGTGTGTGTGTGTGTGTGTGTGTGCGTGTGCGTGTGCGTGCGTGTGTGTGTGTGTGTGTGTGTGTGTGTGTGTGTGTGTGTGTGTGTGTGTGTGTGTGTGTGTAATCCCTCGCGAAGAGGCGGCTCGTCTCCGGGTCGAACGTTTCCCTCACCTGGGATCGAGGCAGGACCGAGTGTTTATAAACCGCTGTTGTGCGACTGCTCAGTGCACTTTTCTCTCGCAGTCATGCTAGACTGATGAACTGCAACATCCTGATGTAGATACTGTAAATAAACCCATATTCCTCGTTCTCGATGAGAAGCAATCCTTCCCTTCAACAACGTCCTCAGCGTGGGTAAGTTGGACTACGTCATGGGCCAGCTACCTTCTAATTCATGCCCGACTCCAATTTTGACAACTGATTACGAGCGATGGGATTGAGTCCCCAATCCTGACAATTGGAAGAGGTATACGACTACAAAAGCCGTACGTAAAAGACACACGCATGACCTTTGACGCCTTTGCGGTGACAGGGTCATTGGCACCATTTCGTTGTGACAGTCGTAAAGATAGACGTCAGCCTTAATATCAAAAGGTGCGCCATGATTAGACTATTCTCGTCCTTTAGAACGAATATCGCCTTGTTAGCCGTCTTTCACCGTGTTCCTCCGCCCTGGCAAACCATAAAGCTTGATTGAAATGCTTGTTCGACTCGTTTAAATTAGGCGGCTTCAAAATTCACAGAAAGCTTAGCGAACCAGCTTCTACAATTTCGGTATTTCTTTGAATTAAACGGAACTTCCAAGTTATTTGAGATTTAATTAGGACAAGTTCACTACAGGCGGCGCAATCTCTAATTCCGTCCGTACCTCATAACTATCCGTTAGACGGAGACTTTCGATCTTCGTTGAGCGTGATATATGCATCGAGCTTTTCGAATGCCATCTAAGCATGGAGCGTGAACGAATATAGTTTGTTTCAAGAGATGGCGTCGTTCAATATCACGTTTGGCAGCACTCGATCTGCAGTAACTTCAATGTCCATTGGCTCAAGCTCGCTCGAAGGTGCCTGTGCGCCACGGGTAAACATTACTAATACCGCGCGGCGACCTTGAAGCAAGACCTGGCCGTTATTCAGCCTTAGACCGAGTTAAGCAGTTGTTAACAAGCGAGCACACGTAACGAACGGCTCCTCCTTGACATCTCTACGCAACTAGCTACAAGATCGTCTTATGAGTTAACACCATAACAAATGAAAGCTCTCTCCTAGTTCATCTAGTTTATCCCCTTTCCTTGCACGAAATATGACCATACACGTCTAATGGTAATGTTAATTTGCCGACTTGTTATTGTTCGTTTCGGCGAAAGGGTAATCCAATTTATTGGTGCTAGAATTTACAATAGTTCACACTTACAATTGAAGGCTGCTCAGAAAACTAACATTGTTCTTCCTTTCTACGCAGGATGCCGTGAACCTATGTGGTGCGTTATATTTGCGGTACACAATAACCAAACCTGTAATTTTATCCCTTCTCGGTGTGCTTATATATTGCCGTAATATACTATCCATATGTCGGACTGGCAACTAGCCACATTGAGGTATCGGCCCACATTTCATTCTTTCTTTTTTGCAATACATTTTTGTGTTTTAGAAGTTAAGGAAACATAATAAATAATAAATAGCTAATTAAGCACTTAATTGGACGATTGAGTGAGTAATTACTTGCTTGATTGTTTAGTGTGACCCATTCTTAGCGGACGTCGACTATCACTTCGAGAGTGCTAGACGGTTTCTTTAAAGCGCATGTCTTGGGCGCCTGTTCTGCATGCGGCGAGCGTCGTCATCTGCCTCAGCGAATTCTAGCGAACGAGCGCAGCGAAAGATGAAAGCGAACGCAGAGCGCAGCGGGGGGATGAAAGACGCGAGGAGGAAAGCGGAGAGGAGGGTGCAACGCAAGCAGGGCCGCTATCTTCCACACATTGGAAAAGCCGACGTTCGGTTTCGTCTCACGCCATTAACCTAGGCCTCGCCGATATAGCGGTTAGGCCAATCCATAGAGTTTCTCACTATAATACCTAGAGGGTAATCTGGCGCCACCGTCTATGGGAGTTTCTTAAGGGGGCACCGTGCCGTCATGGGAATGACGGTATATGTGTCTGCGAGGCTCGTGTTGGCTGGTGTTGTACGAGGCTTTGTCTAAAACGTGGATATGGCTACGTAAATAACGCGTTCTCAAAGTAAAATCTTCATAAAATGTTTCCGTAGAAAGTGAATCATTGTGACAGACGGAACGGTATTTGCCAAGCGCGTCTTCAAGGTCTCCTGTCTCTACGAGAACGATGCCAATCCGAAGCCACAATATACCGGCATTCCCATGCATACCACAGCGCAGCAGCGCCAGATTTCCCTCTAGGTAATGTAGTGAGAAACTCTATGGGCCAATCTATAGGCCAATTGACGGTTTGCAAAAATACTGTTGCGCATGCGCGAACACGGCTGTCACGAGCGCCCTCTACATGGTTAGGTACGAGAAGCAGACGAACAACCAACGCAGCTATAGCGCGCCTTGAGACGACGGTTTGTGGTGGTTTCGATCGCGGTATTTTCGTGAAAAGGACGGCTCGTTGTGCTGCGTATTGTGCACAACGTGTTTCAATAGCAAACGAAGCACGAGTTTATTTCGGTTTTCGTCCGAGAAGAGCTATCCGGCGAGGAAAGCAGCATGGATAAGCGACGGCCGGAGATGCCATCACCAGCACACAACTTACTCGTTCCTCGCAGAGCCGGTTCTCATTGCGCTATTTGCTGCTACTGAATTGTCATATGCCAGCGATGCGAGGTTATTTCGGCCTGCAAGCCCCTTAAACGCAGCCGCATTTTGCCGGAATAGGGAAAGCTCAAGATGGACGAGGACGGACAGCGCTTGCGAACGCGCAGTGGTGTCACTCAGTTGTCGCTGACATGTTATTATACTAAATATTATAAAGTGATGTCGAAAGTGCGCCTCATATGACAATCAGCGCCTAGTACTACGCCACTGAAGTGATCGAAACACACCATTCGAGGGCAGTTGGTGTGACCGACGGGCAGGGCGGAGCGACCACCGTGCGACGGAGTTCGCCTGATTTGCTCTTTTCTGCCGACGGTGTACAGATAGCAAAATGTATTTCTTATTTAGCCTTTTAATATTGATGCATGAGTTAAAGAGCTCGCAAAAAACTATGCGTTCAATTCCTAGCAGAAGCTTCTTCGCAACCGGCGACACTCACGGCCAGCGAGCAAGGCCTACTGTCTTCATCGATGGCAATTAGTGCGTATACAGTCGAGAGAACGGCGCGTCGTTTGAGACATTCCCGTATTTGCCGTGCGCGAAAAAAGGACCGTCGTAACAAGTGAAACAGCTCCGTGAAAGTTTGCTTTGTTCCAGATGGGCCATATTAATGGCATAAACTCTCTTAAGCGGAACATCACGCTCGGCGCGCTGACTTTGTCGGCAGCCGCCGATCGCTCGAGCCGGCAGGCCTAGCTCCCGGTTGTCGAAGCAGCAGCCGACGGCGCTTGTAATGAAAACGGGGCGGGCCATAAAGTGTTTATTTTCGTGAGCATTTTAGCGTCTGCACGATTACGTCGCGGTTAAATGAACGCAGAGTTGGTTCTCTCTATACTCTGTCGGCAGCAAAGAGCAAATAAGGCTAGCCGCCTTGCACGGTGGTCGCTGCGCGCGGCCAGTCTGCGAAATCAAGTGTGGACACTCGGCGACACATCGGCAGTGCGTTTCGACGACGCGCACTCCGCTCTTTGTTGAAAGAGTACATGTCGCTCGCATCAGTCCCGTGCTGGCATCAGCAGCCCCAAATAAACGATATTTTTAACGTAATCGTCCTTCAGTGTAGAGCCTCGATGAGCCTGGCGAATAGTGGCAGTTATAGAAAGCAGATATTGCCACACGCGATCAGTTTCAGTGGTACGCTTCGAGAAGTCGGAGGTCTATGACATGTACGGAAACTGAAACGGAGTGACGGCGTCTTCAATTATTTTTGACGTCATGAACACACGCGGTTGCCGCGGCAGAGGCCAGGCAGCAGCCGAGAAACGAAACTCGCTCTCTAACCACATACTCTCGCACGCAGAGCACTGCAGCTTTGCCTGTTGTACGCCAGGTGGCGCTCACTATTTTGCAAACCGTCCATTGCGTGAGGCAAAACCAAACGTAGGCTTTTCGAACGCGTGCAAGATAGAGGAAGGCGGAAAGCGGAGGAGGGTGTGGCGAAAAGGGTGAGATGGAAAACGGAGTGCCGGCACGCCGGCACGGCCAGGCCATTATTCTATGGCCAGGCATGCGGCCAGCGCGGAAACAAAACGCTAGCGTGGGCTTCGAACCCACAGCGCATGCGCTACGCCTGCGGCCCCGCCGCCGCTGGAGAATGCGCTCCGCGTGAGCCATGCGTTACCGTGCTTACGCTTTCTTTCTGAATCATGAGCGACGCAACCGGTGTAAATGCTTCGTATGTCACTGCTGCTAAACGAACTGCCCGAGCTAGGGATCCTTGATGTAGCGCGCCGCCGTACAGGGTGGAGACACTGCCTTCATGACCGCCATATTGGGGCGAGCGCAGATACGGCGGGCAATGGAGCGTCGGCTGATATCCTAGTTTAGCATGCGCTTGCGCCAGCAAATTCAGGTGTGTAAAAGTCTTGCACATTTACTCGCAATCCTAAGCGCTTCTTGCACACATAAATAAAATGGCGTATGCTTGCATGCATAGATCTCAGAGAAAATGACTATGTGCAGCTAGGTCCGCGTTGGCCAACTGGGATTCTCAAACCGATAATTTACTTGACTAAATTGACTGCTTTATATAGGAACGCCTTTCGGTGCTGTAGGGCATGAGAGGTTACAAGGTGCATATCATGCAGTAGGCTTCAATTGTGTCTCTGCTACAAATCAGCAACCAGTTGACGTTGAGTTGAGGCTCCTACAATAAACACTTTATTAGGCTGACTTGCGCCTACTAAGAACTGCACAACTTCACGGCGGCGACAGCAGCAAACGTGCTCGGCTTTCGTTGATGAGCAGGATGCCCGCCGCTCTCGGCCGAGCTCAATTTAAAGCCCGTGAGGAAGCGTCGAGATAGCATGCTAAAGACAACGACAAAATTCTGGAAACCGACATAGTCGCGCGTGGCTCGGATCAATCGAGATAAATCTGGTCGCATCTCGCGTCACAGAAGAACTGATAATGCGGCGTGCCGGAAGCTTTAAGAATGATCAAGCAAACAAAAGCAAGCTTCGCGACATTATTCTAACCACAAAATGCTGGTACCTATAAGCGGACAGGTGCAATACTCTTATAACATTAAGCCGCATAGGTGTTATGGCTCACCTCGCAGATATTCGAGTTATCATTCGCATTCCCGTCTTTACGCCTCACTTTCGCCTTCCATACTTTTCTCCGTTCCTTATCCCATGGAAAGCGAAAACAGCGCATGCCTTTCGTTGTCGAGCCGGCACACAGCGGTACACAAGATCCTGGCATGCTGGTTTTTGCAACTGAACGCAGTTCAATCGCCCAGCACCTGGCGCACAACACAGCAGCTTCGAAATCTCCCCAACAACGCTGCTTTACCAACGCTGGAAGGAACGGGCGCAGCAAGCGACTCGCCACAATATGGCGACCGCGGAGCAAAACGGCGGCGTGGCGCAGGCTAAAAGGTGTCACTGCCCTGTACGGCGGCGTGCTACATCGAGACACCCTAGCTCAAGCATCAGCACCGCTGCCGAGAGCACCTCCTCCTTCAGAATGCAATTCTATGCCAGAATATATAGCGAATTCCAAACACCTAAACAGCTGCGTTCGAAAGTCGCATTAGAGAGTATTGTAATCATCGGTGAAATTTTTTTCCAGATCGGTATGGTCGCACATTATCTAGCAATAAACAGTGATTCGCCCGTTCGCGTCCTTAACATGTATTTCCTCTTGTGTCCTCTGAGCTTCGCCCAAGAAGCAAAGTCAAGCGCAGTTTACTCATTGTAGTCTTTACGCCCCACTAACGTTTATGAGAGTTTGTACAACATATATTACATATGCCAGCAGCGGTCGTTGAACTTGTGCGGTATGTTGGGGCTGAGTACAGTGGTCACGGGTTTGTTTCCCGGTAGCTATGGCGACATCATAATGGTGGTGCAATGCCAAACGACAGAGCTATAACAGGGCAAACACACATAAACGTTCGTTCTCTACAAAGAAGCCTTTGACAGCCCATATCCTAAAAACTAACAATTATTTCAGGTGCATCGTTAAATCTATGGTTCTGCTTGAGCACAACGCCTGCTTTACGCTATAAGTCACGCTATTTACGCTATAGTTTGCGTTATAATTAGAATGCGTGCTTCACACAGGAAGCAATTTTATGTCTCAGTACAGGGGCTGCATTTTGTAGCGATTATTTTCGTGTTGTGTTATGTCGACTCATCGTCCTTAGCGCGCCCCAATCAGCGCCCACGCTATCGCCAGGTTCGGTTACTCGGGGAGTCGCCTGTTAACAGATGAATAAATTAGTAGGAAAAGAATTCTTACAAAATACGGCCTCACGATTGATTTTATCAATGCCCCGGTTGAGGTGTACAATGAACAGCGAATTTAATGTCATAATTATATGACGCTACTGGTACTTTTGCAAGACAGCAGGGTCTGTTCTACGTGTTAATAGGCTCTAGGGAACCATCTTCATTAAGCGCAATCATGAAGGAAAGAAAAAAAAGGAAGAAAACGCTGAGCAGTGCTAGAATCGACAGTAGCAGTCACACATATCGACTTGATTTACTGCAAACAATGGATGTGACAGAGGCGCGCGCGATACCAACGACGAATCGAATGACGGGTTTGTCTGTTTAGCACAAAACTTCGAAAGTTGGCCGCATACGTCATTGCCAGCATATGCTTTCAAGGGGCCATAAAAATAAGCTTGTCTAATTCATCGGCACAGCTCTTTTAACTAAAGGAACGTAACTACAAAGATGGTTCCCGTTTATGTACACTTGTGCAACATACTATACGTGCCTACTTTTTTGTTCACGGAGCTGCATATAGTTTCCTCGCCATAAACACGACGCCAGCAATAAATAGGTAAAAATGAATGAAGAAATAAAAGATGCGGGTTTGGTAGTGCCCCACGTCTCTTTCCGGGTGACATTGATACGTAACATGGTCGGCTTGCTTCGCCCTACTATTATTGTTATGTTTTTGTTACCCTGGCAATGACCACTGCACAAGCTACCCGCCGCCTGGAACATGCAATCGCATACGACAAGAGCCAAGCTTCCCAAGTGCGCACAGGCGTTCGTGCACGACTCTTTTCACCCGGGGAGTCACTTATTTTATGGGTGCGGACACGGCCATATCACGGAGTTGGGCTGCCGCCGCTGCTGCTGTCGCCATACGCACGCTGAGCTGGCGCCTGTATCGACGTTCCGGCACAGGAAACGCATGAATATGAAATGTGGAATGCATCTCCAAAGAACTGCGCACGGATAATAAACAAGAAAACAAAAGAAAAGAAAAAACAGAGAAAAAGGTACAGGAAGGCCCACAACCACATGCACACGTACATCCATCCAAACTCTTACATTCATGCAGCGTTCTTGGAAAAGGAAAGCGCGAGAAATGCAAATATCCATGACGAGTACGTCGTGGAAAAAAGCAGAAAAAAGGAAGAGAGAGAAAAAAACTAAGCGGCGGAATAAGAAACAGAATGAGGCGTGTCATGGCAGCGCGAGTGTGTCAGGCACAAGTCTGGCAGGCACGGAACAGACGGGGGAGTTACAGCAGCCCCCCCGCCCCCCCCCCTCGCTCTACATACGATTCGCAATGAAAAGAACCACAGAAAAAGAAAGGCCCCCAGCGGCGGCACTCGAGGCGAGGGGGAGGCGAGAGCGCACGAAAGGCAAACGTGTGACAAGCGCTTCGCGCGTCGGCACCCGTGGGCCCAGCGCAGAGCTGCTGGAGGCGCCCCGCACGTCGTTGCCGCGGCCCGAATTAAACCGCAGACTCCACGAGAACAGGGAGCGCAAACACGGAGAGAATGCCACCAAAGGGCAGGGCCGGCACAGAGCCCATCGAAGCCAGGGAGGCGCGAAACCAAACCCACAAAACGAGAAACGTGCCGAAAGAGCGGGGGCCACAACACAAAAAGAAGCCCTCCCACACGGGACCCAAGTGAAAAGAAGGAATGGAGGCGGAGTAGAGGGGCGGAGGAGGGGGGGGTGGAAGGGGGGAGGAGAATGTCTCCATGGCGCGTGTCGTCCCACTGGGTCGCACGTGACTGCACCGAGCTTGGCACCGCAAATCAAACCTGAATATCGCCCTTCTTCAGCCACTTCCTTCCTCCCTCTCTCTACTACTGCAGTTTAGCCTCCTATTTTTTGTTGTGTGTGTGGGTGTGCGTGTGTGGCTAATTATGCTTTAGGTTAGCAGCTTCTAGTTCTGCGTTATCGTAATTGACCATCCGCTGAAGTTAAGTAAACAAGGAGCTTTTTATTCTGCTGTTCAAATAGTAATTCACACGTATGCCCTACAAGGGAATAAAACATGGCTATCATTAAGTGTTCGAGTCGATGATATAAAAACTTGCTTTCATACATTAACCACGACCACTGTTAGCATTCCTCTCTTTCTAACTCTCTCTCTATCTCTTGACACACTAACCACGAGCGGCGTTAGCTGTCCAGGTGATGCGAATGGCTGCCACAATTGTTGGCGTAAAGGATTCTCCATGATTTATAGAACAAAGCTCCTGCACTAAGCCCAAGCGCCCGATGTGAGGAACTGTTTCGGTTTTCCGTTTCGCAGGCTGCAATGAATACAAATTCGCACTTGACTGAACTGCGCAGAAAAGACAGGACGAACAAGCAGAGGGGACGACACGTAACGCAGTGTGTCGTCGCTCCTGCTTGTTCGTTCTCTCTTCTGCGTTGTTCAGTGAAGTATGCCTTACGAAGAAGGCCAAGTTTCAGCGCTCGTGGGCAACTTGGTCTTTCACACGCGAACACCCTAAGGTGTTTAGACACACACACACACACACACACACACACACACACACACACACACACACACACACACACACACACACACACACACACACACACACACACACACACACACACACACACACACACACACACACACACACACACACACACACACACACACACACACACACACACACACACACACGCACACACACACACACGCACGCGTATGGAAGCAACATAACGCGCCGACCCACATGTCGCTTGTTTGTTAATTGGAGGAGAATGGGAAGGTAGGCCGCTTCATATGCCTGGACATCTCAAATTCGGGAATCACCCTACATAAACTGACATGCAAGATTGGCACATGTGCAGGAATATCGCGAACGTTTATCGCCTGCTGATAGTCGTCAGCCATCTTCAGTTCTCGGCTCCTTTCACTGTGCTCCTCCTTTCACATTTCTCCATTTAATTATAAATTAAGGCAAGTAAATCACTTGCATTTGTGTTTCTCAAGTTCGCTGATGTTTGTGAGCGTAGGCTGTATTTGCGATCCATGTTCTCACAATTGAGCAACACGGTGAAGAGTCGCAGAAAGATTCAACCCGCTTATCACTTCATAGTCTTGCGCGCGATAAGGACAAATACAAGAACATCGGAATTTAAAGGTTAATGAATACGATAAAAGACACAGGCGATCAGAACTGCGAGATAATCTATTTAAGTAGTTGTCAATGCGTACGATGGCGTCCCGAAAACACACACCGACATCCTGAGCCACTACAGACTGGGTAGGAGGACCTACCCATCCTATCATCCCAAGTTGACTAGAGATGAGGCCGTGATCTTCCGCAAACTACTGACTGGCACCTTCCCGCACGATACCCTGCTGCACGCCATGTGTCCTGCGAACTACGCTTACAAGTGCGCTTTCTGTTCTGCGCCCAATACCCTCTACCATATGGTACGGGAGTGTGGGCGCAAACCATCGATAGCACACATAACCGGACTAACCGTCGAGCAGTACGAGGCCCAGCTGACAAGCCCGAGCCCTGAAGACCAGCATTGTCTGGTGAGTAGGGCCAAGCTATCAGTTCAAGCCCACGGCATCCTGGACTAGGGACACCGCCCACATCGCAAGACTCCACCTTCAGCTGATTTTTGCAAAAAAAGTTTATTCCTCCTCCTGTCAATGCGTGTACGCGGCACTCTTTCCAATTTATTACGCCAAATATTACACTTCCTATTCCTATCACTCCGACCTTGCGTGATTAAAGGGCTTCACATAGCTGAGACCGGCTTCCTACATTGTATAAGCACATGGTTAGCGCAAGCTCCAGCGTGGCGGTGCAAAATAAGAGTTAGCGCGTCATAGTATCATTTGCACTGTGAATGTTTTGGAGATATTGGTCACCATTTATGTGTCCTGAATATGTTACATAGAGCGAAGCTTTATCTAGATAAACTAAAACGCAATATGGGCCCCGAGCAAGAACAAGTGGCGTGTTACCTCGAGGACATTGAATATTTGGGAGGGAAGTATCTCGGCTCCATCCCAAAGTCCTCCGTGACCACATGGGTGGTTTAGCGGGCTGGTGACGGTTAGCAAAATTAAATACCCTTTTTTGTTGAAGTAAAACTAAAGGAAATTCAGGGAGGTCAACCATGGTCACGTCCATTTGGCTACGCTTCACGTGGGACAGGGGAAAGAATGATAGGATAGAAGAAGGAAAGTCAGTGTTCGTACACCCCCAGATGAATTTCCACACGTAGATACCCACAACTACTCGTCTAGTCGGGTCTGCTTCAGGAAGCGCATTAGTGCTTAGGTGGCGTTGTGCATAGTTGAGTTCCTCGGCCAAGGTTACAGTATCTGTGCAACCGAGAATAGCCTGTCCTCGAAACGGCTCAGGCTAGTGCTCAGAACATATCACTGAGAGTCGATGTATGGACAGTAGCACAGAATATGCTCCATATAGTCTCCACGTCTAGAAAAGTTACACGCAGCGCTGTTGGCCATTCTGATAAGATTAAATAAGCGTTCGTGAATGCGACATCCAACCACAGGCGGCACACTATAAAGTTATTTCATGACGGGAGAATACGGATGACAGGGGAAGTCGTATGTCAGGGTCCAGTCAGTACAATCGGGAGTTAGTGAAATCCCGCGAACTCCAATGTTGAATTGTGATGGAACGAGAGAGTGAATAAACTTGCCGCACGTCATCGGTTCTCGACAGCGGTATAAAAAATATATATTCGTTGAGTGCTCAGAATCTACCTCATTTGATAAGTGGACGGAGCAACTGCAGGCACTATTTGCAAGAAAATGTCCACTTGCAGCTAGCAATATCCTGCTCCTTGTTCATAATTCGTACCAGAGCAAACAAACCTTCAGCTGAAACGTAGCAGTTTACTAGATTGGACGAGATAAATATATTCAAGCGAAAGTGAGGAGCGGCGCAATGTTTATATCTAAGTAAACCAATTCCACGGAAATTTCTATTTCATGAAACTTCGTATGCATGGTGGATTTCCGCAACACTGGTTTACTTATACGTACAAAGTTCCTGCTCTTCAAGTTGTCGATTAGATCGACCTCCCGTTGACACCTGATAGTATATTGGTTAGCTCAGATGATAATATAATGTTCAGAGACAGTCCATGGCGTCCGTTCTAGCGCACCTTGACAATAGACCATTGTCAGTTGCAACCATTTTCCCATATCGCCGACTGAAGTCATCGCAGCTGAAGGCGACGAAGGGACTACTTCGGTTTATGAAGGATACGGGCTTGGGCAAGCGGCTGTGACAGTGATGTCACGTACCACACAAGAGTGACAGACTGTAACCAACGATGTGTGTGCCGTGTTATGTGCCCTCTGTCTCTTCTCCCCATCTTTCATCCCCCCCATCCCGCTCCCATGTGTAGGGTAGCAAACCGGTTAGGCAAAACTGGTTAACCTCCCTGCCTTCCTTCTCCACTTTTTCCTTCCTTCCTTCAGATGATAGAGCAAGGAAAGGCGTTGGCCACGTAGACCTGATACGAAAAAAATTCATGGAGGCATACGTGCCGACAACGACAAAACATCCATGCTCCATACGCTTAGAGACAAGGCATGTTGACAGATAGCTGTTTGCGTAGTTATGTAACTTTACACGATTATGCTTACGTGTGAGAAAAGCTTGCAGACGAAAGCATGAAGTGATGAGCGTTGTCTTAGGCGATAATAAACACAGTCAGGAAAGATAAGGTGCAAGCGATGTTAACAATATTCAAACACGAAAAAAATATTATACCGGGGAGGAAAAATAAGCCGCAATATGGGAGTGAGATTGGTAGTTGTGTAATAAAAGAAAAAAAGAAGCGAAAGAAAGATAGATAGATAGATGGGGAGACGGACGTGTCAAGCAAAGAGGGGGGCCAAATTGCCGTGAGAAAAGTTTCGCAGCGATGAAAGGACAGTGCGCGTAACACAGCGCCATAGCAGGATACAGTCGAGAAGAGATGGGGAGAGGGGGTTGCTCTTGGCACTCGAAGCTCATTTAGCGACACCCCGGGTGTGCATACGGCCGCGGGGAAAGCAATCACGGGTCAGAAGCGCGGACCCGTCGCGTCTGGCAAAGCGGGGATGGCGCCGGGGAATAGGGTCGACGCGGTAGCGCAGGCAGCGGGTGTCCATACGCTCTGCCTGGCGCAGCAGTGAGCTGGGAAAGGCCGGAACGAGTACCCTCCTGTTCCCCGGTGGCGTCTCCCCCAGAGTGGCGGCTGCGGACGCCGCCCAGCGTTTGAGTCGAGTGGCAATGTTTTGCATCGCCTTTTCACTTACTTCCCTTTCTTGCTATCTTTTTTTTCTATTTTTTATTTTTTAACGAGTGAATGAACGCTGTAACGCACACCCGCTGACGCCAAGCTTGCTTAGAGTGAAAAACGGCGATCTTCTCCTCTGAGTCACGGCTGTTAATTTGTCTCGGCGCCTATAGCTGAAATGGGAGCTGGAAAGTTCGCTGTCCCGGCCGTGGCGTGAGGTTTGCTTTTCTTGCGCCCATGTTCGGTACGTTTTCTGCACCTTTTTTTCTCGCTAAGTTATTGGCTTTCTTGGTTTTAATGACTAAAACGTTGACACGACCCATTCCTTTCGTTCGTGGCTCGCTGTCTACTCTATACGTTTTTTTTTGTTTAATGAGCTATAGACTATAGAGAAATTTCTCATCAGATCCTTATTTGTCTTTACTTCGCTTTCATACATGTTCATACATCAGTTATGACAGCGTATCATGGGGAATACTTATCAGTATCATCTTTCATTCCTTCAACATTTACACAATCGAGCTATTCGGATTATTTTTCACTGTTCTCGCGACAGCAGCGCCAGTGCTCTTCGCTGCAACATCTTGGGTATTAATAACGTGCGTCGGTTTAGTCTAACTGCGTCGTTGTATAAACAAATAATAAATCATCTTTCTAGTGAATTCATTGATTTTGAGCTCTTAGTAAATGCCAACTGTACCAGGTTTGCTGCTAACAATAATTTTTCGCTACCTATGGTTTCTACCAAATACGCTAAATCATCATCATCATTCTGTGCGATCACATTATGAAATAATTTACCCATGTCTCTAAAATACAAAGTTTATTTAATTTCATTCAAAAATTCATTAAAATATTATTTGCTAAATTGTTGATGTTCGTGCTTCTCTAGTTGTACTTGATTTATGTTTCTATATACTGTACTTATTTTTCAAGTTCTTCGTTTTTTTGCTTTCAGACGTTCTCATGTTTTCTTTTTTTTCATTCCGCTATGCTTACTGTTATTTCTTACATGATATATCGGTTCTGTTGTTCGCACTACTGCTAATCCTTGTATTATTTATACGTAACCTTCACCGAGGGTCCAGTTAATGTCATGTACTTTGGAGCCCTCGTCTGTATATATTATATGCTGTAATTAACCTAGGATGTAATAATAATGATAAGAACAATAAACTGATTGCGAAGACGAAAAAATAAATAACTAGAAGGGCTAGCCTGAGCGCAAGAGGGGCACAAGCGAGAAATAGCTGATCGCGTGGAAATATCGACGAGCATCGTTATATGTCCACATACTCAATTTCGCGTACGAGAAAACTAGCGGTCCACCTCACGAACAACGAAACCATACGAACGATCTCAGGAGCTCTCGAACGAAACGCCCGAAGCGTCACCTTGAAGAACGCACTCTGGACAAGCCTTTGAAGAAACAGAGTCATGCTCCGTGCATTCTCACAACTCGTCATGTTTGTTAATCTTTGTGCTTAGCGCTCGTACGAGGTGCCTAGCAGTCTCCACAGGGCCTAACGAATAAGCGAAAGTAGGTCAGAGAACTACAACGCGGCGACGGTCTTTTCTGCTTTCCCGCGCCGGCAGAGTCACCGCTCCAGACTACGGCGCCTCCATGAGTAAGCAAGCGCGGAGCCTCTCGGGACCAATGGCGTCTGCTTCGACGCCCACGTTAGGGCGAAACAGCGACAACGACCCTGGTTTGACACAGGTGCAGGGGAGGCCAGGCGGGAAGTTTGCCAAGCCTGTTTAGTGTGCGTTTCAAAGGTGACACGCCAAACAAGGCTTCGCGCAGGGACTTATATACGGTATAAGTGTGACCCCAGTGACGTTGCCTCGAAGGCTCTCGGTGAGAACTGGAACTTTGAGAGATCTGAACACATCTTAATAATGAGTGAGCTGAAAAAAAGAAAATTAAAGTGCTTAAGGTATGAGTGACAGACTATCGAATTTATTGCCTTATTTTAATGTTTACGTCCTTCGTGTCGGCCACACGCGCGAGCGCTTATTCGAGTTGCGATGTAGACAAGCGACACATTCGATAAAAACGGGATGTCGTGGCGCAGGATTCCGGCCATAAAGAGCATCAATTTTTTCGGCTTCTTAGTTACACTTTGCAGTCCGAGTAGAAATGCCTGGCAGAACACTTCAGAAAAATTTGCCCAAACAGTCTCTATTTGCTCTTAGACGAAGCTCGTGGCAGTGGAGTTCGTTCTGACTGCGCTTGGGTCCGACCCCGAGCTCATTCGTGTACAACACGCAAATAAGCACTAGAATCTATTTTGCCTGACTGAGATTCGGATCAGCGCCACAGCAATTCCGTGCCGCCAATTTTCGCAGCTTGTCTATATGTATTTGCACATAACTCCTCTTCCTCCTTATTATGGTTGCGCTTGCTAATAGGGTCAGATTGTGGATATTCAAAATATACATTTCACAATGGGGAAAAAGTTACACGATCTTTTTTTCTCTATATATATGCCCTGGTGTGGAAATAACGATGAAAAAAATCCGATTCCTGTTGCTCAAAACTTATTTATTGCGAAAGACTTACTTCTCCGACTACTTCGACAGCCTAGATATTGTGAAAAAGTCCTGCAATTTTGTGCAAGCCTCTCGAACTCTAGGCATCGACGAAAACACGGCGACGAGGACAATAACAGCGACAACGACGACAATGATGACGACGGTGGTACGACGACACACGATGCGGCGTAACGGAACGGACGGAGCAAACCTTCTTTCGAACTCATCTAGCAGTAAAACTTTGCTTGTTGTATCCGTATATTATACCAGTTAAACGATGCTGCATGGATTTCGGCACAACGACCCATGACACAGCCTAATAGATCGGACGGAAAAAGAGTAAGTAACCTCGCTCGATCTCTTGACTGTATTTGACGTAAACTATTGGATAAAACTGATCATTAAATAACTTGTCGCGCAAGCCGGGGATACAGCCGCAGGCTAAGACTACGTACGAATAACATTAAGTTTGTGAGCACTGAAATACTCTAGCGGCTATTGATTCCACCCAAGACCTTCCTTTCCTTTTTTCTCTTCTTTCACAAAGGACAAACTTTACACGGTAATTCAGTTTTTACAATGCATAGACGTGTGTTATACAGTTTTACCGCAATGGAAGTGTATGACAGTGGTCATCCCCTTACGAATGAAAATAAAGCTGTTTTTTTTTTTGTCGCAGTAAAGTAATACAAACATTCGTAATATTAGCAGAAGTGTTGTATGCGATGAGCACGCGGCACAATTGGCTATTTCTGTATGATGCTAGTTCTATTCAACCCCCGCCATGGCGGCCTGGAGGCTTCGACGTTGCGCTGTTATGCCCGAGAGAGCCTGATCGAATCCTCACCGAGGTGGCCACATTTAAATGGGAGCGAGATGCATAAATGTCCGTGCATTGGCTGCACGTTGCAAGATCGCCAGGTGGTCAAAATTAATCCGGAGTCTCCTACAACGGCGTGCTTCATAAATGTATCATGGTTTTTGGCATGTAAAACCGAAGAAATCCTTTTTCAACTCTCTTAAATTGCGCACCTCGAATTCAAAAAACGGTTCTTTGTTCGTTTTACACTCTTTTTTATCTTTATCCAACAACAACAACGACATAACGGAAGCACGATGGTAAGTGATACTTTGTAGCCTGCGGGCGGCTATTCAAATAAAAATGAAACGAAAATAAGTTAGTGTAGAATCAAATTATCCGGTGCTTTCGAGTCAGTAGCTATACGGCAAATGACCGTTCAACGTTCGCCAAAAACCATCAACAAGATAGTCAGTGACACTAATGCGGTGAATTGAGAACATTTTGAAGTTTTTCTTCTAGCGCAAAAAAACACGAGGACGCAGAAGAGTAAACAGACACACACAGACCGTGACAAGGAACAAGAATGGTGGCGGCAAATGCTACACAGTGAATCACTCTCTGACCAATTACGGGCAGTCCAGAAGGCCCGCGATGTGGCTGAAGGGCTCGGCCTGACAGTCCCAACGTGGGAGCGGCCCGCGTCAACGTATGGTTGACCTTCAGGACCCAATAAAGTTCTCCATACCATACACACAGGCGCTAACTTCCAACAACAATTTTATTCCGCGATGGACGCCACTTTTATACGCTCAAAATTTTTCTCGCCTTTAAGCACGTGTCTACTGACAAGGTAACCGAGCAAATGATAGTACAGCTTACTTGCAGACTAGGCAAGAACTATTATGTTTAACGCATGCGCTGGAATTCCAACTCTTTGATAGTGACGATAACGACTGGCTAACACAAGCACTGCCAAACTCTTCAATGCGAGCACTTTCAATCTTGAGACCTGTGAAATCGCATTTGCTTCTCCCGATAACAACTGTATCTTCAAATCGCGCAACGCATCCGCACTTATGACAATGAATTGCGAGGAAGCCCTCTGGCGAAGTCTTGTTAACTTTATTGGAGTGCTCCCGAAGCCTATGATTAATGCATCTGCCAGTTTGTCCTATATAACTCTTTCCACAGGTCAATGGAATTCGGTAAATGACACAGGTCCTACAGTTAAGGTACCCTTTTCTGTGCTGCGTTTTGCAAGCGTCCTTTGTTTTACTATATGGTTTTGTTCTTGCACACAAGCTGATAAGCTTGTTTGGAGCAGTGAATACTACGTCAACCTTTCCACATCGTCCTATCTTCTTCAGGTTATGCGATAAGCGCCACCCGTCCTGGCACCCGTCCTCAACAACCTGTACCTTGCAAAAGTAGAGTCTTGGCAGAGACGTTCAAGGGAACCTCAGTTTACAGAGCATTACGATATGTTGATGATTTCCTTTCATTTCTTGACTGCATCTCTCATTGTTTTCAACAAGAATGTGAAGATGTTACGTGATGCGTTGCGCGATTTGAAGATACAGTTGTCGGGAGAAGCAAATGCGTATTCACACGTCTTATCATTGAAAGTGCTCGCATTGAAGAGTTTGGCAAATGCTCGTGTTAGCCAGTCTTCCTTGTCACTATCGAAGAGTTGGAATTCCAGCGCATGGGCGTTAAACATAATAGTTTTTTGCCTAGTCTGCAAGTGAGTTGTACTATCATTTGATCTGTTACCTTGTCAGCAGACACGCGCTTAAAAGCGAGAAAATGTGAGGGTATAAAAGTGGCGTCCGTCCCGGAATAAAATTGTTGCTGGAAATTAGCGCCTGTGTGTGTCTGTTTACACTTCTGCGTCCTCGTGTATTTTGCGCTAGAAGAAAAACTTCAAAATGTTACATCAACAAGTCCAAATATCTACACTGATGAATTCAGAACGCCAGTCGTACCGGCCATGACAGTGCAAACAACGGAAGAGCAGCCATTTGTAAATCATATTAGACAAAAGATTCATCTTCTGGCATGTTTAACACCATAATTTGGAAGCGATATTGAACGGCTCGGTGTTCCCGTCTTGAGCAAGCGAGATTAGGGCACGGCCGGTGCCAGTACGGGAAGGTATAGCGCGCACGATTTATTAAGCATTTACTTGATTTGTCAGTTAGACAACAATAAACGATCTTGATTGAGCGTCCCAATGTGCGAATGTATGCTTTGGACGCGACGGCAGTCAACACCATTAATTCCAGCAGTCAGGTGTGAAAATGAATGGAGCGAGCTAAAAAGGGAAGACTGACCTGTAATCAATACAAGAAAACATGGTTCAGCCTTAACGAACGCTCGGGTTTATGAGGAATACGGAGCCACGTCTTATTAAGGCGGAAGTCTTACATGTCTCATCGGTCAGTCGACTTTGAACGAAAACGCGTCGATGACACAAAATGTACCAAAACGCTACGAACCCTCGACCTTTGGTGGGTGTTGAACCACGACCATTTATAGGATTCGAACCCATGACCTTTCGTGTTAATGAAGGTGAAGTTAATCAAGATAGAGTTAAGGCACTCGAGCCCACGACCTTAGGTGGTAGTCGAACCCACAACCATTGGTGTTAATGAAGGCGAAGTTAATTCAGGCACAGTTAATTAAGATTAACCGACTAAGTTACTGTACGGCATTGGTTAGGACCTGTTAATGAAGAATAGATACCGGATGTTGCAATTATTACTTTACTGATCTTTTCAAAATCGAAGTACAGTTCACCGGACATACTGTGCCAAATACCTGTGCGTAGTGACTTCTTTCCTTCCCTCCTCTCTCTCCCTGTGATCTTTGTTTTCCCTTTCCCATTCCCCTGGTGTAGGGTAGTCAACCGGACGTTATTCTGGTTAACCTCCCTGCCTTCTAGTTCTCTTTCCTCCCCCTCTACCTTCTATCTAAAGTCAGCACCTTCGGTCGAACACAATTCTGATGCTAGCTGCGTGCATCTCCCTAACTAGTGGAGTAAGCAGATTTATAAGGACACGCTACCATGCTCAAAGATGACCGAAGTTGTGCTCACAGAAGAAAAGAGGTAAGGCGAGAAAAAAAGAAACGCTTGTCTGTAAGGCGATGAGCATCAAAGATAAACGTAAGGAATATGCTGCGGCAATAATTATGCATTCCGTTTAACACGCGACAATGACATTACGAAAAAGAACAAAAAAGGCTTGCACGCGCTGCTTCTCGCTTTTCGTTGTTTTGTGTTTTTTTTTCCAGCCCAATAGAGCGTCGCTGTTTCGAACATCTTCGCGAACACGTCGCTGCAGCAACAGCCCTCGCTGCAGGAGACGACAGCGGCACCGCCGCGAAGCGCGCCAAGAGCACGGCGAGTGTACCGGCAGCAAGCAGCAACAGCGGCAGCAGGCATCGCGCGCGCGCCACGAGAAAGAAGCGCAAGAAAGGGCGCGGCGGCGGCTTGGATGGAGACAGATGGCGCTGCGGTGGCGGCGACGACGGCGGCCGCGCGATTTTTACCTCACGCTCGCTTTCGTCGTCGCCGGGTCGTTACGTGGTTGTGGTGCTCCAGTTTGTTTTTGCCGCGCGCGAAGCGCAACCGTCGTCGCTCTCCATTAGCGTAGGGCACGCGATGCGTGACGACCGTCGCTTATCTGCACGTTCACGTGCGCCAGCTGGCACGCGCTCTCGTTCCTCGCGGCGGCCAGACGAGTGCACCTCCGCCGCGTGACCGCCGCAGCGGTGATGCCGGCACACCGATGGTGAAAGCATCGGGACAAAAAACATTAAAAAAATAAAATAAATAAAGACAGTCCGACTAGTAGAGCACCTCTCTCCCGTTTTCCCCTTCTCGCTGAAAACGGCGGCGGCGGCGACCAGCCAGCACATTGCGTGGGCGAGGCACTTACAAGGACGCCGACGCTGGGCTTCTGTACCGCTGCCGCGGCAATTAATCTAGTCTTTCCGGCGACCGCTGGCACGTGGGGCTTTGGCGGAACGCGCCCATTGAAGCTCCTCCATCGTGGCTCTAGTGGTCGCCGGCCGATTCTGGGGCAGCGCGGCTACAGCGAGCCCTCCCCCCTCGCTGCACCCTCGGAAGCGCCGCGAATCGCATTGTACGCCAAAAGAAAAACATCTAGCAAGTCTTATCCAGGAGGAACAGTGGGAGGAAGGAGAGTGAGGGAAATAAGATATAACGCCACAGGGATCTCTTCTAGGAGCACAAAATACCCTGAGATTGAGAGAACTTTACCGCAGCGCCATTATGCTTGGGGCTGTTATAATGAATCCTCTTTTTTAGTCTATATAAATTCTAGTAGTTAATCTTGAGACATCATGTCTATGTAGATATGCGAGAGCTACGGCACACACGAGCTGAATAGTGTTGTCAGCGATGACTCTTTAGTTAGATGTGTTTTGTTTTCAAGCCCCGGCCATGCTTATATTTCCTCAAAACTAATTCTTGAACGTCGTCGATAGAGTCTAGTTTTACGCTAACGCGACACATGTCCGGTTGCGTTGCGAGGATATTTAATTTGTCTCTGCAGCCGCTGATTCATTATTTACTTTTCTGTGTATAGTAGCTGTTGAGTGGTGTATAGAGCCGCTGATTCATTCTTTACTTTTCTGTGTATACTAGCTGTTGAGTGGTCGACTAACTATACAGATACACTAGCGCACGTGTAACACAACTATGTGTTCTCAGCGCTCTTTAACTGCACTAATCCGTGCTGGTCTTACCACTAAAAATTGACTTCTCCTGTTACGATCCTGCGTTGGGTGGTGCAGCCTTTACAGGAGGAAAAAATTAAAGGAGTTTGCATTTTTTCATTCTCTCATTTCAGTTAACTTCATTCGCTCGACGCAATTCACTGTGCTCCCGTTATTGCGTGCCCGTGAGAGCCAGCGCTTTGCGCAAGATCGCCATTAGGCAGCCTCCGCTTTTAATTTCTAATGACGCCATTATTCTTTCCTGACAACGAACAGCTTAATGGCGCGACGTGACATGTCGTCTCGCGGTAATTTGAAATCCGTGTTTCCTCCAAAGTTTGCATGGTTAGGCTCGTATTGTGGTGCCCTCCTACCTTAAATTGGAAAGTGTGAGAGAGAGAGAGGGCGAATGCGCAAGAAAAAAAAAGAAAGAAAAAAGAGAAAGAAGAAATAGATAAGGTTAGTAGTGAGGATTAGTCGAGCCAATTGCCACAGAGGACACATCGATTTTTTGTACGCAAAAATGCCGTGACCGTTATTTAAAATCAATTTTACGCGTAGACTCTTCGAAGCCCGATTCAATACGCGTACTTGTGTTCAGAAGGCCACTCACTCCAACCACTTTCTTAGGAGACGTAAAGCCCTGGCTCGACTTTCGAAGCCAGCATTTGCTGTACCTCCATGAATGAGAACATTACGAGGACTACGTTGTCTGCCGTTGCTGATTTGTAAGAAATAGGGCACTAAGACTCGCTACGAGTAACCACCTTGCGCTTGACGTTCAAACGAAGGAAATTGGGAGATGCTGTACTCCATTAAACATCAACAATGTTGCACGTCCGGATGAAGGGGTGTACGGCCTGAATCACACAGGCGTGCCAGCTCCAGTTTCAGATGATTTACCTCAATGGGGCAAATCACCTGAAATAAATAAATTTGCACCCTGCATTTTCTTCGCGCATTTTATTGCATTAAAGAAAAAAAAGATTTTGTTCTTTCCTGAATGTCTCTGTTTCTTCATTTTTTCCGCGCGTTCCCATCCCTAACCTGCTGGCAACTAGTCCAACAGCAAACGTATATCGAGCACGTGATAGCAGGTGTGCGGAACCAAACGGTGACCCATTAAATCTAGATTTAAACCCCCTACCACAACTATTACTCGAGACATTCATCGATGCGCCAACAGTTTAGAAAAAAACAAATCAGTGAAAAAAAAACTATTATAAAGGCGATGTGAAGAAACTAAATCTGATGCTAAGAAACTAAAGCAAGACTTTCTCGCACAATAAAAATGTTTGAGACTGCAATACGGAGGAGGACATGAAGGAAGCTGCACAAGACAGAGAAACATAGCTGGAGAAGGATGACAAAAACAAGTTAAAATACAAATTAGGCTTCTAACTTACTTTAATAAAGATGAAATATTTGTGGCGGAAAAATAGAGACTGGGAGAAAATTACATGCGCAACAGTTTGAAAAACTAAAAGTATTGGTATTGTCACAATGTACTCGTACTTAACTGCCTGCATTCTAATTGCGATATTGGTGCTTTAAAAGTTATTTATCGAATGTATGTGAACATGCGAAAGACAGCACATCTATACAGATATATAGTTTTTCAACGTTAAACAAATTTGTGCAACATGTATTCGCAGTTGTCGA